>NW_028227268.1:109793250-110393250 GCF_978045245.1 Mus caroli | reverse complement strand
TGAATTATATCTAGAATTCTTGCATATAACTTCAATTAATATACATTACTTCAATTCTAAATAGTATTTATGGAAAAGGGATGGGAAATTGTTAATTGTTTTCAATTCTGCTTCATGTTCTGAAGTTACAAGTACTTAGTCTACTTTACTTTGTAAATTCTTATTCTTGACTTCCTTATAGATATTAAACCTTTTACATTATATATTTGTGGTCAAGTTTTCCTGTCAGTGATTTCCACATGGTATTATCATCTAAAAGTTATGGAACTGATCTTTTAATTAGACATTCTCAGCATTTAAATGTTCTTCACTTTCTTAATTTTCTGTTAGTTTACATTTTATTTTGTTGATACTTAGTGAGTTATGGACATTTAGCATGGTTAAATATTTCTTCTTCATATGTTCTCCCCTGAATATGCATGTAATTCCAGAACTCAAGGATTGAGACAGAAGAATCACAAATCTGAATCCAGTGTTGGCTATATGGTGAGTTTGACTTCAAAGCAATGTACTGTCCTGAAATAAAATAATAATAATATATGTACAAATTTAATATTTTCTTCTGTTGACTCCCATGACAGGATTTACCTCCAGTTCTGGCATTTACTTACCATTGGATGATGATGAAATGCTGGTAGTACTTTTAATTATTTCTCCTCTGATTTTATTTATAATTGTTCTTTTTCTATGCTTTCCTAACATCTCTCCTGCCTGCCAGCTCAGACTGAGCTATGTGCTTTATCAATTCTTACCGGCACTACTTCCACAGGCATATTAAATTATAGCATGCAATATCTAGTTTTTTTTTTTTCTTGTCAGTCTTTACTATATAAATCACTTGTGTCTTGACTTAAAACTTCATCATTCATCTATTTTTACTTTCAAATGACCCATATTTTCTTTCTATTTCTTCAGAGAACATGTAAGTGCTTTTCTTGGTTTATTTCTTTCAATACATCCTTTTGAAATTTTCATTTCAATTTGTTTATGTCTTGGTATGCTGATGGCAAAATGGGCCATATTTTCTTGTTTCTCCCTGAGTCTGTGCCCTTTACATACAATCTAATGATCTCTCAGCCAGGCTGCGGCTTGCTTCAGTCAATATAGGTGAAAACAGATGTGCTGTTTTGAGCTTATGTATGATTCAAGAGACCTTCCCTTTTCTGTTTTTTGACACTGTGTCTGGGGAACATGCCTGGTGAAGTAAATAGATGAAGTATCTAGATGAGGAGAGCAGGCATAGACTGTGCTCCTACCAGCCACCCTGCCAGGTGGTAGATTTCTTAATGACAGACTGGGAGAACACTGGAAAGACAGGCTTGCCTTACTCACCAACCTACTCATATATTGAATAAAAATAGTTTTATATTGTTGAGTTCAGTGTAGTTCAATCTTTGCTTCCTACTGTAGCACTAGTTAAATGATAATGAGCTTATTTATCTACTAGATTCACAAATTTTCAAAGCTACCATACTGAAATACTTTTCTATGTAGTAAGTACAAGCAAAGACTGGGCTGTGTGTGTGTGTGTGTGTGTGTGTGTGTGTGTGTGTGGTGAGAGAGACAGAGAGACAGAAAGAGACAAAGAGAGCCTTCCTTCACTTGATTTGGAAGCCAGTCTATGGGGCACTTCCTTCATTAATTATTAATGTGGAAAAACCAAACATCTAACTTTAACTCAACTCAACTCACTGTAGGTCCTGGGCTGTGTAAGAAAACAAACAAATTTAGCAAACCATGAGGATTGGAGTCAATAAGCAGCAACCCTCTACAATATCTGCTTTAGTTCCTTCCTCTAGTTTTCATCCTTAAGATCCTGCCTCAGATTTCCTCAATTTCCTATTATCCACACATGGAAGCTTAACAAGCTCTCTCCTACATAAATTACTCTAGTTCATGACAAAAGGAATCAAACTAGGACAACAATATTTTCTTCTTCAGTGTCACTGATTTTCTTGTTGAATCACACTGATAGATTCGTCTTGGACCTTGTTCTTTGCCCAGGGGACCACTGATACTCCCCCTAACTTTAACTGAAATGTCTGTGCATTTTTAGCTTCAGTCCAGCAATCAAAGGACTGCAAATTGCCTGGCAGCAATTACAAATTAATCTATATAACCAAGCAAGATTTTCATTTTAGGTTTCTGAATAAAAGGGTAATTTCTATTTCTTCATGTTTTTTACTTAGAGGGGAGTTTGAAGAATTTGCTCTTTGCTTCTTGCTTGTTCATTGTCTGTGATTGAGGTAGATGATCCTCACCACTTCCTTCTATTGTGTGACTGTTCCTGGGAAGATATGAATAAACATCTGGGCTCCTCATATAGAGCACTGACTACAGACCACAGAAATGATTTCTTCTAAGCCTAGGTTGGTGAAAAAATGTTTAGTTGTACTGCTTACTGAAACAAAGTAATGGAGAATATACTTATAGAAGTTTGTGTGACTCAAAGACTGCTCCAGCATAGATGAGGATACAAGATGTCTATATCACTCTATCTCCCTGCCCAGCTTTTAAGCAGCTCTGCTAAAGAATGTATTTCTTCTCAACATTTGTTTATTAGTACAGGTACATTTATGTACACACACACACACACACACACACACACATTGGATGGGCCTATCAGATCTTGTAACTTTCTGAGCTTGTATTGTGATCTTTTACTTTTCTGGAATTTTCTAAACCTGGAAAGTTTCATGTACTTTCTTATCAACTTCCCTCCTCCCTCTATAAAAAAGACCATCTCAATTAAGGGAGCTATAAATGTGAGGCTTCAGGACAATTTCCTTTGAAATTCACTACAAAGATGAACTCAAATGGCCCCATCAGTACCACTGTTTGAATGTTATTGTTTAGATATTTTATGAGTCAAAAAGGTGGCTCTGTCAGTGATTGCTTGCTGTATAAGTATGAGGACTTGATTTTGGATCCTCAGAATCCAAGTTTCAAAATATGGAGGTTGATCAGCTCTAAATGAGACATCTATATCACATCTTTTATTCCCAATGCTCAGACATCATTGTGGAAGAGGTACATAAATATTGTAAGAGTCAGAGGCAGCAGATGACTACAAGAAAAACCAGGGTCCTGAATACAGGAGGAGAGCTGTGGATATGAACTCACAGTAGTTATAATATCATGTACCTGTGCAAGTTGAAGCTCAACCAAATCTTAGCATGGACAATGGAGGTGAGCACATAGTCTTACCTCTAGCAAAGAAAATATTAGCAATTAATAAAGACTTGCAAAGGGAGAGTAGTTTTCTCTAAGAATGTAGCCTCTGGTAAACTGACCATGCTTCAGTGGAAGGCACCACATCCAACAATATTGGTTACACAAATTGTACTTGATAGGCTTAAGGGTAAAAAGGAGATATAAAATTAGATGGAAAAGAAAGTAGGTGGATCTAGAAAGAGTTGTTGGAAGAGAGGTAATTTTGATCAAAACACTATATATTTACTTCTCAAAGAACTAATAAAAACAAAATACTACACACACAATGGGTATGCTGTCATGCACCTTTATCCTTGCTCTGAGCCAATGGAAGCATGGAAATGCTCATAGCTTGCTGTTTATCCAGCTTTGTCAAGTAAATGAGTTCTAATATCAGTGAGACTGAAAGACCCTGCCTCAAAAGAAGTGGAGAGTTACTGAATACAAATCCATATGTGAACCCACATGGCATGTAAACAGACACACACACTCACACAGATGCATGTGACATGTAAATACACACAGACACATAGAAACACTCTCACACACAGACACACACATGACATGCAAACACACAGACACACATGTGGACACACATAGACATACACATAGACACACACATGACATGCAAACACACACAGAGACACATACAGACACTCACAGACACAGACAGGCATACACACACACACACACACACACATACACACACACACACAAACACTTATACACACATGATATGCCCCTTCCAGCCCCAAAATTTCATGTGTTTGGGACTTAGTGACATGAAGGTGATCCAAGTTGATGGCTTCTGTATCTTTTAGGATTTGGACTTATTTGGACGAAGTAGGTTACTAGACATGGGAATTTACAGCTATATTAATCCTGCTCCCTAGCTGCCTCTGTATGCCCCTAGGTTAACAGGTCTCCTCCACTGGCCACTTCCACCACCACTTTCTACCACAGTACAAGGAGTTAACTGACCATGGTGCAAAAGTTTTGGAACTGCAATCCAAAGTAAAACTTCCCTTATTTAAAGTTTTCTCTCATATACTTTGGTCACAACCATGATAAAATTAAAACATCCAGTCTCAGTCCCTTCTTCTTGTGATTCTCTTCCTTCAAAGCTGGATTTGGTTTAACACAAGGAAAAAGCATCTGCACCAGACAGATCTCCACTTTATTAACAGTTCCTGTGACTTGACTTCTAAGACAGCCTCCTCAGTCCAACAGTGTGATCCCTGATCACCCTGACCTGAAACTTCTTTGGCAACTGAAGGATCTCTGAGAACATTAATGTATTGAAACCTTAACTCAGCATGAAAAATCACTCTGAGGCACAACACATCAAGATCATTCATAAAATAATTAACCACAAAGAAGTCAATACCTCCCTGAAGGCTACATTAGTGCACTAAGATTTATATGTTTTCTACACGACATGAGTAAGGTTAATTCACCTATTGAACATGAGTCCTGAAGGGCTAAGGAAAAGGGACAAGTTTAAAATACAGTTGACATTTCTGGTAACTATACAGCTAAGTTAATTAGAAATTTATATGTAAAAATTTCAACTTGAAGTGCTAGGGTGAGGGAATACCTAAAAGGAGCCACACCCACTCAGAGGAGAAGGGGGGATGGAGAAAGATGGTGGAAAGGATGAATGGGAGGGGGTCAGTGAGCAGGATGTAAAGTGAATAAATAAAAATATTAAATAAAAATAATTAGACTGCTGGAGAACGAATGGACATGGGAATAAACTATTAAACCAGGAAAAAAACAAAATCAAACCACAGCACTCCTTAGGAAAGTGGATTTGACCCCTTGCTATTGTACAGGGAGTTATCTTTCTGCCTGTCTTCCCATATGCCTGTGCTCCCCCCACCCCCTTTTTAAAAATAAAAGTTGTCATCTGTAAAAAAAGGAATGTGAAGTTTTGCACACTTATAACGTTTCAGAAATAGCACTGTTAGATAAGTGTGAGCAAACACATCTAGTTCCTAAAATGAATAAGCCAACATTTCTTTCTAGGAATAAAAACCTACATTTTATGTTTTTATCATGCATATTATCTCATCATCTCCCAAACTCTAGGATATTATATAGTCTAGATTTTGTATTGTTAAGATATTTAAATCACAGTGTAATAATTTTAAAACTAAGAAACATTGTTATTTATCCCACGTGCTTATTAAGAAATTCTAATGAAATATAACAGTGATCTCAATGCAGATAGAAAATTGTTCATGGTCTTGGTGGAACAGAGGACAACTTGTGCCCCTGACTTTAGCTAGAAGACTATTAGTCCTTTTGTACATGCAACATTAGTGTTTGCACAACAGACATGCTGAACTTAAAGCTTGAAAATGTCCAAAGATATGCATATGTATTCTTGCTACTCATATCTGTGTGACATTATCTTTACCTTACACCTATGGAAGAACTCTATGGACAATAAATGCTTTAAGACCCAGAACTGGTGGGAATCTTCTACTTACCATCCCATAAAAGCTTTGCATCTCTTTTCTTTTTTAAACATATCATGGCTTTGAGACAATGTGCTGTTCATTCCTCACACCCAAGTTTGAACAAAACACCTCTGTAACTGTATATCCTTTGATGATATAATTCCCATGCTTGAAGCTGGCTGCAGAAAAATGGAATAATGGAGACCACAAGAGGAAGTTTAATAATATAAACTATTTCATAGCTAACTCCATAGTTCTTGTGGTTTTTGTCACACAGTTTTATATAACTTTTGAGACTAGGCAGGCAGTGTACCTGGAGAGGCGCTAGGTACTTTTCACCTTAAGTTGGAGAAAATACAAATAAATCTTTTGTCCTTAACTAGTATCTCCTTCCTGCTTTCTTGTTTAAAACTGTATGGCAGATTGGAATATCTAAAAGCAGTCCTACATAACTGTAGCTGTTGAATTTGAAGGGCAACTTTTCTCTTTAACTTATGAGACTCCTTTCTCACTGCCATGGATATGAATTCCAGAACCAATTCTACATTGGTTAAGGGAAATCAAGGTCACTATAATCACACAAATTGTTGAGGGCAATGGGTAAATTCTTTATGTGGAAAAACAGAAGTCAGAATTTTGGATTATGGTGCTTATGGGAAGTAGGATTAATTGATGACCCCCTTTCAGTTTGGGAGAACACAACTGAGATTCTGTTTGCTTACATGAGTGCTTTTTTATTTTTAATGGAAAGTCACAGAGAGAAGTGAGTTTGTTTTAAAGGAACCATATCATCTTATTTGTAGATGGTGACATTATTTCTTCTCTTCAGAGATGACTTATTTTCTTAGTATTTCCTCCATGAGATGTCTCAATGGATCACTCTAGCTCAAACTACATTTTCCGGAGGTATCCTTTAGAGGTGGGTATTGACTTGGAGAAATACTTTAGTGTGATGAAATGTAGACCCGTCTGTGATAGTCTATTCACCAAGATCACCAAGAAAAGATGTGAATGCTTTGTTTTCAGGATGATAGTAGGAAGCTTTTCTTTTTCTTTTTTGTTTTTTGTCTTAGCTTTACTGCAATTTCCTTTATATCTCTGCTCCTAGAGAGCATGTCCTACACAATTTGCCTCTTTTATTGACTCAGTCAGGGTTTAACAAAAGGTCCCAGGGAGCAGACCATCATAAGAAACATCAGTTTAAGCATCACTCTATTATGATTATTGATCACTTCACTTAATTCTGGTGTGACACTGGCTAAACCTTTCACATTTTACAGCGCTTCAAGCCTAGATGTTACTTGTTATACACTCCAAGCAAAGTTCTATTCTCTGAATAGAAGCACAACCTGATTTTAACATAAAGGTCAGTCTCATCGTTGAGGCAGAATTATAAATGAGCTATCTTTACAGGGAAAATAATCAACTATTAATTATTTAAAGTGCTTAATGATGCATGGAGTGTATTACTTTTCCAAGTGCATTTCTAATTAAGTAGGCATAAACGACAAAGCCCTGTGATTCAAATAAGCTATTAATTTCAAATCAAAACATATTTAAAATTCAGCACACTAAAGTTCTATTTTTCAAAGCAAAAAGACTCAGAGAAATCTATGGGCTGCCTTTCCACTTTTATTTGTATTTGTGTATTTCATTTAAATATACCTGTTTATGTTAAAGAAACTACAATATAGTTACTTTTGAGAAATCTTTAGAATTGCAATATAAATTTAAATCAGCATTGTGTGAAAGCCACCAAGTTAGCTTTTCAGAGTTCTATGCTCAAATCATTTTAATAACAAAATTGGAATAAATGCTAACAAAATATGAAAAAGGAATGAGGTCACTGTGTTTAAATATTATACCCAATGTGATTTAAGGAAAGAGTAGACATTTGAAAAACACAATTAACCTTTGGAAAGAAAAATAAGCCCTATTGCATTAGGGAATAGGCAAACTCAACTAATGAAAATTTATAGTGCTGTAATGTTTGCCAAGGGAAAAAAAACCTCTCTAATTTGAAATGTCAGAATAATCTCAGATCTCCTGTTAAGCAATTTGTTAAACTTTAAATGGTAATACATATTAGATTTAATAACTGAAAAATACTCAAATAGAAAGAGACCACTGATGTGGATTTACAAGCTGTACCTCTTAATTTCAAACATCTGTTTGTTTGTTTGTTGATTAAATTAATTATTCATTCTTATTAATCACTATGCAACAAATGTCTCCTGGTTACCAAGGTTCTAAACTAGATTCTACTGGCAGTAAAGCCAAATAAGTAATCTCTGTCCTCACTGGCCTCACAAACTTGAAAGTAAGACCAATGCAGGAAGATATGTTAGTAACATTGTAAATGCACCAACAGATCACGGGTCATGGACAGGCTAGACTCCTGTATTGGTTATCCATTCTTTCACAACTCTATTTTTTACTCTGGTATTTAAAAAGCCAGATTTTACTGGACTCATTTGTTTCTATGTGTGACCATCATCAAAAATCTTGCTGGTCGTATATCTGGGGAAATATGTAGAACTTCACTGAAATTAACATGTGGATGGGGCCATGTCCATAAGCATTAGCAGCCACCATAGACTTTAAAGTTACCTTGAAGTTTTTTGGTTTGCCAGGATAAAGGACTTAAAATGGAAAAGTCTAAGTCCATAAGGACCTTGGAGTACCAAGAGAGCCCTGGGAAGATTACCTCTGAACTCTCATGGAGCTGAAAACACAGGTCTACATTATTAGGGTAGAATTCAATTAGAGAAAGTGAATTTCCCTCTGAAACAGCAGTACATTCATTTGGTTTCTATAAGTGAGCCTCCTATCATTCTATGTTTAATCAATGTGCTTCAGCACACAAAGGATTCAGTGGTTGAGAAAACAATGTGCTTCTACCATGCGACAGAGAAAGCCACAAGATAGGGACAATGTTGTTCATATGTGGTATTGGAAAGTTCATTTTCTGGAGAAACTGCAGTTCTGAACTGAAATGTAGAAATGATCCAGGGAGATGTCAAAGAATAGAATCACTCAGGCATTATGTAGCTGAGCAGAATTTTAATTAGTCTCTGTATACTTTTCTGAAGAAGAATAATGCAGGCTGAAGAAGGAACAAGTAAGAAGGCAGACCCACTACTGCAGAGCATATAGTCTGTATGAAGTTGAGGGTCCTGTGGTTCAGCTGTGAGTCTGGAGTAACGTTTGTCAAGCTCCATCAGAATAGGGCCTGCCTACTCACAAGTTTGTGTTTCCAGAGAGTTTCTTTGTGTCTATCTGGCTGTCCTGGAACTCACTCTGTAGACCAGGATGGTCTGACTTTATCTGCCTCCTCAGTCCTGGGATTAAAGGAATAGGCCACCATCCAGTTGTTTCTTGGATTAAATGAGCTTTATTATGAGTAAAGTCTGTCACTCCTTCACTAAGTATTGCCAAGAGTTGTATGTAAAATATACTGACTCAAGGTTTATGCACGTGGTTATGGCCACAGGAGGCAGCCATGGGGAAAGATGGTTAAAGATCAGTAGGCATGATGACAGTAGAGATTACAGGGAGCAGTGCTCGCCCTGCTTTTGATGAAGTATCACAATGTATTTTCAGTAAGCATTTTCTAAGACTCATTTCCTACCATCAATACTGAATTTTCTTGGAAATCCTTTTTATTTTTGAGATTTTATGTTTAATCGTTCCCCTTTCTCCCTCCAAATCCTTTCATACCTCACTTCTGCTTTCCTTCAATTCTTGGAAATTCTTATGCATTGGGAGAACTATGGCATTGGCTTCTGTTTGTTTAAATCCACAGGACATGCACAGAAACTACCACCCATTCAAGGAGGAAACAATTATTTCTTGGCTCACTTTATAATCACTCAAAACAGGGGGGTGGGATTTTAATCACTAGTGAGTTAAAGGCAAGTCACTTAATACTTTTTTCAATTTTTTATTAGATATTTTCTTCATTTACATTTCAAATGCTATCCTGAAAGTCCCTATACCCTCCCCCACCCTGCTCCCCTACCCACCAGCTCCCACTTTTTGGCCCTGTACTGGGGCATATAAAGTTTGGAAGACCAAGGGGCCTCTCTTCCCAATAATGGCCGACTAGGCCATCTTCTGCTACATATGCAGCTAGAGACATGAGCTCTGGGGGTACTGGTTAGTTCATATTGTTGTTCCTCCTAGAGAGCTTCAGACTCCTATAGCTCCTTGGGTACTTTCTCTAGCTCCTTCATTGGGGGCCCTGTGTTCCATCAAATAGATGACTGTGAGCATCCACTTCTGTAATTGCCAGGCCCTGGCATAGCCTCACAAGAGACAGCTATATCAGGGTCCTTTCAGCAAAATCTTGCTGGCGCAGAAAAGCACCAGGGCAGCTGGGGCGCAGGGTCCGCTGACACTCGCCAGCTACCCACAACACCCGCCACAGGATCTTAAGACTTCTGGTGAGTGGAGCACAGCTTCTGCTCCAATACAATTGCGCGGGACCTGGGACTGCATTAGTTAGGGAAGCAGAAACCGGCCTGAGTAGGGCCACAGGCCTCATCCGGACGGATCAGCACTGGGGTAGCGGGAGCGCAGGGTTGCCTGACACCCGCCAGCTACCCACGACCCCCGCCACAGGATTTTGGGACTGCTGGTGAGTGGAACACAGCTTCTGCTCCAGTCCAATCACGCGGGACCTGAGACTGCTCTGGTTGGGGAGAGAGAAATCCGGCCTACATAGGGCCACAACCCTCTTCCGGTCAGAAAAGCACCAGGGCAGCTGGGGCGCAGGGTCAGCTGACACTCGCCAGCTACCCACAACACCCGCCACAGGAGCTTAAGACTTCTGGTGAGTGGAGCACAGCTTCTGCTCCAATCCAAGTGCTCGGGACCTGAGACAGCATTAGTTAGGGAAGCAGAAACCGGCCTGAGTAGGGCCACAGGCCTCATCCGGCCAGATCAGCACTGGGGTAGCGGGAGAGCAGGGTGGCCTGACACCCGCCAGCTACCCACGACCCCCGCCGCAGGATTTTGAGACTGCTGGTGAGTGGAACACAGCTTCTGCTCCAATCTTTAAACAGTGACAATGATAACAACTAACCCCAGAGATTACCAGATGGCGAAAGGTAAACGTAATAATCTTACTAACAGAAACCAAGACCACTCACCATCATCAGAACCCAGCACCCCCACTTCGCCCAGTCCAGGGCACCCCAATACACCGGAAAAGCTAGACACGGATTTAAAAGCATATCTCCTGATGATGATAGAGGACTTCAAGAAGGACTTTAATAACACACTTAAAGAAATGCAGGAGAACACTGCTAAACAGGCAGAAGACAATAAAGAGGAAGCACAAAAATCCCTTAAAGAATTGCAGGAGAACACTGCTAAAGAGTTACAAATCCTTAAAGAAAAACAGGATAACATAATCAAACGGGTAGAAGTCCTTACAGAAAAACAGGAAAACACATCCAAACAGATGATGGAAATGAACAAAACCATACTAGACCTAAAAAGGGAAGTAGACACAATAAAGAAAACCCAAAAGGAGGCAACACTGGAGATAGAAACCCTAGGAAAGAAATCTGGAACCATAGATACGAGCATCAGCAACAGAATACAAGAGATGGAAGAGAGAATCTCAGGTGCAGAAGATTCCATAGAGAACATCGGCACAACAATCAAGGAAAATGTAAAATGCAAAAAGACCCTAACTCAAAACATCCAAGAAATACAGGACGCAATAAGAAGACCAAACCTACGGATAATAGGAGTGGATGAGAATGAAGATTTTCAACTCAAAGGACCAGCAAACATCTTCAACAAAATTATAGAAGAAAACTTCCCAAATCTAAAGAAAGAGATGCCCATGAACATACAAGAAGCCTACAGAACTCCAAATAGACTGGACCAGAAAAGAAATACCTCCCGACACATTATAATCAGAACAACAAATGCTCTAAATAAAGATAGAATACTAAAAGCAGTAAGAGAAAAAGGCCAAGTAACATATAAAGGCAAGCCTATCAGAATTACACCAGATTTTTCACCAGAGACTATGAAGGCCAGAAGATCCTGGACGGATGTTATACAGACACTAAAAGAACACAAATTCCAGCCCAGGCTACTATACCCAGCCAAACTCTCAATTAACATAGATGGAGAAACCAAAGTATTCCACGACAAAACCAAATTCACACATTATCTCTCCACGAATCCAGCCCTTCAAAGGATAATAAGAGAAAAAAACCAATACAAGGACAGGAACCACGCCCTAGAAACAACAAGAAGGTAATCCCTCAACAAACCTAAAAGAAGACAGCCACAAGAACAAAATGCCAACTTTAACAACAATAATAACAGGAAACAACAATTACTTTTCCTTAATATCTCTTAATATCAATGGACTCAACTCCCCGATAAAAAGACATAGACTAACGAACTGGCTACACAAACAAGACCCAACATTTTGCTGCTTACAGGAAACTCATCTCAGAGAAAAGGACAGACACTACCTCAGAATGAAAGGCTGGAAAACAATTTTCCAAGCAAATGGCAAGAAGAAACAAGCTGGAGTAGCCATTCTAATATCTGATAAGATTGACTTCCAACCCAAAGTCATTAAAAAAGACAGGGAGGGACACTTCATACTCATCAAAGGTAAAATCCTCCAAGAGGAACTATCAATCCTGAATATCTATGCTCCAAACACAAAGGCAGCCACATTCATTAAAGAAACTTTAGTAAATCTCAAAGCACACATTGCACCTCATACAATAATAGTGGGAGACTTCAACACACCACTTTCACCAATGGACAGATCATGGAAACAGAAACTAAACAGGGACACAGTGAAACTAACAGAAATTATGAATCAAATGGATCTGGCAGATATCTACAGAACATTCTATCCTAAAACAAAAGGATATACCTTCTTCTCAGCACCTCATGGTACCTTCTCCAAAATTGATCACATAATTGGTCACAAAGCAGGCCTCAACAGATACAAAAATATTGAAATTGTCCCATGCATCCTATCAGATCACCATGGACTAAGGCTGATCTTCAATAACAAAATAAATAATAGAAAGCCAACCTTCACGTGGAAACTGAACAACACTCTTCTCAATGATACCTTGGTCAAGGAAGAAATAAAGAAAGAAATTAAGGACTTTTTAGAGTTCAATGAAAATGAACCCACAACATACCCAAACTTATGGGACGCAATGAAAGCATTTCTAAGAGGAAAACTCATAGCTCTGAGTGCCTCCAAAAGGAAACTAGAGAGAGCACACATTAGCAGCTTGACAACACACCTAAAAGCACTAGAACAAAAGGAAGCAAATTCACCCAAGAGGAGTAGACGGCAGGAAATAATCAAACTCAGGGGTGAAATCAACCAAGTGGAAACAAGAAAAACTATTCAAAGAATCAACCAATCAAGGAGCTGGTTCTTTGAGAAAATCAACAAGATAGATAAACCCTTAGCCAGACTCACTAGAGGGCACAGGGAAAGCATCCTAATTAACAAAATCAGAAATGAAAAAGGAGATATAACAACAGATCCTGAAGACATCCAAAACACCATCAGATCCTTCTACCAAAGGCTATACTCAACAAAACTGGAGAACCTGGATGAAATGGAGAAGTTCCTAGACAGATACCAGGTACCAAAGTTGAATCAAGATCAGGTTAATGATCTAAACAGCCCTATATCCCCCAAAGAAATAGAAGCAGTCATTAATAGTCTCCCAACTAAAAAAAGCCCAGGACCAGATGGGTTTAGTGCAGAGTTCTATCAGACCTTCAAAGAAGATCTAATCCCAGTTCTTCACAAACTATTCCACAAAATAGAAACAGAAGGTACTCTACCCAACTCATTCTATGAAGCCACAATTACTCTGATACCTAAACACAAAAAGACCCAACAAAGATAGAAAACTTCAGACCAATATCCCTTATGAATATTGATGCAAAAATCCTCAATAAAGTTCTTGCTAACCGAATCCAAGAACACATCAAAACAATCATCCATCCTGACCAAGTAGGTTTCATCCCAGGGATGCAGGGATGGTTCAATATACGGAAATCCATCAACGTAATCCAGTATATAAACAAACTCAAAGACAAAAACCACATGGTCATCTCGTTAGATGCGGAAAAAGCATTTGACAAGATCCAACACCCATTCATGATAAAAGTCTTGGAAAGATCAGGAATTCAAGGCCCATACCTAAACATGATAAAAGCAATCTACAGCAAACCAGTAGCCAACATCAAAGTAAATGGTGAGAAGCTTGAAGCAATCCCTCTAAAATCAGGGACTAGACAAGGCTGTCCACTTTCTCCATACCTATTCAACATTGTACTTGAAGTCCTAGCCAGAGCAATTCGACAACAAAAGGAGATCAAAGGGATACAAATTGGAAAAGATGAAGTCAAAATATCACTCTTTGCAGATCATATGATAGTATATATAAGTGACCCTAAAAATTCCACCAGAGAACTCCTAAGCCTGATAAACAGCTTCGATGAAGTAGCTGGATATAAAATTAACTCAAACAAATCAATGGCCTTTCTCTACACAAAGAATAAACAGGCTGAGAAAGAAATTAGGGAAACAACACCCTTCTCAATAGTCACGAATAATATAAAATATCTTGGCGTGACTCTAACTAAGGAAGTGAAAGATCTGTATAATAAAAACTTCAAGTCTCTGAAGAAAGAAATTCTAGAAGATCTCAGAAGATGGAAAGATCTCCCATGCTCATGGATTGGCAGGATCAACATTGTAAAAATGGCTATCTTGCCAAAAGCAATCTACAGATTCAATGCAATCCCCATCAAAATTCCAAATCAATTCTTCAACGAATTAGAAAGTGCAATCTGCAAATTCATCTGGAATAACAAAAAACCTAGGATAGCAAAAACTCTTCTAAAGGATAAAAGAACCTCTGGCAGAATCACCATGCCGGACCTAAAGCTCTACTACAGAGCAATTGTGATAAAAACTGCATAGTACTGGTATAGTGACAGACAAATAGACCAATGGAATAGAATTGAAGACCCAGAAATGAACCCACACACCTACGGTCACTTGATCTTCGACAAGGGAGCTAAAAACATCCAGTGGAAGAAAGACAGCATTTTCAACAAATGGTGCTGGCACAACTGGTTGTTAACATGTAGAAGAATGCGAATCGATCCATTCCTATCTCCTTGTACTAAGATCAAGTCTAAGTGGATCAAGGAACTTCACATAAAACCAGAGACACTGAAACTTATAGAGGAGAAAGTGGGGAAAAGCCTTGAAGATATGGGCACAGGGGAAAAATTCCTGAATAGAACAGTAATGGCTTGTGCTGTAAGATCGAGAATTGACAAGTGGGACCTCATGAAACTACAAAGCTTCTGCAAGGCTAAAGACACCATCAATAAGACAAAAAAACCACCAACAGATTGGGAAAGGATCTTCACCTATCCTAAATCAGATAAGGGACTAATATCCAATATATATAAAGAACTCAAGAAGGTGGACTCCAGAAAGTCAAATAACCCCATTAAAAAATGGGGCTCAGAACTGAACAAAGAATTCTCACCTGAGGAATACCGAATGGCAGAGAAACACCTGAAAAAATGTTCAACATCCTTAATCATCAGGGAAATGCAAATCAAAACAACCCTGAGATTCCACCTCACACCAGTCAGAATGGCTAAGATCAAAAATTCAGGTGACAGCAGATGCTGGCGAGGATGTGGAGAAAGAGGAACACTCCTCCATTGTTGGTGGGATTGCAAGCTTGTACAACCACTCTGGAAATCAGTCTGGCGGTTCCTCAGAAAATTGGACATAGTACTACCGGAGGATCCAGCAATACCTCTCCTGGGCATATATCCAGAAGATGTCCCAACCGGTAAAAAGGACACATGCTCCACTATGTTCATAGCAGCCCTATTTATAATAGCCAGAAGCTGGAAAGAACCCAGATGTCCCTCAACAGAGGAATGGATACAGAAATTATGGTACATTTACACAATGGAGTACTACTCAGCTATTAAAAAGAATGAATTTATGAAATTCCTAGCCAAATGGATGGACCTGGAGGGCATCATCTTGAGTGAAGTAACACAATCACAAAAGAACTCACACAATATGTATTCACTGATAAGTGGATATTAGCCCAAAACTTAGGATACCCAAGATATAAGATACAATTTGATAAACGCATGAAACTCAAGAAGAATGAAGACCAAAGTGTGGACACTGTGCACCTTCTTAGAATTGGGAACAAAACACCCAGGGAAGGAGTTACAGAGACAAAGTTCGTAGCTGTGATGAAAGGATGGACCATTTAGAGACTGCCGTATCCAGGGATCCATCCCATAATCAGCTTCTAAACGCTGACACCATTGCATACACTAGCAAGATTTTGCTGAAAGGACCCAAATATAGCTGTCTCTTGTGAGAAGATGCCGGGGCCTAGCAAACACAGGAGTGGATGTTCACAGTCAGCTATTGGATGTATCACAGGGCTCCCAATGGAGAAGCTAGAGAAAGTACCCAAGGAGCTAAAGGGATCTGCAACCCTATTGTTGGAACAACATGATGTACTAACCAGAACCCCGGAGCTCTTGTCTCTAGCTGCATATGTATCGAAAGATGGCCTAGTCGGCCATCAATGGAAAGAGAGGCCCATTGGACTTGCAAACTTTATATGCCCCAATATAGGGGAATGCCAGGGCCAAAAGAATGGGAATGGGTGGGTAGGGAAGTGGGGGGCGCTATGGGGGACTTTTGGGATAGCATTGGAAATGTAATTGAGGAAAATATGTAATAAAAATATTAAAAATCAAAAAAAAAATAAATTGTGTTAATAACGTCAAAAAAAAAATCTTGCTGGCATATGCAATAGTGTCTTCATTTGATGGCTGATTATGGGATGGATCCCTGGGTGGGGCAGTCTCTGGATGGTCCATCTTTTCATCTCAGCTCCAAACTTTGTCTCTGTAACTCCTTCCATGGGTGTTTTGTTCCCTATTCTAAGGAGGAATGAAGTATCCATGCACTGGTCTTCCTTCTTGATTTTCTTGTGTTTTTTTTTTTTTTTCAAGTTGTATCTTGGGTATTCTAAGTCTCTGAGCTAATATCCACTTATCAGTGAGTGCATATCAAATGAGTTCTTTTGTGATTGGGTTACCTCACTCAGGATGATATACTCCAGATCTATCCATTTGCCTAAGAATTTCTTAAATTTATTGTTTTTAATAGCTGAGTAGTACTCCATTGTGTAAATGTACTACATTTTCTGTATCCATTCCTCTGTTGAGGGACATCTGGATTCTTTCCAGCTTCTGGCTGTTATAAATACTTATAATTAACTGTAGTAAGTGGAAGGTCTTTAAATACAGTCTTTTCCTTGGTTGCTACTCTGATTCTGGAAGAATTCTAGAGATGGTGATATAGTTTCTCCTCTAATTTGCCTTTGCCTGAATCTCTGAGAAGACATCTTATTACCAAGGCAAGCTGAGCTCTAGTAGGGTGATCCCTGCTCCATGTAGTCTCTAGTAGTTGGACTTTCCTGCAAGTAAGTGCTCCCAAGGGCAAAGGAAAGAGGATCCTGAATCTCTGTAAGATCTCTGCAAGAGAGGATGTGGTGGGCAGGGCTCATGGGGAAGTGTAGGCACCAGAGATTTCTCCTAAATAGCCCCTTTGCATGGGGTGTAGGATGAAGCCTCCTAGAATACAACATACGTTGCAATGTGCTGGCAGCTGTGCTAAGTATTGAAATGAGGGGCACACAGAAGCAGTGAGACTTAGTATCTGTAATAATTACATGCACATATAATTCAAGGCTGGAGAAGGTCCAGAAAGAAATGAGTGTAATAGACAGTGACTCACTGTAGGGCAAAAGAGGGTAACATCAGAGGGCATGCAGACTTGGCTCCCGCAGAACTTAGATGGTGATTCTTCATTGCAGAGATTGATTCTGAGGTAGTGAGAAGAACAGAAGGGCCATACATTCAAATGGAGAAATATATGGGTACATATATCCAAATGGAGACACATGGAAGATATTGTCATTAACCCCTGTTCAATAAATTATGCCCAATTGTGCAAGCTGCATGTTGTCAGGTGAATGAACAGATTAGAAAAGCACACTTAGTGATTTCAGTTAGAGCTTGAAGGCAGGGTGGTGAGGGCTTCAGGCTTTGCTTTGGTGAGTGGGCCAGAACAATCAAGAAGATCCCAAGGACAGACAACAGTGGCAACAGGCTGTGTAGAATTAGCACAGGTTCCAAGTTGCACTGTTTAAATCTATCAGTTGCATGTCTGCTTTGACTACTATTTCAGAATACAGTGTTTCAAGTTTCTTTGCTTTTCTGAAAACAAAGGAAAAGGTCCCCAGTTAAGTGCTGATGCTAGTCACAAATGCTGCAGCTGTCCAATTTTTGCTGTCCACAGCAAAATGTCCGGGATCTGTCTGGGCAGTGCTCTAGACCCTAAAGATGGCTTTCTCCTTCTGGAGAGCAGTACTACTCCTTGTTCCTCAGAGAAACCTGAGTATATTAGTCATTAAGTAACTGAGAAGTTTGTTTCTTTCTCTGCTTTTCTACATGCAGGAGGATCTCCAAATGATCAACTGTTGGCCCCAGTTTCACACTCTAGGAGGTATCTTGTATTCCTTCTAGTAAAGGTGTTTTTTTCTTAGAGTGTCTGATGTGGGAGCTTGCTTGCAAAAGGAAACATCAGATTCCTCCACTAGGACCCTGTTTGGCTTCCAAGGATATGCTATCTTGCCTTTTGCAGGGCAGAGCCCCAGTCTTACAGTTTCAGTCACCATAGTGAATGTTTACCTATGGTTTTAAAGATATCTTTGTTATCCTACCAATGACAGAACTGGATAAGACAAGCTCATTTCAAGGGAGGGTATTTTTTTTTTAATCTTTCTTTTGAATGTGCAGTAGTTCAGATAATAAGATACAAATATGTGAGAGAAACAGAGGTATATTTCTAGATTGTCACATGTAGTATGGGTTGATGCCCTAAGCTGTATGTAATGTATAATATAGAAAAATATATATCAATTCTGGTGATAGTTAATGGATTTCACTAATAAAAATTATGCATATATTTTGTGTTTATTGGGTTTGAGAAAATCCAAAATTAGGGACATTTCAAACAGACTTTTCAGTGGAAAAAATGTCTAACCTCTTCGCTGCTGCCAAACTTTCATCATTCTCTCTAAATCTACTGGGAGCTCATTCCAGACACAAAGTTGCTCAATGAATACTCGACTTTTACACTATGATATGAAACTAGATATTTTTGAAAAGATGATGGGGAGCCAGGATCACAGAGGCTTTCATATCAGGCTTTATTAGACTTACTTCATCCTTAGCAAGAATGCAATTAACTCTAGGGTTACCAAACAGAACCACAAGGATGAGCTTCACATGTCACTGAGTTCTTCCTACCAGATGTTATAATACTGAATGGAAAATACAGCACTGACTAAATGACTTTGAGATGTAATATTTATCATCTTGCTTCTTTTATGTAAAACTCTAAATGGATCTGATTGCCTACGTTAGTGGATAAAATCCAATAACCTAGGTCTGTCCTAGCTATTTTCTGAATGTTAAACTGCATTTGCTTGTTTATGTTGCATAATAGATTGTACAGAACATGAAAACTGCTTTATGGATTTGTTGTGCTTTGCATACTATAGGCTTGATAGAATGACTACTACCCTGTCACTACTGCAGCTACTATTACTATGACTAAACACACACACACCATATACATACATACATACATACATACATACATATACAAACACATAATTGTACATATACAGCACATGCCTCCATGTATGCATTTATACACACTGTCATATGATTGTACTAACATAAAAGCAAGTGTAATCAATTTGGTTTAAAGTTTATATTGTTTCCACTGTCCTCTAAAATCCCATGGTGCTTGCATATTACATAACATATATTATCAAGGAAGAAGTATTAACTGGAAAAATACCAACATCAAGTCTTAGAAAGAAAACCCATTTTCTAAGACATACCCAGACAGGGAACTGTCTGCTCATCTTTTTATTTAAAATTATTTTATTTATTTACATTCCAAATGTTTCTTCCCCTCCCAGTTGCCCTCCCAGATTTCTTCATCCTATCCCATCTCCCTGTTCTCTCTAAGTTCTCCAACCCCTCTAACCTCTATTATAACAGAAACTCCATTATGTTGTATAAATTTATAAGCAATCACAACTGAGGAGGGGCAGAGAAACTTGGGAGAGAAAATGAACAGGGGTGAGAGTTTGGTAGTGGGGGAGAGGGGAACCTGATCTTGTATTGGGTGAGGGACAAGGACTGAAGCCCTGAGGGCCACCAGAAGGAATGGAAACAGGCAACCTCAGGAAATAGGACATTGGGTGGACCCTCCAGAATGCACCACAGACCTGGGAGGTGAGAGACTCTTAGGACTCAAACTGAGAGACCTTAGATGAAATCCCTGACAGTAGAGAGAGGGAACTTATAGAGCCCACCTCCAGCAGGAAGACAGGACATCAAGTGAGGGATGAAGTTGTCCTCCCACAGTCACAACTTGACTCATAATTGTTCCTTTCTGAAAGAATTACAGGGGTGGAAATGGAGAGGAGCTTGAGTAAAAGAATGTCCAGCCACAGGCCCAAAGTGATATCCAGCTCAATGGGAGGTCCCAAGGCCTAACACTATTACTGAGGCTATGGAACACTCACAAAAGGGATCTAGCATGACTGCCCTCTGAAAGACCCAACAAGCAGCTGAAAGAGTCAGATGCAGATGTTTGTACCCAACCAATGGACAAAAGCAACTGATTCACCCCTGTTGTTGAATTAGGGAAGACTGAAAGAAGCCAAGGAGAAGGGCGATCCTGTACAAAGACCAGCAGTCTCAATTAATCTGGAACCTGAGATTTCTCAAACAATGGACCACCAAACAGACAGCACAGACCAGCTAATATGAGGCCCCCCCCAACACACATACAATAGAGAACTTCTGGGTCTGTGTTCATTCAGAGGTGATGCAGCACCTAGCCCTCAAGAGACTGGAGGCCCCAGGAAGTTTATAGGTCAGGCGGGGTTGGGGGTGGGGACATTCACATGGGGACAGGGGATGGTGAGGAGGTATAGGATATGGAACAGTTGGAGGGTATATGGGGGGGGGATAAAACATGTAGTGTAAAAAATAAATTAATAATTAAAAAAAGACATAGAACTCTCAGCTCCTTCTCAAGCACCATATCTGCCTGGGAACTACCAAGCTTTCTGCCATAACAAAAATAGACTAAATCTCTGATACTGTATGCTATCCCGAATTAAATATGAGTTGCTTTGGTCATAGTGTCTCTTCACAGCAAAATAAAATCCTAAGACAAAAATTGGTATCAGGGGCTGGGGTATTGTGATGATTGGCCTGCGCATGTTTCTGTTTTGAGAAATATGGACTTTGGGACTGTGGATCAGAAAATCAGTTGAAAGCTTTAAGTGGGTTTTAATGGCTCATTCTAGTAGAAACATGGAAGATGATAATGCTGCTGGTGATTTGAACTGTTGGGGCCTGGCTCAGGAGGTTTCAGAAGAGAAGAAATGTAATATGTTTTCTAGAGATTGTTCTTGTGATATTTGGTGAAGAATGTAGCTGGTTTTTGCTCTTTTCTGAAGAGTGTCCCTGAGGATAAGGTGAAGAGATTTGGATTAATTGCATTGGCAAAGCAAACCTTAAACCGTCTTAGTAAAGACTCTGTTCTGTGGGTCGGTCTTATGAAGATTTTGATGAAATGTTGCTAGCTATGGAGGAAAAAAAAAAAACTAAATGGTTCAAAGATTAAAGGAACCCAAGGAAGTAGTATGGAGCTAACTCTTGTGTTCATGGATACACACAGAATAAATATATAAAATGGAACTAAGGGAGTGGTGACCTTGGGGCAAAATCCCACTGAACGAAGCTTCCATCGTGTGAAAAGGAATCAAAGAAAAGCTTGTGTCCATGGATGTGTACATGCCTTTAATTCCAGCGGATGCGCTTTAATCCTAGCACTGAGGAGACTGAAGCATGAAGATCTCTGAGATTAGAGGTCAGCCTTGTCTTCAGAGCTGTTCCAGGACACTAAAGCTTAGGTAATGATGAGGGAAATCATGGAAAACTGAAAGCTAGTGAACATGTGATGAGTGAAGGGGCCATATATTCCAGCTCCAGGAAGCAGTGGAATTTGACAGCTTCAGCTGAGTGGACATGGTTTTAGAATCAAGGATGACTTTT
The DNA here is from genome assembly GCF_978045245.1 of Mus caroli. Lineage (NCBI taxonomy): Eukaryota > Metazoa > Chordata > Mammalia > Rodentia > Muridae > Mus > Mus caroli. The sequence goes on along the minus strand of NW_028227268.1, from coordinate 110,371,270 downwards.
TATTTCTCAGTAACTAAGTAAAGCTGCTGAAGCCAGGAATGTGCCAAGGATGTGCATAGAGGCCGGGAGAGAACATTGTATCTAGGTAAAACCTAGATTGCTGTGGAGACCCCAAGATGTTAGAGGTGCCAGAGTCATGGTACACACACCATGTCTACCTGCCAAGGAAATCTGCTAACAGGGAATGGAATCAGCCCAAGAGAAAGAACTGTGTGGCAGTTAACAAAGCTGAAAGGAGTTGGAGACTGAAGAACATTTTGACAGCAGACATAAAGATGCTGAGTTTGGAGTTTGTCCAAGTGGCTTTTGGTCTTGCTTTGGTTCAGTATTTCTTTACTATGCTCCCTTCCCTACGCTTTGGAACTATAATGTATATCCTCTGCTATGATATGCTGGAAGTATGTGATCTACTTTTTAACTTTTATAGGACTTAATCTCAGAAGATACTTTGAACTTGGGACTTTGTGGCTTTGTTGGTGGAAATGTGTCACTATTGCAGTGGACTTTGATATCTCCTATGCTCAAGATCTGCCAAATGTGGGACAATTTTCTTCTACGGTCTTAAAATCAAGATATAAAACTCTTAGCTCCTACTTTAGCACCATATCTTCTTGAATGCTGCCTTTTGCTTCCTGCCATGAAAATAATGGACTAAAACTCTGAATTATCCAGCTCTAATTAAATGTTTTCCTGTATAAAAGTTGCTGTGGCAATGGTGTCTCTCCACAGCAATAAAACCCTAACTTCATTTTCTTCACCTGGTATCATTGTTACTGTGTTTATGTCATTTCATCTTATCAGTGTATGAGAAACTTCATGCCAGTTACTTGGAGAAAGAAAACACTCTTCAGTACTTAGAAATGATGTGGTGATATATGGAAAAACCATTTATTTCTTGGCTAAGACATGGAGGAGAGGAAAGGTAAGTGGTTGAACTTTCAAGATCTCCTTCAAGGGCTCATGGCCAGTGACTTTACTTTCTTTCACTAGGCAATACCTCTTAAAGGTCACATGCCCTACATTGCCATGCACATAGGACCAAACCTTAGCATATGGGTTTCTATGGAGGCAGTTATTTAGACTATAGCACTTACTCAAGTTTTCATCTACTAACTACTTATATATATACTTTTATATATACGATCACTGGAGGTAGACAAATATGTTGTACACTCCTAAATCCTCTATGTTGTTTTCATGTAGTTCTGTGTTTGAAAATACATTTATGCATTTCTCTACCTAGTATGCATGTATCAACCCTTTAGGGATCACCTTAAAGGTTCACTCCTTTGGACATATTCTTGGGCACTCTTTATTTTCACTTCTGAAATACTTGCATGCAACTTTCTCAATACCATCTAAATTTTTCCATACTCTCTACGGTATTTATGCAAAAGATTCATAATCTATATTAAGCTATATACATTATCTAAGGTCACATACAGCACAAATGGGAATAAAAGAACTGGAGATTACATAACCAAAGTCTACTAAATTAATAGCTGTTGACCCTACATGAACTACATAGTGCTCTTAGGTACTATTTCTATGACCTGTAACCCCAAGAAATTTCCAAGAGCCATCTGTAGTGCCTCAAGTCACATGTCTTCTATTAACGTATCTTCCATTTAACTCGGAATACCTTTGCCATTACAGCAGCTTTTAACTCCATATGACAACAATTACTTCTCTTTTCCAAGATTAATCAACCCTTGGAGGCATCATTTAATATAGCTGTTCACTCCTGCCTCATGTATATTCTGACTTTTTGTTTCTATGAGGTCACATTTTCCTCCTGTAGCCTTTCCAGACTGTTTAGTTTTTCTTCTTGAAATTGCTCTCTGTGCTTCAGGTCAATAGTTTGGAAATTTCCAGGGATCAATTAAAGATCCTCTAGTTGTGTATCTGTGATCCTTTCTAAGTTGATAGTCTTTGCTACAATTGCACTAAGCAGGAAAACTAAAATGTATATTCCCAACAGTTTACCCCACTTTACCTGCAAGCTATACTCTCACTAATGCAAGAGTTACAGATCCTATTTGGCAATGGATATGCACAGTTCTTAAAGGAGAATGATGTAGCCTATAATACTTGATTGTCTTGGCTATAGGAAAGCAGTAGATAAATATTTGTTATGAGTGCCTTTTCCCAACCCCCTTTCTCCCACAAACTGACTTGACAGTTACTTTGACAGCATTCCAGTTTCTTGAAAGAACACTATTGAGAGACTTCTAGCAAATTCTGCTCCAGACAAATTCTGGAGTTTTTAAGTTATGCAAATTAAATGAAAAGTTCATTAAATTTATAACATTTTATGACTTTTCAAAGCTATGTGATTGCCTTTGCAGAGCTGACTGCACTACTATCCCTTAAAGAAATATAACAGTCAAGGTCCCAAGTGCATGAGCTATTAAGTAGCTTATCAGCACCATTTTAGAGTTAATTGTGAGCATCTGTTTAGGAGAAACTAGTATGCTTCACAACATTAGGAAAAATAAATGAATTCATAATTACAAATTAAGTTATGACTTAAGAAGTTTCCTATCTTAATAAAAATACCTACGACCATGTATGTGTGAGTGAGAATTTATTTTGAATTATTTTAAACAAAAATGCCTTCCAGATTTTAATTGCTGACTTAATTATAGATTTTCAACATACTTAGTTTTAGAAATCAGCAATGGCTGATTCACTACTTTCAAGTGGATCATAGAGAAAATAGTGAAAGGCCATGAAGTGCCATTTTAACATTCTAAATGGAAATGGAAACAAATTCAGATGCCTTAATTGCAAACAGTAACATTCACTTGACCAACTCTTGGTGCAGTATAAAGAATCTATGCCTCCTGCTGACACAACCTGTGAGTGGAACTGCCAGGCACCAAGGTATGGTGAACGATGAGTGTCAATTGTTGATGAGCCTGTATGAATTTCAGCAAAGTGAATACTGTGAATTACACTATGGAAACAAACAGGGCTTGCAAATAGGGAGCATGCAACTGTTTGAATAGTTGGGATTGAGGCTGTGACTGGAACACTTTCTGACAAGAGCTTGAACTTGAAATAGATGAGTTTAGATCATTATTATTTTAGAATTTTCAAAATTCTAAATTTCTTTCTGCACTCATTTTAAAATTTCTCCACACTAATGTGAAAGAGCAATATTCTAGCATGCCTTACCGATTCATGTGGCACAAAACTAGGGACTCTGAGAAAAGGTATGTTTCCCAGAGCTTTCTCTTTGTTGTATTGTTTACCAAAAAAATGAAAGAGAGACCGAAGAAGGGGACTTTGGAGACATAATAATGCTGAATGTTGGACATTAAGGTGGAAGGGCATCCTGAATTACATAATAAGTATTTAGTCAGATCAGACAGAGCAAGACCTAGCTTAAAATAGTAAAAATAACATTCTCCAGACAATACTGAAAGATCACAGGCAATTGAAACTATTTTATGCATGCTTTTTCCTTTGCAGAGAAAAATCACCGTTCATGATAAAAGTCTTGGAAAGATCAGGAATTCAAGGTCCACACTCAACATAATAAAAGCAACATACAACACACCAGTAGCCAATATCAAACTAAATGGAGAGAAACTTTAATCAATCCCACTAAAATCTGGAAAGAGACAAGGCTGACCACTCTCTCCCTACATATTCAAAATAGTTCTTGAAGTCCTGGCCAGAGAAGTTAGGCTAAAAAAGGAGATCAAAGGGATACAAATTGGAAAAGAAGAAGTCAAAATATCACTATTTGTAGATGATATGATAGTATACATCAGTGACCCAAAAATTCCAACAGAGAACTCCTAAACCTGATAAAGAGCTTCAGTGCAAGTAGCTGGATATAAATTTAACTTAAACAAATCAGTGGCCTTTCTCTGCACAAAGGATAAACAGGCTGAGAAAGAAATTAGGGAAACAACACCCTTCACAATAGTCACAATTAATATAAAATACCTTTGTTTGACTCTAAGTAAAGAAGTAAAAGTTCTGAATGATAAGAACTTCAAGTCTCTGAAGAAAGAAAATCGAAGAAGATCTCAGAAGATGGAAAGATCTCCCATGCTCAAGGATTGGCAGGAGTAAAAATGGCTACCTTGCTAAAAGCAATCTACAGATTTAATGCAATCCCCATCAAAATTTCAACTCAATTCTTCACAGAGAAAGGGCAATTTGCAAATTGATCTGGAATAACAAAAAACCTAAAACAAAAAACTATTCTTAAGAATAAAAAACAACTTTTGGAATCACCATTCTTGACCTCAAGCTGTACTACAGAGCAATTGTGATAAAAACTGCATGGTACTGGTAGAGTGAGAGACAGGTAGATCAATGGAATAGAAATGAACCCACACACCTATGGTCACTTGATCTTTGACAAAGGAGCTAAAACCATCCAGTGGAAAGCAGACAGCATTTTCAACAAATCATGCTGACTCAACTGGCAGTTGGCATGTAGAAGAATTCAAATTGATACATTCTTATCTCCTTGTACAAAGCTCAAGTCTAAGTGGATCAAGGAACTCCACATAAAGCCAGAGACACCGAAACTTATAGAGGAGAAAGTGGGGAAGAATTTCAAATATATAGCACAGGGAAAAATTCCTGAACAGAACACCAATGGCTTGTGCTGTAAGATCAAGTATCAACAAATGGGACCTCATAAAATTGCAAGGCTTCTGTAAGGCAAAGAACACTGTTAATAAGACAAAAATGCAATTAACAGATTGGGAAAAGATCTTGACCAATCCTAAATTTGACAGAGGGCTAAGATCTAATATATGCAAAAACTTAAGAAGTTAGACTCCAGAAAAACCAAATAACCTTATTTTAAGAATGGGGTACAGAACTAAACAAAAAATTCTCAACTGAGAAATACTGAATGGCAGCACCTAAAAAAAAAAAAAAAATGTTCAACATCCTTAGTCATCAGGGAAATGCAAATTAAAACAACCCTGAGATTCCACCCCATACCTGTGAGAATGGCTAGGTTAAAATCCTCAGATGACAGCATATGCTGGCAAGGATGTGGAGAAAGAGGAACACTCCTCCATTGTTGGTGGGATTGCAAGCTAGTACAACCACTCTGGAAATCAGTTTTGTCGTTTCTCAGAAAATTGGACATAATACTACCAGAAGATCTAGCAATACCACTCCTGGGCATATACCCAGAAGATTCTCCAACTTGTAATAAGGACACATGCTCCATTATGTTCATAGCAGCCTTATTTATAATAGCCAGAAGCTTGAAGGAACCCAGATGTCCCTCAACCAAGAAATCTATATAGAAAATGTGGTACATTTACACAATGAATTTCTACTCAGCTATTAAAAATAATGAATTTATGAAATTCTTAGACAAATGGATGGATCTGGAGGATATCATTCTGAGGTAACCCAATCACATGATATACACTCACTGATAAGTGGATATTAGCCCAGAATCTCAGAATACCAAGATACAATCTGCAAAACACATGAAACTCAAGACGAAGGAAGACCAAAGTGTGGATACTTCGATCCTTCTTACAAAGGGGAACAAACTACCCATGGAAGGAGTTACAGAGGAAAATTCAGAGCAGAGACTGAAGGCATGATCATCGAAAGACTGCTCCACCTGGGGATCCATCCCATAAACAACCACAAAACCCAGATACTATTGCAGATGCCAACCAGGGCTTGCTTACAGGATCCTGATAAAGCTGTCTCCTGAGAGGTTTTCCTTATGCCTGACAAATACATAAGTGGATGCTAACAACTATCCATTGGACAGAGCAACGGGTCCCCAATGAAGGAGCTAGAGAAAGTACCCAAGGAGCTGAAGGTGTTTACAGCCCCATAGGAGGAACAATAATATTATCTAACCAGTACACCCAGAGCTCCCTGGGACTAAACCACCAATCAAAGAAAACACATGATGGGACTCATAGCTATAGCTGCATATTTAGCAGAGGATGACCTAGGTAGCCATCAATGGGAGGTGAGGCCCTTGGTCCTGTGTAGGTTCTCTGCCCTAGTATAGGGGAATGCCAAGGCCTGGACCCTGGACTTGGGCGTGGGTGGGTTGGTGTGCAGGGGGAGGGGGAAGGGAATAGGGGATTTTCTGAGGGGACACTAGGAAATGGGATAACATTTGAAATGTAAATAAAGACAAATCTAATAAAAATTAAAAATTAAAAAAAAATTAAATAACTGTTTCTTAGTATCTTCCCATGTTCAAGTCCATATAATGGAGTACGAAGGAAAACTGGGTATCAAGTTAACCAATGCACACTATATTTGTTTTAAATACTCTGAATAAACTATTTTATAAAATTTCCACCTCATTAAATCATATAAATGTGTATAAACCTTTCATACATATATGTATAATTTTTATATGAAATATATTTTTCAAATTAGTTACAAACAAACCTTTGACTTTTTCCTTTTTCCAATACTTTGAGGAAGACATATATTTTATTAACAATATTCTTTTAGTATTTTAGACACCCACTGCATGTGTTCACAAGTCTCATAATATTTTCATATTTAAAAAGCACTCTGTGAAATTATTCAATTCCCTCTTAGCTCCAAATTCTGCTCAGTTCGTTTGTGGAAAAATGTTAAAATTGCAATAGGTACGACTCTGACCTAAGTATAATGTATGCCCTTATTATAAAGTTACAATGAAGCTTATTACTGTTACTGTGTTTAATTATTACAAGCTAAAAATATAAATGTAGCATGCATACCAGCTAATGATTTAGTGTAATAATGTAACTGAAAAGAGCACTTAAGATAGAAATGATACTTGTATAGACAACACTGAAAAACTATCTGTCAAGTTAGAAAGCCATGATTACTGTAATGTAACATGTAAAAGCAAGAATGCTAGGACTACCTCAAGGTCTGATAATCAAAAGGTACAGTCTGTCAAATGAGGTAGTAAAGTGAGTCATCAAGTCTAACATAGAAACTCTTGCATATCATTGGCCAATCACTCAAGTGAAGGTAGAAGATAACTTCCAAGGAGCTCTGTGGGAGGTAGATTTGGAAGATTTAAATGTTAGAACAAAATTTCCAGTTGTTCTCCATTACAGGAAACATGTAGATAAATGTTTAAGTATGGGATAATACATTGCATGCAGTATTTACTAGTAAGTCCTAGCAGATTATGAACAGCAATGAATCATTTAAGCCTATTTTTTTTTAAAAAAAAGGCATAAGTGCGTACACATTTATATAATGTCATTAGATCAGTGGTTCTTAACCATGGATCATCCCCCCTTAGAGGGCTCCATATCAGACATAATTCATATCAGATATTTATATTATGATTTATAACAGTAATAATATTACAGTTATAAAAAAAACCCAACAAAATAGATTTATGATTGGGAGTCACCACAACAGGAGAAACTGTATTAAATGGTCATAGTGCTAGGAAAGCTGAGAACCACTGGTTTTCTGATGATTGCTAAATTTGCACATTGAAAATTCTTTTGAATTCAAAATAGACAAAGGTAAGAAAGATGGAAGAAAATAATATTGAAAGGGAAAAAGGCAAAACAAGAAAATAGAAATTATACTTGAACATGACTAACATAAATGTCTTATTTCACAGAAATGGACTTTCAATCATTATAAAAGTACAAGTATAGAATTATTAAGAGTTTTAATATAAAAATAATTTGTAAGTTTAATAAAGGAAAAGGAGTAGCAAATTGACAATTATGAGAAACTAATGTGTCAATGTCAATATAAGGTAAAACAGTGTACTGGCTAGTTTTGTGTCAACTAGACACAGCTGGAGATATCACAGAGAAAGGAGCTTCAGTTGAGGAAATGCCTCCATGAGATCCAACTGTAAGGCATTTCCTCAAGTAGTGATCAAGGAGCTTGGAAGATAATGTTGAAAACAGTGCAGAAAATGGAGGCCTGGCTTGTGAAATTTCAGAGGGAAAATTAAAGACTCTTTTCAGGGCCATTGTTATTTTGGTTTTGAAGATTCTGTGGTTCTGGTTAGCTGGGGCTGAAGAATCAGCTGTGATTAACAAGATACCAAAACTACGAAAGCAAAAACTTTGCATTACAGGGACTATTGTTGCTGGTTAGCTGGAGCTAAGAAATTAGCGGTGATTAAGAAGAGACCAGAATCATTGAGGTGACATCTTTTGGGAAGTATTTTCTGAAAGCACAGAGTCTGTGTTCCAGAGATAGCCAAGATTGTACCTTGTGCTGTGGCTGGACTTGGTAATGTGTAAGAGTCACCCAGGTTGTACTGGTTTTGAAGGCATGAAGGGTTCACACAGAGCAGCTGAGGCTTGGCACTGTGAGAGGCCATGGAAGGCCATTGGTGAAGGTGCAGCCTCAGTTGAAATTGATGGCCTAGGTCTGAAGGGGTCATGTAGTGTTTTGGAGATGCCAGTACAATGAGATGACCACCAAGAGCAGCAGCGGTGGAGTACAGGCATCTGGAGCCTAGAAGACAATGTGTGTGCTACAAAGGGTATGGCTGGAGAAGTGACCCAAGCCCTTGGAGGAGCCCAGAAGATCATGAGTTGGATTCCAGACATTGGACGGTTGGAGATTGATTTTTGCTTTTGATTGTGACTGTGCCCTGATATATTTCCTCTTGAAGGAGGAAACTATTTAGTGGAGCCCACAGTTAAGAGACTTTTTATTGTAAAAAGACTTTGGATTTTAAAAGCGATAGATGTTTTAAAGAGATTGAAAATTTAAGAATATGTAAAGACTGTGGGACGTTGAAAGTTATTTAGATCTTTGGGATGAATAAGGATGTAAGGGCTGAGGCTTACTAGTGATGTGTTTGTGTGTCAAGTTGACAAGGGGTCAATTGTACTGGCTATTTTTGTGTCAACTTGACACAGCTGAGTTATCACAGAGAAAGGAGCTTCAGTTGAGGAAGTGCCTCCATGAGATCCAACTGTAAGGCATTTTCTCAATTAGTGATCAAGGGGAAAAGGGCCCTTGTGGGTGGGACCATCTCTGGGCTGGTAGTCTTGTTTCTATAAGAGAGCAGGCTGAGCAAGCCAGGAGAAACAAGCCAGTAAAGAACATCCCTCCATGGCTTCTGCATCAGCTCCTGCTTTCTGACCTGCTTGAGTTCCAGTCCTGACTTCCTTTGATGATGAACAGCAGTATGGAGTTTAAGCCGAATAAACCCTTTTCTCCCCAACTTGCTTCTTGGTCATGATGTTTGTGCATGAATAGAAACCCCAACTACGAGAAACAGCTATTGATTTTCTTGTGTTAAAAAAAATGTGCCTTGAAACAGGACAAATTTACCTTTTTAAGGTTCTGCAGATAGAGTGGATGACACAATCCTTGCTGAGCAGGAATGTTCTCTTCAACCATTTAAGGGAGAGTCATCTTCCTTAAATTTTTGTCCTAACAGATTTGTACATCTTCAAAGCCAGGGATTTCACAGTCTTCTGATAACTCAGCACATTATAACTCCTCTGACTCTGCACTCTAAAATGAAAGTTTTTCCAGTGATAATGCTTCTTGCAGTTAGTTTAGGTTTAGTATCCCTGGCAGTTTCATTGTACCAAGTGACCTTTGCTAAAGTCCTGGAAATGACAGCTCGTGCAAGGGCCTTATTCAATGTAATGTATGTAAAGACTATTGGGTTAGAGTCTGAGGAATTTTTGAGCTCTTTTGCCTTAGTTTCTTTTTCAGATGCTGTGAAAAATACTTAAAAGAGAACAACATATGGGAGAGTAATTTTTGGCAGCCAGTCATGTTGCATCCACTTACAAGTAGCAGGCACCCACACACCTATGGACAAAGAAGTCAAAACCATAAATGGAAAGAAAGAAAGCATCTTCAACAAATGATGCTAGTCAAACTGGTATAAAAGAATGCAAAAATGATCTAATTTTATCACTTTGTACAAAGGTCTAGCCCAAGTGGAACAAGGACCTCAAGATGAAACCAGATACACTCAATCTAATAGAAGAGCAAGTCAGAAATAGCTTCAAACACATTGGCACAGGGTGAATCTTTCTGAATAGAACATCAGGGCTTATGCTCTAAGATAAAAACATTGACAAATGGGACCTCATGAAACTAAAAAGCTTCTGTCAATAGGACAAAACAGCAACCTACAGATTGGGGAAAGATCTTCACTAACCCTCTATCCAATAGAGAGCTAATATCCAAACTATATAAAGAACTAAAGAAGCAAGACTCAAAAATAAAAGAAAAACAAACAAATAACCCAATTAAAAGATGGAGTAGAGCTAAGCAGAGCTTTTGCTGTTGTTGTTGTTTTTGCTTGTTTGTTTTTTGTTTTTTTTGTTTTTGTTTTTGTTTGTTTGTTTGTTTGTTTGTTTTTGAGACAGGGTTTCTCTTTATAGCCCTGTTTGTCCTGGAACTCACTTTGTAGACCGGGCTGGCCTCGAACTCAGAAGTTTGCCTGCCTCTGCCTCCAAAGTGCTGGGATTAAAGGAGTGTGCCCCCATGTTGGGCTTAAACAGAGAATTCATAACAGGAATCTTGAGTGGACAAGAAGCACTTAAAGGAACGTTCCCTAGTCAGCAGGGAAATGAAAATCAAAATGACCCTGAGACTATACATTACATCAATCAGAATGGCAAAGATAAAAACTCAGGTGACAGCACATGTTGGTGAGGATGTGGAGAAGAGAAAACTCTATTGCTGGTAGGATGGCAAATTTGTATAACCACTCTGGAAATCAAGCTGGAGGTTCCTTAGAAAACTGGAAATAGTTCTACCTGAAGACCCAGTCATTCCACTCCTGGGCATGTATCCAAAAATATCCCACCATACCACAGGACATGTGCTCCAATATGTTCATACAGCCTTATTCATAATAGCCAGAAGCTGGAAACAACCGAGATGTCCCAATACAGAAGAATGGATACAGTAAACGTGGTTCATTTACACAATGGTAGACTGAATACAGAAAATGTTGTTCATTTACACAGTGGGATACTATTCAGGCATTAAAATGAAGACATCATGAATTTTGCAGGCAAATGGATGGAACTAGAAAATAATCATCCTTAGTGAGGCAACCCAGACCCAAAAGAATATGCATGGTATGTACTCACTGATAAGTGGGTATTGACACAAAAGTATAGAATACCCATGATATAACTCACAGACTGCATGAAGTTTAGTAAGAAGGAAGGCCAAAGTAAGAATGCTTCAATCCAACTTAGATAGAGGAATAAAACAATAACAGGAGGCAGAGGGAGTGAAAAATCTGTGTTGGAGCTAGAAGGGGAAATGGGAATCAGGGTCAGGTATGGGGGACAAGAGGAGAGAAACCCAGAAGGCCAGGAGAATGAATGGAGATATATAGCTTTGGCGAGGAGCACCTCTAGAAAGTCCTAGAGACCTGGGATGTTAAGAGGCTCTCAGAACTCAATGGGGATGACCTTAGCCTAAATGCCCAACAGTGGGGAGATCTAATCTGAAGAGACTACCTCCAGTAGATAGGCATGGTCCCCAGTGGAATGATGGAGCCACCTACCTATCTTCAAAATTCTTGCTCCAGAGTTGTTTCTCTCTAAAAGGAAATGCAGGGTCAAAATTGGAGGAGACTGAAGGAAAGGCCATCCAGTGACTAACCCAACTTAGGATCCATCCCATGGGTGATCACCAAACCCTGACACTATTATTGATACCATGTTCTGCATGCAGTCAGGAGCCTAGCATGATATCCTCTGAGAAAATACACATAGCTGACAGAGAGAGATGCAGATACCTATAGCCAACCATTTGACTGAGGTCTGGGACCCTACAGAAGAATTGGGGAAATACTGAAGGAGGAGAAGTAGAGGGCAACCTCATAGGTAGACCAATTAACAGCAACATGTGGGAGCTCCAAGAGACTAGGCCACCAACAACAGAACTTACATGTGCTGGTCAGTGGCCCCCAGCATATATGTAGCTGAGGATTGCCTTGTCTGGCTTCACTAGGAAAGGCTGTGCCTAATCCTGTAGAAATTTGATGCCCCAGGGAGGGGTGATGCTGGGGATGGCGGGGTGGGTGGGAGAGCACCATTTCAGAGGCAAAGGGAAAAGGGTAATAGGCAGAAGAACTCCACAAGGGGGTATGGAGAAGGAGGAACAACATTTGGAATTTAAATAAATAAAATATAATAGGTAATGTTTTAGAAGCAAAAAACAACAATCAATGAGCCAGGTGTGGTGGCGCACGCCTTTAGTCCCAGCACTCGGGAGGCAGACGCAGGCGGATTTCTGAGTTCGAGGCCAGCCTGATCTACAGAGTGAGTTCCAGGACAGCCAGGGCTATACAGAGAAACCCTGTCTCGAAAAACCAAAAAAACAAAACAAAACAAAACAAAACAAAACAAAACAAAACAAATAAACAAAAAGCAATGAACATTTCTTGCTGTTTAGTTCACTTTCTGCACTTAAATAACTGAGGATCCCATCCAGTGAACACTCCCACCCTCACTTAGATCATCCAACTCCCTCCACCACAGAACCCCATCACATCTCCTTCCAAATTTCATTTTTCTAAAAAAACAATTTTAAAAATTATTTTAAAAATACATGTACTATTCACTTAAATTGATCACAGATTGTACTATAAATTTCAATACAATTATTTTTCTAAAATATTTGAACTTTTAAATTCATTTTAAGTAAATGTGCAAAATAATGGATATCTTTCTGATGCTTTCACATCATTGCATTTTGCATGATTAATAATAAGTTTCATGGTAAAAACCTTAGGTAGGTTTTGTTTCATATAAATGCATATTATTAGAGAACACAACATTTGGGATATCAAATATTTTGAAATTAAAAAAGCTTCTATAAAACTGATTTTTTTTTCTAATTGCTCTGTCTAGGACTTCAAGTACTATATTGAATAATTAGGGAGAGAGTGGGCAGCCTTGTCTAGTCCCCGATTTTATTGGGTCTGCTTCATGTTTCTCTCCATTTCATTTGATGTTGGCTATTGGTTTGCTCTATATTGCTTTTGCTATGTTTCAGTATGAGCCTTGAATTCCTCATCTTTCCAAGACTTTTGACATGAAGGGGTGCTGGGTTTTGTCAAATGCTTTTTCAGCATCCAATGAAATGACAATGAGTTTTTTCTTTGAGTTTGTTTATATGATGGATTTCTGTATATTGAACCATCCCTGCATGCCTAGGATGAAGCCTACTCGATCATGATGGATGATCATTTTGGTGCATTCTTTGATTTGGTGTTTGAGAATTTTATTGAGTATTTTTGCATCAATATGCATAAGGGAAATTGGTCTGAAGTTCTCTTTCTGTGTTGGGTCTTTGTGTGGTTTAGGTATAAGCATAATTCTGGCTACATAGAATGAATTGGGTAGTGTTCCTTCTGTTTATATTTTGTGGAATAGTTTGAACAATATTTGTATTATGTTTTCTTTGAAGGCCCGAAAACTGTGCACTAAACCCATCTAGTCCTTGACTCTTTTTGGGTGGGAGACTGACTATTAATGACTGCTTCTATTTTTATAGGGGTTATGGGACTGTTTAGATAGTTTATCTGATCCTGATTTAACTTTGGTATGTGGTATCTATCTAGAAAATTGTACATTTCATCCAGATTTTCCAGTTTTGTTTGAGTTTAGGCTTTTGTAGTACAATCTGGTGATTTTTGAATTTCCTCAGTTTCTATTGTTATGTCTCCCTTTTCATTCCTGATTTTGTTAATTTGGATAGAGTTTCTATGTCTTATGGTTAGTATGGCTAAGGGTTTATCTATCTTATTGATTTTCTCAAAGAACAAGAATTTCAATTCTCTGAAGACAGAAATCAAAGAACATCTCAGAAGATGGAAAGATTTCCCATGCACATGAGCTAGCAGGATGAGAATGGTAAAAAATGGCCATTTTGATGAAAGCAATCTACAGATTCAATGCAATCCCCATCAAAATTCCACCTAAATTCATCATAGAGTTAGAAATAGCAATTTGCAAATTTATCTGGAATAACAAAATCTTGGGATAGCAAAAATTATGCTCAACAATATAAGAACTTCTGGGAAAATCACCATCCCTGACTTCAAGCTGTACTTCAGAACAATTGTGATAAAAACAGAGCAATGGTGATTTAAAACTGTATGGTATTGGTACTAGACATAAGCTTGTAGATCAATGGAACAGAAATGAAGACTGAGAAATGAACCCACACACGTATGGTATCTTGATCTTTGACAAAGAAGCTAAAACCATCTAGTGGAAAACAGACAGCCTTTTCAACAAATGATGCTGTTTCAACTGGAGGTCAGCATATAGAAGAATGCAAATGGATACATTCTTATCTCCTTATACAAACCTTAAGTCCAAGTGGATCAAAAACCTCCACATAAAACCAGAGACACTGAAACAAATAGAAGAGAAAGTGGGGAACATTCTAGAACACATGGGCACAGAGGAGAATTTCATGAGTAGAATACCAATGACTTATGCTCTAAGATCAAAAATTGAGAAATGGGACCTCATAAAATTGCAAAGATTCTGTAAGGCAAAGGACACTGTAAATAGGAAAAAAATGGCAACCAACAGACTAGGAAAAGATCTTTACCAAACCTACATCCAATAGAAGGCTAATATACAGTATATAAAAAGAACTCAAGAAATTAGACTCCAGAGAACCAAATAACCCTATTAAAAATGAAGTTATGAGCTAAACAAAGAGTTCTCATCTGAGGAAACATGAATGGCTGAGAAGCATCTAAAGAAATGTTCAACAACCTTAGTCATCATGGAAATGCAAATCAAAACAACCCCGAGATTCCACCTCATACCAATCAGAATGGTTAAGATCAACAGCTCAGGTGACAGCAGATGCTGGTGAGGATGCAGAGAACGAGGACTACTCCTCCATTGCTTGTGGAATTGCAAGCTGGTACAAGTACTCTGTAAATCAGTCTGATCGTTTCTCAGAAAAGAGGACATAGTATTACCTGGGGACCCAGCTATACCACTTCTGGGCATATACCCAAAAGATGCTGCAACATATAACAAGGATACATGCTCCACTATGTTCATAGAAGTTGGAAAGAACCCAGATGTACTTCAATAGAGGAAAGGGTACAGAAAATATGATACATTTACACAATGGAGTACTACACAGCTATTAAAAACAATGTCTTCATGAAATTCTTAGGCAAAAGGATGGAACTAGGAAATATCCTATGTGAGGTAAGCCAATCACAAAAGCACACATACTCACTGGTAAGTGGATTTTAGCCCCAAATCTGGAATAGCCATGATACAATTTACAGACCACATGAAGCTCAAGAAGGAAGACCAAAAGTGTGGATACTTCAGTCCTTCTTAGAAGGGAGAAAATAAAGCTATACAAGGCTCCTGTCAACAAGCAATTCTGGGCATCAGCAATAGTGGCTAGGTATGGTGTCTACACATGGGATTGATCCCTAGGTGGGGCAGTCTCTGGATGGCCTTTTCTTCAGTCTCTGCTCCACTCTGTCCCTGCACTTCCTTTTGCCAGGAAGAATTCTGGATTAATATTTTTAAGGTAGGTGGGTGTTTCCCCCCCCCCCGTCAACTGGGGGCAGTGCCTAACCACTGGAAATGGTCTCTACAGGTTCTATTTCTGCTTTGTTGGATATTTCAGCTAATGTCCTCCCTGTTGGGTCCTGAGAACCTCTTGGGTCTATGAAATATTCATAACATCTAACTCTAGTTATGAATTGAAATTATGAAGAACAAAACAATATGGACGACTATTACATGCTATGTTCATCTTATCCCAAAGTGATAAAACATTATATTACAATATTAATAATGGCTCCAAAGAATATGATTTTTACAATGCAATTCAACATTTAATTTTTAGTTTCCTTTTCTTGCCATCAAACTCAATCATGTGATGCTGCCTTGCTGGCTTTCAAATTCATCACCTGTATACGTATATACACATAGAAAATATACATATATATGTATTCATAAACATAAACTAAAACCTGCTAAGTCTGCATAATATCCAATCTGTGGTTATACTATGCAACAGAGTGCTTATCTTTAGAGTAGGTACAGAAGATAGTTCTAGGTTCTAATCTCATTGGTGGTCATATAAACTCAATTTTCAAAATATATAATAATATTTAATAAAATAATATTTAATAAAAGTATAAAATGCCTATATTCTTTATATGAAAGAATTATATATTTTTCAATGCCTAAAACTTTTGATTTCCTCAAAGAGTCAATAAGTGTAATGTGATCTAAGATGGAGATTGTTAACTATCTACATTTTTAACTACAATTGAGAAGATAATGTCAGCCAGTAAAATTTCAGAGTGGACAAAAGAATGTGGATAAAGATGGATCGCAGACAACAGAACCAAAGAATCATAGAATGACATGTATCATTCAACAGACTGAGAACATAAAAGTTAACACTTAAAGAAAATAGTAAATAGAGTGTCAAAATTAGTGTTTTCTCTTTATCCAAAGAGTATATTAAAAGAGGAAAAAGAAAACTATTGAGAAGGGCAACATAGAAAGCTGAGTATGTTAGCAGATGAGATAGAAGAATATTAGATGGATTAAGAAATAACAACCAAAGAGAAAGCTACAAATGTATGAATTCAGAACATTCAAAGAAAACAAAGCAAAACCAGTAGGTCCAACAAATAACCCCAAAGCAAAACCATGACACATACACTTCAGCAAGTGTTGCACAAAACAGATCTTCATGATCTCTGATAATAGGTAAAGGGCTTAATTTCATTAGCACTATTTTATAACTATTTTCTTTCAGTTGACACATTTCCTTTTAGAAGGAAGTAGAGATTCCTGCTTCTTACCAGTTCAAACAACTTACCAACTTTGAATATTACAATACATTCTAGGCAAGTCCCCAAGGTTATATATTTAGTAATTATTGCTGGAGGGAAGGGGCTTTCTTCATGGAGCTGCCAACACGCTGTGATAAGAACTCCAGGGACCTTGTGTTCATGACGTTTCACCCATGCTGGTGTGGGTTTATCCATTACATAGATGCTTTTGAGTGAATTTTGCTTTAGTAAGTAACTGCAGTAAGCTTTCTTTAATGATTAAGTTATCCTTGATATGGGGTTGTTTTTACCTTCTGATGTTAGTGCCTTACCTAGTGTGAGTAGAAATTTGTGTCTCCTCAAAGAGTCACACGGTACAACTGGCACCTCAGTGGGCGCTTAGAGCCAAATAACAACTTTGGGAGCTTGACCTACATCACCCCTTAATGAGTGATGATATATGCAAGTGATACTAGCATCTCTCTGAGAGTACATCTGTTGGAACAATTCCAATATGGCTTGCTGTCTTTCTCCTTTCATGTGCTTCCTTGATACAGTGATGGTTTCATGGTCCTTGAGATGGATGATGAGACATACAACTAAGTTGGAGCTATCTGAGACTGAATCGCCCTTGGTTGGATTACCAGAGTGTATATCTCTTCTATCAAGTATATTTAATCTGAGACCCAGAGGATGCAAGCATCTCAAGAATAAAATCCAACACAAAACTATAACATAAATGAAGCATTATGTTATTGTGTTCTGACTTCTTCCTTTATATATTATGTATTATTGCTGTGCATGCACATACTTGTATGTGTGCACATACATGTGGATATACATACTAAGGCATTAGTGAATATGTGGAAGGAAAACTCTTAGGAATCAGATTTATTCTTGTACAATGGATTTTAGGTACCAAACTTAAGGTATCATGTTGGTTTGAAGAAATTTTATCCACTAAGTCATATTTCATCAGGCCAATTGCTCTTTTATTTCACTGTTTGTGAAACTTTAAGTAAAAATGAACTTTGTAGATAACAATGTTGGTCATATCTGCTAGAATGGCATGCTTTCGTGATGAACAAAATCTGAATCAGATGCCTCTTCTGTGCTGGTTTTTATTTTTCTGGAAAGCACTATGCAGCAACTAGGGGAAAATGATCAGCACTGGGCACTGTGTGTTTTGTTGTGAACATGCCAGGGGGACTAGTCTCACTGATGCAAGTGTATGAATAGTTGGGGTGCAACCATATACTTTCCTACAATATATTGAACCCCCTCCATAAGAATAAGCTTATTTGTTACTAAAGAACATATTTGGAACTAAAAGATATGATGAAAGCCTGTAGCTGGAGATATAGTAGGAAAAAGTGCAGAAAATACTATTATTGTTTAGTTAAATGGATATGGTTTGGATAATGGATTGCCTTCTAACATTATGTTTAACTAATAGTTTATACATGAAGAGTTCAGCTCATTAAAATCTCTTTCATTCAAAATTGCTGATGGACTTATTTTGGTGCAGAATTAGTGCAGCCATCTGAAGTTGCTATGATATCTTGATTTCAATGCCAGTCTTGCCAGTAAGATAGCATTGTGCAATTCTTCTGTATATCTCCTGGCCCTTGTATTCTGTTTTCCCCCTTTTATGTAATGATGCCTAAACCTTAGAGATTTCAGTATAAATGTCTTATTTAGGAAGTGCTTATCTGTTGCTTATTGTTAGCACCTTGAGTAGTTATAAATCATGCCTTGACTACTTTTTATTAGGAAGAGAATTTTCTGATTAAGGAGGTGTATAATATCAATCTATAGGTGTAAAGATAAATATGAGAAGGCAGTTTGATGTTACATAATTTTTACTAAACAATGGTAGTAAGTTCTTCACTAAGGCCTCTAATCCCTCACACATCACTGACTTTTTAACCAGAATTACAGTAACAGCTATGGATTTCCTCTAATAAAGTACACCTTAATCCAACAAGGGAGTGCATAGTTTAACAATAGTGTCATTATTGCACATATGTGCATAGGTTTTAGACAGGTTGGTTTATAAAGTTCAAAATTGGTTAGACCATCACTGCCTTTTCTCTCCCAGTAGCCTGAGCAACACATTCCTGGACTGTAAAATAGCCAACAGGAAAGAAGCTTCTAGCTTTGTTCTAGCTTTATTTCTATATATCATGAAACTGGTGTGTAATATCTTTTTTCTATAAGATTCACCATGTAGTTCTTTTGGGAATCAAGACAAGTAACAAAAGACTGCCTGGTTTGGAAGTCTTTGGCATCTCCCTGAACAATATTTTGCAGGTAGAATTCACATTCCTGGTAATGAGAATTTGTTTGGTAATTCTTGTCTTTTAGGAAGAGACTTTTTTAGCCTTGTGCAGTAGTTTCCTTTAAACTCTTTAAAAGTTTTGCTGAAGAAAATCAAAAGATGATCAATGCTGTACCATGTTCCTATTGCCTGACATATGTGTTAGAAGATGGTTCAATTCTGACTGTTATATAGATGGAGCAATGAGTCTTATCAGATGCTCTGGCAAGGTCTACAGAGGCTGTTAGGAGCAATACATACTATGTTGCAAGAAGTAAATTTCTGTACTTGGTTTACTCTTGTGATCATCTTTTTATAATAAAAAATATAAACACACATCAGGTTATAAACTTTAGAAGAAGTGGCTAAACACCTACGTGTATAAATTTAATATGTGTTTTTATAGCAGGACACTGAAGGTATAGAATGCAGATGCAAACTAATTATGTTTCTCAAATATGGGGACTTTTTATAAAAATTTCAAATTTTCATTAATATTATTTTAATAACCAATTATAGTTGTACACATGTACAGGCATAATGTGATTTCTTGATGTATTTATAAAATATAGAATGCTTGCTACAAGCTAATTAGTATGCTTTTATTTCTCATTATTTTCTGTGGTGGCACATAGAAATCTCTTTTCAGTTGCTTTGAAGTAGTTACTGTTTATGAGTAGAGTCACACTGGTCTGCAGTATAATCAGCATCTCACCCTCTTGACTTGTGCACCTCTCCACCAGGGCTTTCTGATTCCTTCTTCTCATTTCATACCAGACAATGAAAAAATATCATTCTACTTGAGTTATGTGGGGTTTTAATGTTTAGATCTACATTCAAATAAAAACATAATGACTATAAACATGTATTTACAAACATTAATATATTGGCAAAGAATAATTATTTATCATCCTGTATCTAGTTTCTTTCACTAAGCACAATGACCCATTTCATTTGTGTGTTTGCAAATGAAACAATTTCCTTTTTAAAAATAAGTTTGAATAATATTCCCACATGTATGGCAAGTTTGATTTTGATTTTATGTTTTGTTTACCTATTTATCTCTTGATAGAAACCTAAGTTGGTTCCTTATTTTTTGGCTATTGTGTATAAGGCTATAATAAATATAGTTTTGCAGATACCACTTTGATATAATTATTGCAACTAATTTGAATACTCTCATGTAGGATTATATAAAAGTTCAATTTTTATAAATCAAAAGCTTTTGAACAACAAAAGAAATTTTTCATAGAGAAGAAAAAACATGTAGAGTATGAGAAAATATGTGCTAACTATGCATTTGTTAAAGAGTTAACATCCACACTACGTGTAGAACTCAGCAATAAAACGAATAGCTCAATTTCTAAAAACATAAAAGCACAGTTTTCTCAACAGGCAAGAGATAGATAAATGGTCAAAAGGTCCATGAAAAAGACTAAGCCTTGCTAATCATTAGGGAAATGCAAATTAAATCCATAATGAGCTATTCTCTTTTGCTTGTTAGAATGGCTATTATAAAAAGGACTAGAAAGGACAGATGATAAATGTTTAGGAGGTGAGGAAAAGTTTTGGCCCCGTTGATGGGAATGCAAATAAGTGTAGCCATTTTGGAAAATATCATGGAAGTTCCTCAAATCTTTAAGCAATCCAAAATAAATTGACTATTTTAAAAAAATGAAAAAAAATCTAGCATATTCTGAGAAAACATTGAAAGATAATTTGCATATATTAGCTTATCTCTCACATGTTATCAGATAGAAAGTAAATTTCTCTGGTGAAATTACTTAATAGTACAACATTTTAATTATTTTTAGTATATAAATTATAATTTATACTGCTAAAAGTTTATAACTCAGACCCAAAAGGACATGCATGGTATGTATTCACCAATAAGTGGATATTAGTTTTTTAAAAAAAAGTACAGAACAGCCAAGATACAGTCCATAGAACTCAAAAAGGTCAACAAGCTGCAGTGCCCAAGTGAGGACATCTCAGTCCCACTTGGGAGAGAGAAGAAAGTAATCACAAGTGGGGAAGGAGGGAGGGACCTTGGAGAGAATGTGGACAGGAGAGGGTCAGCAGAAAGAATGGAAACAGGCAATTTCAGGAAAGTGGGGGTTGGGGGAATGCTCTAGAATACACCAGAGACCTGGGAAGTAAGAAACTCTCGGGACTCAAAGAGAGGGGGACCTTAGGTGAAATGCCCAACAGTAGGGAGAGAGAACTTATAGATCCTACCTCCAGCCAGAAAACAGAACATCAAGGGGGATGGGGTTGACTTACCAAAGTCACCTCTCTGATCCATAATTTTTCCCATCTTAAAGAATTACAGGGATGGAAGTGGAGAGGGTCCTGAGGAAACGAAGGTCCAGAGACAGGCCCAAAGTGGTATCCAGTTCAAGGGGAGGTCCCAAGGCCTGATAATATTACTGAGGCAATGGAGCACTCAAACAAAGGGTCCTATCATGACTGCCCTTTGAAAGACCCAACAAGCAGCTAAAACATTCAGATGCAGATATTTGCACCAACCAATGGACAAAAAACAGTTGACACCTGTTGTTGAATTAGGGAAGCCTGAAAGAAGGTGAGGAGAAGGGCAATCCTGTAGGAGGACCATCAGTCTAAATTAATCTGGACCCGAGATCTCTCAAACACTGGACCACCAAACAGACAGCACACACCAGCTGATATGAGGCATGAAACATACATATAGTAGAGGACTTCCAGGTCTGTGTTCATTCAGAGATGATGCACCTAACCCTCAAGAGACAGGAGGCCCCTGGAAGTTTAGAGGTCAGGTGGGGAGGGGGTGGGGACATCTACGTGAAAACAAGAGAGGGGAAGGGGATATGCGAAGTAGAACAGATAGAGGTTAGGTCAGGGGTGGGAATAAAATATGAAGTGTAGAAAGTAAATTAATATAAAAATTCATAACTACCTCTATTGTGTCTGCCACTTCTCTCTCTCTATCTATCTATCTATCTTATTCTATTTATGATCTATCTACCTACCTATCATGTATCCTTCATCTATCTATCTATCTATCTATCTATCTATCTATCTATCTATCTATCTATCTATCTATCTATCTAACATCTATCTCATTTATCAACCACTTATCTGTAATTTATTTATCTTTCCATATAATCTATCCTTCAAACTATATTTGTACTTCAACTGGATAGTCAGGTTAATAATTAAATAGTTTTTTAATAATTATTATTGCCTAAGTTGAGTGTGGTGTTCCTATAATTCTGCCATTCAGAAGCCTAAAGCAGGAGAGCCTGACTTCCAGGCCAGTCAGGGCTACATAATGTTGCTGGAAATTTTGGTCAGACTCTTCATGATCAGCACATGATAGTTAAAAAAAAAATCAAGGCCTCTCCTTGGTCTTCTTAGTTTATTCAGTAAAATATTATCAGAGCAGACTCAAATAAAAGTTTGACGATGAGTTTACTTGAATTTAAAAGAAAAATGGCAGGTAAGGTTAGTTGTAAATCTTGGAAGCTCCCTGGAGAAGGAAGCTAATGTTCAAGAAGAGAAAAAGCAAAGTTATTATAATACGGAAGTCAGCCACATGGAAGACCAGTAAACATATGATGGGGAGAAGAGATTTGTAGAGTAAAGCCCAAAGAGTTAGGAAATCCATGCTTAGAAAAGAGATAGGTTGATGAAAGGAAAAGCTAAGATTTTCTAAGTAATTAACAATGGTAAGTAGACTTTGAAAGATTCATGACTGAGGCTCTGTAAGCTACTATGCTAAGGGTCTAGAATTCTGGGAAAGAAAGGTACATTATCTCATTAAAGAGCAAATTATTCCTTCCATCTCTTACACAAGGGTTAAAGTTTATACTCCTTCCTGACATTGTTCTTCTGCTGGGTTATTTGCCAGTAGATTAATATAGAGAACAACCATATGTGTTTACTCAGAGGTAGGTTTCATTCTTCTGGCTAGAAGGGAATAGCTTTGCTTTAATAGGTCTTTTGTTACTTACAATGTTATTCTGTTAATAGCATGATCCTGCCTCTAAACAACATCAACAACAACAACAACAAAGTTTATGAATAGTATTCTTGTTTAGAAGCAGCTTTAGGAACTCTGATTTAATTTTAGATATGTGAGCAGATGTTCTCATTTGAGAACACCAAGGTAATAAACGGGGAGAGAAAAAGGTCAGGAAGAATCTTGAAGTGGTCAGTTTCATTCCAAGTGCATTTCAGATTTATTCCAGCACCAAGCTCAGCACTGTGTCCTCATTTACTAGTCACATCCTTTTGTAGGTCATAGCAAGTCCCATGGTCTGTCTAATTTATGTCCCTTTTCTCTTCTCTTTTTATTTTCTGTCAGTTCAATTCTGCCCCCAACAATAAAACGTGGAAGTCTTCTCATCTCCCAGCACAGTCACTCATTTAGGCTACATACATGGGAAGGTAAAGGGGAATTTTCCCCTCCTGTGCATGACAGGTGCTTTGTTTCTTGTCTGAGGAAAGGGAACAGACATACAAAAAGCTGGAAGCAATGCTGGATCCATACAAAAAGAGGATTCAGGGAGATCATTTTGAGTTTTTCAAAGGAGAACTTTACAACAAGTTAAAAATAATTGAGAACTTTAAAGTAATTAAGGGGAATGGCAGAGAATTCTGGGAAATACTGGAATAACTGTGAATGATCTGGTGAAGACAATATTCCAAGAAATATTTACAACATTGGGGATTTTCCTTAAAACTGATCCTTTCTAGATTGGCTGTTGGCAAAGATTGGATCTTTTGAAACCTTGGATTTATGTTTACCACACCATGTCTGCAGATCCATATGTAAGGAGACAGGTATATTGTAGAGAAGCTAGACCATGGCATGATGAGAAACTCAAGGAAAGGAGATTTTACCTGTCAGAGGCACAGGTAAATTTTAGAGATGGGAACAGATATCTTCATTTGAGAACCTCAAGATAATGAGCTGACAGAGGAAAAATAGAGTCTTTTCTTATGAGTCTCATACAGAATGAATATTTGAAGAATTAAAATCTCCATCTTGTTGCTTTCATTAAAAAATTCTGCACTGGAACTTTCTACATGCCTGTGATTGCCTAAATTCCTTTACTGTCTTCCCAGGGAGCAGTTCCTCATTGTGCTACTATGACACTGTTCAGCATACATTGTGTGTCCTGAAGCCTCTGTGTCCTTAGATCATTGATCCATCCTTGGCTTCATTGTAGTATTTCCCCACAGTTCCTTCTGGTTTTTGTAAAATACACTTTGCCCTCTTGGCTCTTGGGACATTTATCTTGTCCTTTTTCTTTCTCTCCATCTTTGATATGGAATAGTTTTTCTGCTTCTGGTTTTCTTCTTCCTAGTGATTTTTAAGTATAAAAGTCTTGGGATTAGTGAAGAAGTCATGGGCCTTAGAAAAAGTATAACTCCCACATTGCTAGATTTGTGTAATTTCTTAATTTTTTTTTTTTTTTTTTAGATTTTATCCTTATACACATAGATAAGTGTAGCTACCACCCCTCAGCAAACAAGCATCTCTTTACAGCAAATAGAAACTACCACAGAAAAAAACACACCTGGATACAGTGCAGAGATTAATGGGTTTGGGGGAGCCCGACCTCAAAGGATACTGTAGAATAGGTCCTGCATCTATGACTCAGAGTCATTTTGGAACAGGAACAGAAGATTTTAAGAGCCAGAATACTAGAGCACTAGAGAGTGTGCTATGATATAGTCTCTTGTAGAGGTGGTTACATAAATGAGATCAGAACAATGGCAATGTTAATGGGCATATTAACATGGGTCCCACCACTAGACAAAGAATTACAGACATTTGACAACTACTGGAAAAGGAGTATTAAGCTTTTCCTAAGGTCAAGTCCCGTTATTGGTTGTCTAACGCAGAGTAGTCAGTCTTGAATCTGTATACACTCCAACAAGAATATATATGGGTGATTCAAAAGCTCCTGATGTATATGTAGCAGAGGATTGTCTTACCTGGCATCAATGGGAGGGGAGGTGCTTGGTCCTGTGGAGACTTCTTACCCCAGGAAGGGAAGATTTTAGAGGGGTGAGGCAAAAATGGGTGTGTGAGTGGGGGAGTACCCTTTTAGAGAGGTACAAAGGAGAGGGAGGATGGGATGGAAGTTTGCAGAAGGGGACAACATTTGAAATGTAAATAAACAATCAATAAAAATGGACTTAGCAGGTTGAATATATGTGTACACACATATATGTACATATACAATAAATACTAATAAATACTTAGACATATTTATTGCATAGAAATCTATGAAAATGAGACTGTCATCGTGAGCGTGGGGACAGAAGAAGAGTTTGAAGGAAGATAGTTGGAAAGGGCTAACGTGTTGAGAGGCAGGGGGAAGGTGATAGGTTTTTATTTCATTTAAAACATATTTTAAGAGTACATGTATAGAAACAATAATCAGCTTTCACAGGATATTCATAAGCAGATACCCCTTTGGGGAAAAACCTAGAAATTGTGTCTATTTTATTTCTGTTACCACATGTCAACCTTAGGTCTCCCCTGACAGTTCTATCTGAACAGCTTTGCATATCAACTTGCTGAAAGGCAAGACCATCTTTCTCCCACTGTGTCCTTTCTTCTCTGTGCCCATGTTTTACTTACAGTACTGTTTTCATCCCCCAAGTTCTTTCTGATTCCTTCCTATATTTTCCAGCTACATATGTGTTTTAAAATCCACAGTGACTGGGGGTTCAGTGTTATAATCATTCTGTTGTTGACTCAGATTTGCCTGTCACCGGTACATGGCTTCTGATTACCTAAGGATGGATTTATAAAAATCTTACAACTGTCTCCACACTCAGACTCCTGTTCTTCTGTTACTGTTCACAAGAACAGTTCTTTGTAGCTACTGTAGTTTTGTTTCTCCTACACTGAATGTGTATGGCCGGTTGGGCTTGCTAGGAGGGTATATTTAGCAAACAAGGAACTTGAGAACTATTGTTAGTACCCTGTTAGTATTGCATATATTGGTTGTCTAACACAGAGTATTCAGTCTTGAAGCTGTTTACACTCCAACAAGAATATATATATGTGTATATATATATATATATATATATATATATATATATATATGCAATACTATCCTGGTGAGTCTCTGGTGAGGTTTTACATAATTCTTCTAGCCCAAGCAATCATCGCAATCCTGGGGCCGAAACCCTGAGAATAGCCTTCCTGTGTGTTCCTCACTGAAAGTTTCAACAGCTTACCTCACTGAACACCAGGGTCTATAGTCCCTCATTGCTTATGAGCTAAAATTGAAGATCTTTAATCCTGCATTCATGAGCATAACTGTCTTGTGCAAATTCCCTTGCAATGTCTCTTTTCTAAGTCACTACAGTGAAAGCCTTGGCTGTCATTCTGTTGAGTTATTTAGTGGTCCTTCCCCATGACATGTGCTGCTTTATCTCTGCCATTTGCTCATGATTGCCTATTTTGCTAAAACTCCCTACTCAATCATTCCTGTTTCTCAAAACTTCCTCTGATTTTCAGAGTTCAGTTCATATGACACTTTGTCCAAAATCATTCCTGATATCCCAAGCTTGAACGAGCTTCTCCTTAATTTGTTCTACAGATAAATTTCAACTTCAATACAATAACAACATGACTCCCTTTTCTTATCACCATTATTACATTTTCATTTACATTAATTCTATTCATCATATAATTTCTTTACCACAGCATGTTAAGTGATGCCCAGACTCTCTTTCTATAGAATTTATTGTGTCTGTGTTCCTGTTTTAGTTAGTTTCTTTTCTCATAGATGTGAAAAAATACCTCACAAAAGCAACTTACAGAACTAAGGTTTTCTTTTAACTCATAGCCCATTAAACTCTCATCACAGCATATTTAGACCTTCCTAGTCTTCTAATTTTTACCTTCTCCTACAGACTAGCTTTAAGGCCCTGAAAATTACAGTTTATCACAACCACATCCTCACTCTTCCTAAGAACATACTTTATTAGTTACTTTTCTTATTTCTGTGAAGAAAATCCTAAGAACAACCTAAGAATGGAGAGCTTGTTTTAGATCACATTTAAGGGAATAGTCTACAGCAGGAAAATCAGGATGGCAGGCACTTGAACAACTGCTTACATTAAAGACAAGCAGAAATTTGTGATAGCTCATGCTTTTATTGCCTTCTCCCATTTCTTTTTGTTTCAGAACTCTATGAAGCATCATTCTCTGGATTTAGGGTAGCCTTCCCATCTCAGTCAACCTTTCCTGTAAATGCATATCCCAAGCACAAGAAAGCCCAGAAGTTTGTTTCATAGGTAATTTTAACTCTGTCAAGTTGACAATAAACATTAAAGTCCATATGCATCTCTATAATAATAATAATAACGATAATTAATAATAATAACCATAAGTATGACTTGGTATAAATTTGCAACTTTTAGAGAGATTCACTTATTTCTTGGAGTCCAGTTGCTAAAGGACAACACTTTTAAAAAACATATTATTAGAAAACTTGTCACAAAAGACTTCTGCTATTGGCTAGGTATAAAACTAATTCTTGAGAGTACTGAGAAATTCTATCATATGAGCAAATGTTACATCTTAAGTTTTCACCTTTCCAAAGCATTGTACACATACTTTAGTATTTATACTGGTAATCAGCATTCTTTTAGGGACAGAATTAGACAGAGTCCAGATGAGTCCCAACCTTCTCAAGAGCAAGTAAGTGTGTTCTATTCAAGTTAAGTCTTCTTGTTGTTACCCCATGGCCCCTTATTCAAAAATAAAAGTATATTAGCATGCTTTTAAAAACGGGCATGCCAAATATCAAAGTATATTATTCCTCACACGAGCAGTGACTATATAGCTAGGCTGGCTCATGTGCTTGATGTTTCCTGAATTCATCTGAGTTCCTTTCACCTCTTCTAGTTTAATGAGTTAAAATATCTTTTTAACTTGTAACTTTTAGATTTGAATAATTAGGGTTAGAAGATCCTCTGAGTGTCCTTCAATGCATGAATATCTTCCCAGGCTCCTTGTTACAATGAACAAATTTAATTTGAGTAAATCTGTTGTACTTGGCTTTTCTTTTAAGCCACAAGCTCATCTGAGAAGGAAAGCTTATATTATGCTATATAATTATTAAGTAGTAAGGGTTTATGTGGAATAGAATAGCTGTGAGGAAATGAGATTGAAAGGGGATATATCCAATATAAGCATTAGTAGGTGAGCTTTCTACTGGAACTTGGAAAAGAATATGTGTCAATTATGTGTGGCAAATGTCATTACAGCTTTAAGCTTATTCAAGTTTATACTACTTTAAAATTCAATAAATAGGTTATTTTTATATGTGTGTATGGGAGAGCTTACTACATTTCATGGTTCCTTCACAAAAAAATTATCTTTCAAATTGGTTTTGACCTTTTGGGATTTTCTTTCATCTTCTAAAGAAACAGAATGTTTTTCTCCAAATGGCCTTTGATTTTATCTCTTGCTTCAAAGTCCAAATAGATGACTTTAAATTGAACAAATGCTAAAAAATTTCTCAAATTGTTTTGAAATGGGAGTAAGGCCTCTATTTCTGTCAAGGAATAAGAGGTATTTATGTTACTAAACTTGGTTGTGTCTTGGTGCCTCCAACATTCTCCTGCTGCCAATTAGATGCCATTAGGTGATGCTTAGGCATAGGGAGCTTTAAGAAGTAGAGCTGAGTTAGCTATTCTGCACTCATTGGTTTTCAATCTCATGCATGGATTAATGTTAGTCTTGGAGAATGAATTAGTCTTTACAGGGGCACTTGCTATAAAGCAAGTCTTGTCCATGTACTTATGTGCTTGATGTCTCCCGCATTAATTTGAGTCCCTTTTTAGCTTGTCCATGTGGATGCTTCTAGGAGAAATATTTGATTTAACAATGTTTGCATGCTGTTTGAAATTGTCATCTACCATAATCACAAATCAAATGAATCTCTTTACTTATAAATTCCCATCCTCAGTAATTTTGTCTTAGCAACACAAAGCAGATTGAAGAAACAAACCTGAATATATATATACATATATATACAAACCTGAATATACATATATATATATATATATATATATATATCCCAAAAGATGTATTACTATAGAATTTGCTATGCTCTAGCCTTGTGCTGCTGGCTTTGAAACATATAATCTTATCTTAGCCTTATCAGCCCAAGAATACACCTCATTTCCTATTTTTGTCCTTTTTCCACAGTCTATCTTCTGTCAGGTGTACATGCATTTTTAATTTGCCACTTAGTGATACTTTCATCTTCTATACTTTCCCTATAGGTTGGTTGGAAATATATAGACTAATTATATTTTCATTTTATTGTTTCTATGGGTGATGGATTGGAAGATATGCTACTCAGGATTGAAAATAGAAAAAACAAATAGAAATCATTGTTTACTATGAGTGAAGAACACCGTCTTCCAAGGCAGCCAAGTGTTACTACTTATAATGTACCTAATGGGTATTTTAAGCCAAGTATTGTTATGACCTGCACAGTTTAGAGACAGACTTACCTGGAGCAATGGGAACGAAGGAACAGACAATACAAGTGCAGAAAAGCTGGTATTGGGTTGACCATGTACTCTGATAGAGAAGTAAGACTAAGTATATTTATTACAGCTGAATGATGGGAGCAGTTATTATATATAGCAGAATGCAAATGGGTCTTTATTCTACACAGCTGAATGAGGACATAGGTTTATTACATGCAGCTAAGAGAATAGGTAGGTTTATTATATATACCTGAATCAATGGGGTGGGGAGGGCATGTAGGTACTTATATAAACCTGAATAAGGAGGTGAGGTTATTATATACAGCTGAATGAGGAAGTAGTTTTATTATAAATAGCTAAATAATTATGTTGGTTTATTATATACAGCTGTATGGGAAATTGGGCTAACTACATATACCTGAATGATGAAGTATAGTGATCATTGATAGTTGAATCAGGAGGTGGGTTTATTGTACAAAGCAGAATGTGGAGGTGGGTTTAATATATGCAGCTGAATGAGGAGACAGCTTAATTTATCTCAGCAAGGGTTCTTTTTAGAGAAACATCTCAGGCTGTAGCTATCTTGGAGGAGGAAACTATAATTGATACTTATTTCATACACTGTCAACATTGCCATTTTCATGGATTTAAGGCCTTGGAGTTTTTGACATGACTATGTTTTTATCAGCTATTTAGAAGCTATTGGATGGATCACAGGGCCCCCGATGGAGGAGCTAGAGAAAGTATCCAAGGAGCTAAAGAGATCTGCAACCCTGTAGTGCAACAACATTATGAACTAATCAGTACCCCGGAGCTCTTGACTCTAGCTGCATATGTATCAAAAGATGGCCTAGTAGGCCATCACTGCAAAGAGAGGCCCATTGGACACGCAAACTATATGCCCCAGTACAGGGGAATGCCAGGGCCAAAAAGTGGGAATGGGTGGGTAGAGGAGTGGGGGGCAGGGTATGGGGGACTTTTGGGATAGCATTGGAAATGTAATTGAGGAAAATACGTAATAAAAAATATTAAAAAAAAAGAAGAAGGCAGAAATTCACCATAGAACATTGCACACAAATACTATGGAAACAGACAAATGAATGAGTCACTAGGGTCCAGCTCAGTGTTTCAGATGGAGTCATGAGATGAAACCTCCTGAAGGAAGGCTCCTCTGCTTTAGAGTCTTCATTTACAAAGACCATGGGCAAGAATTTTTGCTCTAAGCAGGAAAGACCATGCAGGAAAGACCAAGAGTTAGGAAATGATTTACAGCTAAGGAAAGAAAAGGTCACTTTCTGAGGATTATGCCTGGGCTTGCCCAACAAATAGTTACCAAAGAATCTAGAGTCTATGGTTACAAATCCACTTAAATAACCATGTATAATTTTGTTTATGGTTTCTAGTCTTCATATGTTAAATTAGAGTTATTTCAAACACTATTGTCTGAAGGTCTTTTTTAAATGGATGGCTGTGTTTTTTGATACTGTAAAAAGTTCTTAAGTTCTTCGAGGTCCTGCTATTTTAATAATGCTACAGTGACAGTCAAAATTTTTAGTGGAATTTTGAAGAACATTCAAATTATAACAATGCTTCTCTGGTACCAAAATTAAACTAGCTAAATTTGGATTATTATGCACTGAACATAGGCCTATTTTAACTTCCTAGGACTTTGTTACTCAGTGTTTTAACTTAAGTGGAGATATTCCCAGGTTGGCAAACTGATGGCATGATACTATAAATCTTTTCTGTAGTGAATTTTCACCTATACTAAAAGAATTGGAAGAAAATCTCATCAGCCTCACAAAGTGGTAAGGAATGGTTACAGAGTTCCTTGGAAAATTGAAGTTGGAGCTGGCAGAGACCTAATTAACTGCCACCAAAGATGTTCAATTAGCATCTGCTCTGGACTGGAGTTTCAGTTACAACATTTATAAAAGAGATCCAGTCTTTACCTACTGATATTAAGTTGTTTATTTGTATTGTTACCTGATTATCGTAGGTTTTATTAAAGTGTTTTCAAATGTGATAACTGAGAAATTTTTTAAACCATTCTTAAAGTTACCATCATTGAAAATTAGATTAATTCTATCTAGGAGGTCTAGGTTGATGAAATCAAATTTGGATATTTCCTTTACATGGCTGTGTGACCCCCCCAGGGGTTCATTTCACCTGTTTTGCTCTTCAGATCCTGAACATTTAAATATAAAGTGATCTATTGAGTAAATGGTTTTAAGGATTCATGTCCAGACCTTGGGCATGAACTCGGTGGATAGTCCCACAATCCCCAGAGAACTCTCAACTCCCCAGGCACCCTAGCATACCCAGGATCTTAGGATCACTGGTGAGTGGAATACAACATCTGTTCCCACACAACCAGAAGTGCCTGGGACCAGCAGAAGCAGGGACACAGGAACCCCACCCTACCAGTGGCACAGGTTCTTTCCAGTTGGTGTTGGGTTTTGAACTCAGTGGACATCCCCATGGCCCCCAGAGGAGGTGCCACTTCCAGGCATTGTAACAGGTCCAGGATCTTAGGATCCCAGGATTCCAGGATCCCAGAAGCTTATTCAGTCCAGGATCTCAGGGTCTCAGAGGAAGCTTGACTGCCAAGAACTCTGACATACCCAGAATCTCAGGATAACAGGATCCCAGAATCACATGATTACAAAGAAAGTAGGACTCTGAGGAGTTCTGACTCAACTGGGATTACAGGAAGGACAGGCTCCAATCAGATATATGGAGGACAGGAAGCACTTGAGGTAATCAGATGGTGTGAGACAAGCATAAGAACAGAAGCAAAAGAAACCAAGGTTACTTGGCATCATCAGAAGCCAACTCTCCCACCATAGCAAGACCTGGATACACCATCAAACCAGAAAAGCAAGATATGGTTCTAAAGTCATTTCTCATAATGATGATGGAGGACTTTAAGAAGGTAATAAATAACTTCCTTAAAGAAATACAGGTAAACACATAAAATCAGGTGAAAGAATTGAACAAAATTATCCAGAATCTAAAAATAGAACTCAAAACAATAAAGAAATCACAAAGGAAGACCACTCTGGAAATAGAAAACCTAGGAAAGAAGTCAGGAGCCACTAGTGCAAGCATAACCAACAGAATACAAGAGATAGAATAGAGAATCTCAGGTGCAGAAGATTCCATAGAAAACATGGACACAACAATCAAGGAAAATGCAAAAAGATCTTAACTCAAAACATCCACATCCAGGAAATCCAGGAAACAATGAAAAGACTAAACCTAAGGATAATAGGTATAGACATAAGGAAGATTTCCAACTTAAAGGGCCTGTAAATATATTCAACAAAATTAAAGAAGAAAACTTCCCTAACATAAAGAAAGAGATGCCCATGAACATACAAGAAGCCTACAGAACTCCAAGTAGTTTGGGCCAGAAAAGAAATTCCTCCCTTCACATAATAACCAAAACACCAAATGCACAAAACAAAGAAAGAGTATTAAAAGCAGTAAGGGAAAAAGGTCAAATAACATATGAAGGCAGACCTATCAGAATTACACCTGACTTTTCCCTAGAGACTATGAAAGCTAGAAGATCCTGGGCAGATGTCATACAGATCCTAAGAGAACACAAATGCCAACCCAGGCTACCATAGCCATCAAAACTCTCAATTTCCATAGATGGAGAAACCAAGGTATTACATGCCAAAACCAAATTTATACAATATCTTTCCACAAATCCAGCCTTCAAAGAATAATAAAGGGAAAACTCCAACAAAAGGAAGGAAACTACACTCTAGAAAAAGCAAGGGAGTAAACTTTCAATAATCCTAAAATAATGTAGCCATATGAACAAAATTCCAACTCTAACAACAAAAATAACCGGAAGCCACAATGACTTTTACTTAATATCTCTTAATATCCATGGACTCAATTCCCCAATAAAAAGACGTAGAGTAACAGACTGGCTATATAAACAGGACCCAACATTTTGCTGCATACAGGAAATCCACCTAATTGAAACAGACAGACACTTCCTCAGAGTAAATGACTGAAAAACAATTTTCCAAGAAAATGGTCCCAAGAAACCACCTGGAGTAGCCATTCTAATATCAAGTAAAATCGACTTTCAACCTAAAGCTATCAAATAAGAGAAGGAAGAACACTTTATAGTCATCAAATTTAAATTTTACCAAGATGAACTATGAACTCTCAATTTTGAACATCTATGTCCCAAATGCAAGGGCAAACACATTCATTAAAGAAACTTTACTGAAGCTCAAAACACACATAGCACTGCACATTATAATAGAGGGAAACTTCAATACCCCCCTTTCATCAATGGACAGATCATGGAACCAGAAACTAAACAGAGACACATTGAAACTAAGAGAAGTTATGAATTAATGAATTTAACATGTATCTATACAACATTTTATCCTAAAACAAAAGGATATACATTTTTCCAGCAACTCATGGTACCCTCTCCAAAACTGACCATATAATAGGTCACAAAGCAGGCCTCAACAGATACAGAAAGATTGAAATAATCCCATCCATCCTATCAGATCACCAGAGACTAACACAAATCTTCAATAACAACATAAATGATAGAAATACCATATACAGCTGGAAGCAGAACAACACTGTACTCAATGATAACATTGTCAAGGAAGAAATAAAGAAAGAAATTAAAGACTTTTTAGGGTTTAATGAAAATGATCCGACGACATACCCGAACTTATGAGGCACAATGTAAGCAGTCCTAAGAGGAAAACTCATACCTCTGAGTGCCTCCAAAAAGAAACTGGAGAGAGCATACACTAGTGGCTTGACAGCACACCTGAAAGCTCTAGAACAAAAGGAAGCAAATTTACCCAAGAGGAGTAGACAGCAGGAAATAATCAATATCAGGGCTGGTATCAACTAAGTGGAATCAAAAAGAATCATACAAAGAATCAACCAAACTAGGAGCTTGTTCTTTGAGAAAATCAACAAAATAGATAAACCCGTTACCAGACTATCTAGAGGGCACAGAGACAGCATCCTAATTAACAAAATCATAAATGAAAAGGAAGAGATAACAACAGAAACTGAGGAAATCCAAAAAAAAATCATCAGATCCTACTACAAAAGCCTTTACTCAACAAAACTGGAAAACCTGAATGACATGGACAATTTTCTAGACAGCTACCAGGTACCAAAGTTAAATCAGGATCAGATTAAAGATCTAAACAGTCCAGTATCCCTTAAAGAAATAGAAACTCTTATTAATAGTCTTCCAACAACAACAAAAAAAAAGCCCAGGACATGATGGATTTAGTGCAACGTTCTATCAAACCTTCAAAGAAGACTTAATACCAATACTCCTTGAATAGAAACAGAAGGTACTATACCCAATTTGTTCTATGAAGCCATACTTACTCTGATACCTAAACCACACAAAGACCCAACAAAAAAAGAGAACTTCAGGCCACTTTCCCTTATGAATATTGATGCAAAAATACTCAATAAAATTCTCCCAAACTGAATCCAAGAGCACATTAAAAGGATCATCTATCATGATCAAATAGATTTCATCCCAGGGTTGCAGGGATGGTTCAATATACAGAAATCCATCAATGTAATCCACTATATAAACAAATTCAAAGAAAGAAAAAACACATAATCCTCTCATTAGATCCTGAGAAAGAATTTGACAAAATCCAACACCCATTCATGATAAAATCTTGGAAAGATCAGGAACTCAAGGCCTATACCTAAACATGTAAAAGCAGTATACAGCAAGCCAGTAGCCAAAATCAAACTAAATGAAGAGAAACTGCCATCAATACTACTAAAATCAGGGACTAGATAAGACTGCACATTTCTCCCTACTTATTCAATATCGTGCTTGAAGTCCAAGCCAGAGCAATTAGACAAAAAGACAAGATCAAATATATAAAAATTGGAAAAAAAGAGGTCAAAATATCACTATTTTCAGATGATATGATAGTATACCTAAGTGACCCCAAAATTCCACCAGAGAACTCCTTTACCTGATAAACAACTTCAGCAAAGTGGCTGGATATAAAATTAATTCAAAGAAATCAGTGGCCTTCCTCTACACAAAGGACAAACAGGCTGAGAAAGAAAGAAATCGAAGAAGATCTTAGAAGATGGAAAGATCTCCCATGCCCATGATTGGCAGGATTAATATTTACAAAAATGGCTATCGTCCCAAAAGCTATCTACCTATTCAGTGCAATCTCTATCAAAATTTCAACTCAATTCTTCATAGATTTAGAAAGTGCAATTTCCAAATTCATCTGTAATAACAAAACAAAACAAAATAAAATAAAATAAAAACCAGGATAGGGAAAACTATTCTCAACAAAGAAAAGAACTGGGTGAATCACCATCCCGGACCTCAAGTTGTACTACAGAGCAATTTTGACAAAAACTGTATGGTATTCATACAGTTACAGGCAGGTAGATCAATGCAATAGAATTAAAGATCCAGAAATGAACCCACACACCTATGGACTATTATTGGTCTTTGACAAAGAGCTAAAACCATCCAGTGGAAAAAAAGACAGCATTTTCAACAAATGGTGCTGGAAATTAACATGTAGAAGAAGGCAGATCTACCCATTCTTATCTACTTGTAAAAAGCTCAAGTCTAAATGGATCAATGACCTTCGCATAAAACCAGATACACTGAAACTTATAAAAGAGAAAGTTGGGAAATGCCTCAAAGATATGGGTACAGTGGAAAATTCCTGAATAAAACACCATAGCTTTTGATGTAAGATCAAGAATCTAGAAATGGGACCTCATAAAACTGCAAAGCTTCTGTAAGGCAAAGGACACTCTCAAGAAGATTAAAAGGCCACAAAAAGATTGGGAAAAGATCTTTATCAATTCTATATATGATAGAGGGCTAATATCTAATATATACAAAGAACTCAAGAAGTTAGAATCTAGAGAAGCAAATTACCCTATTAAAAATGGGGTACAGAGCTAAACAAAGAATTCTCAACTGAGGAATACTGAATGGCTGAGAAGCACCTAAAGAATGTTGAACTTCCTTAGTCATCAGGGAAATGCAAATTAAAACAACCCTGAGATCCCACCTCACACCAGTCAGAATGGCTAAGATCAAAAACTCAGGTTACAGCAGATGCTGCTGAGGCTGTGGAGAAAGAGGAACACTCCTCCATTCCTGGTGGGATTGCAAGCTGGTACAACCACTCTGGAAATCAGTTTCGCAGTTCCTCAGAAAATTGGGTATAGTACTACCTGAGGATCCAGCAATACCACTCCTGCGCATATACCCAGAAGATGTTGATACATGTAATAAGGATGCATGCTCCAATTTGTCCATAGCAGCCTTACCTATAATAGCCAGAAGCTAGAAAGAATCCAGATGCCCCTCAACAGAGGAATGGATACAGAATATGTGGTACATTTACACAATGGAGTTCTACTCAGCTATTAAAAATAATGAATTTGTGAAATTTGTAGGCACATGGATGGATCCTGAGTGAAGTAACCCAATCACAAAAGAACACACATTGATATTCACTCACTGATAAGTGAATATTAGCCCAAAAGCCGAGAAGCCCAGAAGCTCAGAATACCCAAGATACAATTCACAAACCACATGAAACTCAAGAAGAAGGAAGACCATAGTGTGGATACTTCTATCCATCTTAGAAGAGGGGAACAAAGCACTCATGGAAGGAGTAACAGAATCAAAGTGTGGAGAAGATACTGAAGAAATCATCATCTAGAGACTGACTTACCTGCTGATTCATCCCATGTACAATTTCCAAACTCAGACATCGTTGTGGATGCCAACAAGTGCTTGCTGACAGGAGCCTGATATAGCTGTCTCCTGAGAGGCTGTGCCAGTGCCTCACAAATACAGAGGTGGATGTATCCATCCATTGGACTCAGTATAGATACCCCAATGAAGGAGCTAGAGAAAGGACCCAAGGAACTGAAGGGGTTTGCAGCCCGTAGGAGGAACAATGATATGAACTAGCCAGTACCCCCAGAGCTCTCAGGGACTAAACAATCAACCAAAGAGCACACATGGTAGGACTCATGGCTCCAGCTACATATGCAGCAGAGGATGAACTAGTTGGTCATCAATTGGAGGAGAGGCCCTTTGTCCTGTGAAAGGTCTATGTCCTAGTGTTGGTGAATGCCAGGACCAGAAAGAGAGAGTGAGTGGGTTGGTGAGCAGGGGAAGAGGGCAGGGGATAGGGAGAGGATGTTTTTCGGAAGGGAAACCAAGAAATGGGATAACGTTTGAAAAGTAAATAAAGAAAATATCCAATAAACAAAAGGAAAAAGAAAATATTCATGTCTGGCCGTGATACTTGTTTTGCCCTTTAGCTTATGCTTAAATAATGTTATCTAACATAAAGTAAAATACTTTCCTTGTACCAAGAGGCAGAGAATAAAAGGTAGAGGATAATGTTTTGTTTATTTTTTCCATGTCCTGAGTGATTGCTTCATTGAGATTATTTCCTCTTTTTTTGAGAGGCTGTTAATGCTATGCAATCTATATGTATGTAAGCTTTCTGAACAAAGTCTTGGCATGATGTTCCTCGCACATCTTCTACCATCGTGTAATTATTAGCTAGCAGCAGCATCATTACCAAAATTATCACCACTAAATCAATGCAAAAATCACATTTCTTTGTTGTCTGATGCAAGACAGCTGGGCAGAACAGACATCCTAAGTACATCAGCCACAGAAGACAAAGGTTTGCTGTGCAGCTGGGCAGCCGGAAGTGCAGAAGTCCTCGAGTATCTACAGTCACCCCCAGGAATGCAAATCAAGATTGAAGAAGCCTTCCTTTCCAGGTCCGAGGAGCCATCTCACATGTGGAAATAAACTTTCATTCTCTCTGGCA
Organism: Mus caroli; assembly: GCF_978045245.1. Lineage (NCBI taxonomy): Eukaryota > Metazoa > Chordata > Mammalia > Rodentia > Muridae > Mus > Mus caroli. Next base: position 110,332,746 of record NW_028227268.1, on the reverse strand, counting down.
ATTAGTTTCACTCTAAAGTATGATAATTCCTTGAAGCCTTACCAGGAGAGGAAATACTGCGTTCCACATTAAGCAAAGGAAATATATGGTGCTGGCTGACACATTAATATCATTTGCTCTGCACCTGATTTTTCACGGTTAGAATATTGCAGCCAAGCTCTATGCTAAATCTCTAGCAATTTAGTTCAGCAAAGTAGATTAGGTAGAGCCAATGCAGAGCTCTACCTTATAAGTTTCTTTCAGTAAAATGATATTTAGATATATAGGCTGAGGCTAGAAGTGGAAGTGTGATGTTCCACTTCTAACCGTATTAGATGTGAATAAAGGTCACCCAAACATCCTTGTGGCTTGTGATCTTTCTCTAAAAACATTTAGATAAGTAAATAACTTTCATACGGCCAGTGCCTTTTACTCAAAGAGAATGCTACTGGGGAAAGGGCACATGAAATTAAGGTAGGAGAAAGGCAAGAAGGTGGTTAGTCATAACAACTTACACTAAAGTAATAGTTATTTTCCTTTTCTAAGAATCCAGCTATTGTTTACTACATAGTATTACACAGTCCCATTTACAGTGTGGGTAAGCCATGGCAAGACTCTTACAAGTGTTTGGGTGACTATAATCTTGAACTACTACTCTTCAAATCTTTGAGACATTATATCCATACAAGACTGTCCTTGGTTACATAGTATAATCTCAAATTGCATAGCTATTACAACCTCAGAATGTAAATGGCTTTCAGACAGTAAGGATGAGCTTTAACTCAATGGCCAATGCCACAGTCATAAGCTCATATAAAGACCAAGAGATGCCTACATGGATGAAAGATGCTTATATGAAGATAGATGCAGAAACTGAAGGTTGCCAATCTAGGCAAAGAAAAGGCTAGGGTTATGGGGAGCACCAGATGCTGAATGTAGCAAAGAATGAACAGAATTCTGCTGTTGCCTTCACTTTAGACACTATCCTCTTACATCATGAGGAAATAAATTTCTGTGTTTTAAGCCACTGATTTGAAGTACTCCCCCCTTTTTTGTATCTCTTGTTCAGTGCTGACGTGGCCTTTTTGAGATAAAGATCTGACCCTCTGCCTTGTTTACAGTGTGCTACAAGAGTACTTAGCATAAGCCACACATAAGTAAGACCCATAATTTGTAGCATCATTGTCACCCATCCTTCCACAAGTTGTCCTTTGTTTTTTGCACCATTTTGTGTCCTCTACATCTTCTAGTGTTCATATGACCAAATATGTACATCTCATGATTAGTTTTGCAAAAATGCACTTATATTCTCAAGCCTAGACCCACGCCACTTGCTTTATATTTCAAGACCTCTCTGAGTCCCAGCCTGAAATACTCTGAAAATGTTCTGGCTGTCTTAGTAGTTCCAGGGAGCTAAGAGTGCTTAGGCCACTGGATGATGATTGATGGAGTCTTTGACAAAGGGGAGTTCTTCAGTACTGTTTTTCAGCTCACTGGATACTCTCTCTGTGTTGTAGGACAGTATTTAACATGAGGGTATGCCACAGATAGAAGGAAGAGAAGTGTTACCTGAAGAAGGAACCAGCAAATGAAGGCAGATGCTGAGAAGACACAGAAGCAGTTCAATAGTACACAGTTCCATGGTACAGGAAGAGGAAAGATTGCTTAAGCAGAACAAAACCAAGAAAGATGTTCTTCACAAGCCCAGCAGCCCAGCACAGACAGTGAATGTCGTTACCTCTGAGTTAAGGGACATTCCAGGCTAAAAGTTACTATCACTTGTGTCAACAGGTACAAATCAAAAGCCCGTTCAAAGACCCAATAAGATTGAACACAATTTGCCCCAAATAGTTGGATATTGGTGCATACTATATTTATGTCATGTCTTCTTTCCCTTGTTCTGTTTTCTAAAATATTCCTAACTAAATGACCTCTACAAAAGAAATGATCTCAGAGACTCTTCTTTAGAAAAACCATGATAACAAGTGACAAAATCAAAACCATGCCTTATCAAGACATTTAGGAATCATAACTATAAAGGACAGGAGGGGCCTCTGTCATGGAAGAGTCAGCCAGGAATGGATCACACTAAAGAAAAGAGCCTGTAATAGGCTGTATTCAACAGCATGCAATGACTATGGGAGACTGGTTGGCTCCAGAGGTGGGTTTTGATTGGACATGGCTGTGACATCAGGGGAAGGATAGAGGAGGAAAGACTCCAGTGCTAAGATGATCACCATGTCCCCTCAGCAAAGGGACATTGCTTGAAATTTTGAGGCACAAACTGTCTTGTGGTGCAGTGCACTTATATGACACATCAGCAAACTCTTGGTTATCATTCTGCTGCTCCTTTAAGTTCAGATCCCTCATTATCCTTTTCAAGTTGCCATACCTATATAGTGGGGTATTTTCCTATTGAGTTGATAATCTTGGAATAAAAAAGATTTTCTGTTTGTCTTTTAACCCCTTATTGTTTATTGGCTACATTCTTGGAAGGGGAAGGACAGGAACCCAGTTAGAGACAGGCATTCACTGTTTCAATAAGTAAGAGTTTATGCCTGTGTCATAGTTTAGTCTGATGATGGAAGCACCCTACCACTGGAGACAAACTGGAGTGTGTGATGATCTCTAGCCTTCAAGAGTCTCTAGGCTGCCAAGCCTTTTACTGAGGAGGTGGGGAGAGAATCAAAGAGCTGAAGTTTTTTGTTTGTTTGTTTATTTGTTTTTATAAGTGAGCTAAAGCATATGGACTGTGGAGAAGGAGACCACAATACATTTCAGCTCTTTTGCAACCTGCTTTGTGTGGAAACATGCCTCAGGTCAGCTAAACAAAAATTCAAGTGTGCTTGGAAAGCCAGAAGACATCTATACTCATCTGGAAGGAGACCCTATTCTCAGCAGCATCAGAAAAATCCTGACTAAACTCCTGTCCCAGATTTGAATGGAAAGGATAGGGAATCCTCAAAGGAAGTCTTCTCATATTCAGAATGACTCCTGCCCAAAAGCAAGGCATTGGTTATAAAATATTTATGGTACTCTAGGAAGCAGAAAGAAGATGCATGGGGAAGGCATCAATTAGAGGCAGCTACTGTGAGGGACATGGATGCCTCCTCCTATTTGCAGACCCTGCAGAGAGAGCAATGAGGAAAAGACCTGTCAGTTGAATTTGTTTTCTTTATGATTTACCTTATGATACTCAATTGTCTACAGACTTAATATTAAGGTAAAGTCTGTCTTCCTTGGAGAGAAAACCCACTCCTGGGACTGGGAAGGAGGAGCTAGCATCAGAATTCTGCTATTGTTACCCACAAGCTCATATCATCAGGAACTGGGAGGACAGAGATGATCTAGGACAAGCAGATATCAAGAATGAAGAGAGGAACACTCATCCACGACTTAGAAGCAAATGTCTTGGCTAGATCCCCTGGAGTTGATTCAGAAATGCTAATGGAATGCAAGGGAACTACAGGAAATGAAATTTTCCTTAGCTGCTTTGTCATAATTTTGAGGAAGCAGTTGGAAAGGTAAAAGCAATGCTGGAATTGTCTGTAGACCAGATGTGTCACTGGGCTGGATCTTTCCCTAGCATCTATGCAGGCTACCATGCCTTTGTCACCTTCAGGCACAGATTGGCTATAGAAGGCTTTATTGTGTAGTTCCAGAATGAATAACTGAAGCCACATACCCAGAGGTTCTATGGGGGCAACTCCGGCTGAGACTCCTAGCAGTGGGGGATATGGATCCTGATGCAGCTGCTTCCAATAGCCTGGCAGGACTCACAGTAGAAGGATAAGGACAGCAACCCATCCACCCTTGACCCAAAATGTACTCTTAATTATTAGAGGCAGAGAGGAAATAATAGAGAATAACAACACAAAACACATGGTAAGTGCTAATAGATCATACATGTGTAGGGATAATTGGCTTTTCTTTATGCCAGCCAGAAACAAAATGAAATGTCATGAAGAGAAAGGGATGCCTGTGGAGATGAGTAAAAGGAGAGAGATACTGACTTTAGCTTGAATTCACAGGTACAAAGCCTATTGATTAAAGGACAGGAGAGCATCTCTTAACATCTGTGTAAGTGCTTATAGTAACCACAGACTAATGCTAAAGGGGACTTGCAGCCATTTACCAAAGTACCTGCACTAGCAAACACATGATACTAATGTAGCATATGGAACTAACACTGATTCCTGCTCCTTACAGTTATATTCTAAAAGAAATTAGACCATAAGGCCTCAGGCCTATGTCTTTATGTCAGTTATTCAAAGTGCTCAGAGAACTGGTTGTTAGTTTTCTTCCAAAAAAATAATTGGGATATATTTCCTTAATAGTTGGTATATCTCATATTTTATTCATTAGCCTGAAGAAAAAAGCCATTAGGATAAGAAGATTAAGAAGAACCTTGTCCATAGCAACTTTACTCATAATACCCACAAAGTGGAAACAGCCTAGATGTCTGTCAACTGAAAAATGGATACAGAAAATGTAGTTTACTTACACAATGGAATGCTATACTGCTATTAAAAACAAGGACATCATGATTTTCTCAGGCATATGGATGGAACCCAAAAATATCACCCTGAGTGAGGTAACCCTAAGGACATGCATGGTACTCACTTATAAGTGGATAATAGCCATAAAGTACAGGATAACCGTGCTATAATCAACAAACCCAAAGGAAGAAAATAATAAGGAGGGCCCAAGGGAGGATGGTTGATTCTTATTTCAGAAGGGAAAACAAAATAGATATGAGATGGAAGGAAGGAACTTGCTGGAAGAAGTGATGGGGAAGGGAGTAGAGTGGTGGTGGGGATAGCATATATAAGGAGACCAGGGAAGAGAGAAGGGGGATCATCGTGGGGAGCATAATATCTAGGATGTGTCAGATATCTAGGATTGGGAGAGACTCCCGAAGTTCTATGGGGGCGATACTAGCTGAGACTTCTAGCAGTTGGGGATATGGATCCTGATGTGGTCACTTCCTGTAGCCAGGCAGGACTCACAGTGGAGGAATAAAGACAGCAACCTGCCCATAGTACCTTCAACCCAAAATGTGCTCTGCTTAACAAGATGTGCACAGACAAAGGTAGAGCAGAGACTGAGAGAACAACCAACTGATGACTCCCCAAATTGAGACTCATGCCATGGGCAAGAACCAATCTCTGACACTATTAGTGATACTCTGCTATGTTTGTAGACAGTAACCTCTCCTCTGAGAGGATCCACCAAACAGTAAATGGAAAGAAATGTGGAGAGCCACAACCAAACATTACATGGAACTCAGGGAATCTTGTAGAAGAGGTTGGAGAAGGATCGAGGGACCCAAAGAGGACAAGGACCCCACAGGAAGACCAACAGCCAAGTAGCCTGGATCTGTGGGGCCTCCCAGAGACTGAATCACCAACCAAAGAACAAGCACTGGCTGGACCTAGGCCCCTTGCACAGATGAACAGCTTGGTTTTTATGCAGGTCCCCCAACAACTGGAGCAGGATCTATCCTTGAGCCAGTTGCCTGCTTGTTAGTAGATCCCATGACCCTAAATGGACTGCCTTTTCAAGCCCCAGTGGGAAAGTATAACCTTCATCCTACAAGGACTTGCTCTGCAGGGGATCAGGGATGGGGGTGAGGAGGTGGGATGGGATGTTGTGGTAGTGGGGGCTATGACACCCAAAAGGGAAAGGTGAAATGAGGACAGGTCTTTTGTGTGAAGGAACTGGGAGGAGAGGAAGGACTGATAATTTGGTTGTAAAGTGAATAAATAAATAAAAATTTAAAAGATTTTAAAAAATAAATAAATGTAAAAAAGAAAGAAGAACCTTCTGAAATTTCCTTTCCTCTTCATACTATAATAAAACATCAGAACGAATACCTTATGCAGAGGTAATTGTGAGAAACCAGAATATGGGCTAGCCTTTAAAGTTTGGTGCAAAATTGAAGTTATTAGATCATTTAGCATGATGTTATATCCCACCTTGAACAGGGTTGCCCACTTGTATGGATTAATGACTGTACTTTTGGCATTACATGATCCTCTATGAAGTCTAGCTCCAGAATTTAGTTCCATCAAACCCCTCACACTGCAGAATCTAGTAGTATTGCTTCCAAATCAAATTGATATCTACTATAGACATGACTTTGCATTCTAGATTAGTTTTGTTACAAGTGCTGTGATAAACTGTTCTGATAAAAGAAACAAGAAGGAGAAAGAATTCCAGAGAGGGTGTAGTTTATACTGGTAGGAGATGGGAATGAGGAGAGCCTGTCACATTGCATTGTCAGTCTGGAAATAGAGAAGTATGAATTAATCAATGCAAGTTTATTAACACATTACAAATTCATTAATATTAATATATTAATGAGACAACTAATGCATATTACATTAATTAATATAAACATATTTGTAGGCATATGCCATACTTACCTTACCCCCTTAGGTTTTCACATCTCAATTAACATTTTCCATAGACATTCTCACAGTCAAGTCTGATCTAAACAATCCTTCATGAATACACTCTTCTCTGGTGACTCTAAATTGTGTCAAGCTGATGAAACCAACTATCACATCATCCACGTTCAGAAGGTAACAATTCCCTGAAATGCCATGTAGAATGTTAAGTTTAGAGACAAGCATATTGTGGAGTCTACTTAAAAGGCATTTAACCATTATGGTGATTTGAATATACTTTGCTCAAGGGGTGGAACTATTATGAGGTATGGTGTATTGGAGTAGGTGTGGCATTGCTGGAGAAAGTATGTCACTCTGGGCATGGGCTATAAGACGCCTGTCCTAGCTGCATAAGTGCCAGTCTTCTCAGAGTGGCCTTCAGATGAAGATGTAGAACTCTCAGTTCCTCCTGCACCATGGCTGCCTGGATGCTGCCATGCTCTCACCTTGAAGATAATGGACTGAACCTCTGAACCTGAAAGCCAGCCCTAATTATATGTTGTCCTTATGAGAATTGCCTTGGTTATGGTGTCTTTTCACAGCAGTAAAACTCAAATTAGGACAACCATTGAATCCACATATTGTATTCCAGTTGCCAGAGGCCAAAGAAAATTATATACTTGCTGTGAGTGTCTTAACCCATTAGTTAAGAAGGATACTGTTCTCCACATCATTATGCTTCTATCAAGCTACTAACTATTAGGAGATGAGGCTGTATGGCATAATAGCACATGATGTTATTATGTAATCAAGGGAACACATGTATAAAACATGGCATAATTTCAGTATAGATTTTTCTCTGCAAGATCCCATAAATATAATTTCCAAACTGTGTTCTAAATTCTTGCCCCTTTATCCATAGATAATTGTAGCTCTTATCAAAGGAACTTCTTCATACAACAGAACAAGATTGTTACAGAGATTCTCAACGGTCAAAATGAAGATATAAGTGACTCTGGGGTGACTAGTCATGACTGATGTGTCTAAAATGCAACTCCTATATCAGAGGATATACAAGTGTGGTAATATTGTAAGAACCAGAGGTCAAGGATACTTGATGCTAGATAATGACCCACCCAGATGAGAAAGGCAAAATATACCCATTAAATCTCAACAATATGGTTCTTTGAACAAACAATATCATGGCACCAATTGACATGCCAACGCATACAAAGGAATTTACACACACACACACATATATATATATATATATATATATATATACATATATATATATACACATACATGTGTTACATATATAATACATATATATATATATATATATATCTGCAGTAACTATTGCTGGAAAACTGAATAAAAGATAATAAAAATAGGAAGATAATAAGAGGAAAACAAAATTAAGGACTCAAAACTCTCAAAGTATATCTAGGAAAGAACATGAGTAAGCTAAAATGCTGTCCAAACTATATAATGTGGTTGGTGCTAATAATGAATAAAAATGGGGCACTGGAATTTTTAATAATGACAAGATATGAAGCTTGCCTTAACATACTCAAATTCCATGCTTACAGTATCACTATCTAAGTACATCTTAATCTAGCAAACTCTCCCTACAAAATTGACTCCCAACAGTAACTCTTGTGGAATTACCATGCAGAGAGTCTCATGGAGAGAAAGCTGAAGTCTATGGCCCTGAAATAGCAATATAGGACCAGGCAGATGAAGGCCTAAATGCAATGCCACCTAAGCAATGTGCTCAGTAAATTACACAAGTCATCCTGGAGCTAAGACGGTCCTTCAGCATTCCAAATGTGATTGTATGATCTATCACTGCCTATGTACATGGCTCTGAGTAATTTCTTTAGCTGAAGGCAGTGGCTAATGAGGATTTAGCTGAGAGCTGTCAGCTGTAAATTCTCTTAGCAGCTGGAGAAATGTGTGCCTTGTGCTAGGTAGAGTCAGAGGCTGTACACTGCAGCCTTACAAAGTGTTGGACCATTGAGAGTCAAAGAGTATGGCTGGATTTTGAAGAAGATAAGAACTCAAACCTGAGCGCATCAGGGAGGTCATTATCAAAAAATAGAATCTAGATATAGACCCAGAAAGGGACTTTCAGAGAAAAAAAATCTAACTAACTTTTTTATGGCATTTATGACCTGGGAAAGTTCCCTTTAGCCATTTGGGCTTCAGATGTACTGATGCAGGATTGTACATTTAATTCAAAATACTAGGTTATTTTGTGTGATTTTGAGTAATAGGTACTTTTTATTTATGAAATGCATTGTGTATGACCACACAGTAAAAATAGAATTCCTTATTAATTACTAAAAGAAGCTAATCAGTAGCATTTAAAGAAATAATAAAAATCAAATGCAGAAGAGTTATTATTATAAGCAGATGGATAGATACCAAAGGTAGGTAATATTGGATTATAGATGAAAGGGAATAAGTTTTCTAAAATTTGGGTTACTGATCAAATTAAAGCTTTATAAACACGAGAATTGCAGAATTATAGTTATAAAATTAGCTAATTAAATTTACAAAGTAATAGTTAATGTATAAAATTAAATGTGATTTAAATTTAATATTTTACTATATATAATAATAGTAAATATTTTGCATATAAATATGAATCATAGTTATATGTACATAAGTAAATATGTACATATATAAATATGTACATAAATAAATATGTAGGCTTTAGCTTTAGCTCAATGCTTAAGCCTGTTTGCTGTACTTTGGTCCTTAGCTTCTGTATTAGTTAGGTTTCTCTAGAATCACAGAATTTATGGGTAGTCTCTATATAATAAGGGAATTTGTTGATGACTTACAGACTGTAGTCCAACTCCAAACAATGATTAACAGCAGCTGTGAATGGAAGTTGAAGGTCCTAGCAGTTGCTCAGTCCCACAAGGCAAGCAGGCAAAGAAGAGAGAAAATAAATCTTCCTTCTTCCAATGTCCTTTTGTAGGTCTCCAGCAGAGGGTGTAGCCCAGATTAAAGGTGTGTGGACCACACCTTTAATCTCAGATAACCTTTAACTCAGAGATCTCCCTGTCTTAATCTTCTGGAATTCATAGCCATTATGCCTAAAGATCTCCATGCCTAGATACAGGTCAGAAACTTGTATCTCTCAGCCTCCAGATTAGGATAACTGGTGATAACTTCCAATTATGTATTGTAGTTCACTCCAGATATAGTCAAGTTGACAACCAGCAATAGCCACTATAGCATCCAAGTCAGGCAGCTCACAACTGTCTGTTAATCCAGTGTCAGGTGACCTGATAATACCCTCTTCTATCATCTACTGTTACCTGCCCTTATGTGCATATACCTCCAACCCACAACAAACAGAAAAATACACACATAATTAAAAATAAAAGTAGAAATATAACCAAGCAGAGGAACACAGATGAATTCCTCAAAATGAGAGTTTCCAGTGGATAGTTGAAATATGAACATTTATGTCTGATAAAAGTAACTCCTCATCTTTTCCAACTGATAACTAAAGATCCATCCAGACCCAAATCTACAATCCCACATGTATGTGCATTCACATACACACACACACACACACGAGAGAGAGAGAGAGAGAGAGAGAGAGAGAGAGAGAGAGAGAGAGAGAGAGAGAGAGAGAGAGAGACAGGGACAGACAGAATGAAAAGGTGCTTGCCTCCCACTGTTAAACCTGCATTCTTAAATCAAACATGAAGATTTTAAAAAAGTAATTAATGATACTATATGATATGATAAAAATTAATTAGTTGATTTCCCAGGAGCATATCTATATTTATTATAACTGAGTTTTATGACAGGCATTGTCCTCAGGACTATGTATTTATAGTTGGCAGTGATTGTAATTCTGTTAAAATGTGCTGAACAAGTGGCTCAGGAAGGGAAGAAAGTGACTAAAATATATATTCTTTTATTCAATAAAAACATTTTTAAACAGCTGATTCTGATATCTTGAGTATGTTTTGGGTGATACTAGATGTCATGGTTTGAAGAAGAATACCTCATATAAATGGTTCATGTATTTGAACACAACTGAATGCAGCTGAGGATGGAGTACCAGTTCAGGTACTCTTGGATTTCCACACTGAGTTCTACAGGAAACAAACAAGCAAGCAAGCAAGCAAGCAAACAAACAAACAAACAAGTGCCTATTATTTTCATTGTCAGTTCCCACATTTGCAATTTTCTCTTATGGTAATGGGGGAGGGGTGATTCCAAGACTCAAGTCTGAGCCACTCTGCTCTGTCCAGCACATCTTCCCAGGGAAACCATAAATGCTAAAGCTTTAGGGGCTCCTTGCTCTTTCCCATGCAGCTGAGTTGACATATGGCAGTGAACTATTCTAGAGGGGCAGCCCGTGGTGAACACTAGTTCATGCACACTTCAATACCTCATGTTCCAAACTCTAACGACTGAAGCTCTGGAGGAAATGACCTGAGAGTGGATTTGTACTTTCCTTCAAAACAATTATGAAGCTGTATACCTTCTATTCCAAACCCCAGTGCCCTCTCCTTAGAAGTAGAAATGTCTTGGGAATAGTTTTTCTTTGAGTGTTTTCTTACAACACCTTATTAAGTTCAAAGAACTCTGAAACACTTTCCAAGGCATGGGAGGTTGCTGTTTTCAATGCAGTTAATTCACTTTCTCAGTGTATCCAGGAGTTTCTTGTGCATCGTAAGATTCATCTGAGTGCAAACATCAACACGGTCAAAAGCAAGGTCCTAGCCAACCTATGCCATTCTCTGACAGCATACTTATCCACAGTCCTGTGTAGGGCTTAGATTTGTGTCACCCCATAGAAATATATCTATCTCACCAAAGTGACATTTATTTCTGTAGAAATATACCCATCCAAACACCCACACACACACTTATTTTCTGTGTATTTGTTATAGTATTAGAAAAGTATCTACACATTTCACAGAAGAAGGGTTGTGGAAATTTATGGCTGTGGCTTTTAAGAGAAGACTTGATTTAGAAAATATTGTTAATTGATTTAAGCTTGTGAAGCCCAACTATTGTTAATAGCATTTAAATGCAAGAGTCAATTTCTCCTTGATATTACCTCTGCCTTTCCAGATGTAACCATCACCAAGAGATCATTTCCTTTGCTAGTTAGTTTTTGCCAAATTGACATAAACTACAGTCACCTTGGAATGGGGCACCTCATTGAGGTACTGGCAGTATTAGATTGAACTAAGGGCACCTCCATGGGGGCATTTTCTTAATTGTTAACTGATGTAGAAGGGTCTGCCACACTGTGGGCAGTGCCATGTTTAAGCAGATGGACTTGGACTCTATAGAAAAGTAGTGGAGTTAACCGGAGGAATCAAGACAGGAAGCAGCCTTCTTTGGGGGTGGGGGTTATTTCCGTTTCTGTCTCTAGGTTCTTGCATCTTCTTTTGTTCCTATCATCTGTCCCCTATAATAGACAGTTATCAGGACATGTAAACCAAATAAACCCTTTACTCCCCCCCCCCCAAAAAAAAAAGACAGCAAACTAGAACAGTGCCACCAGAGGAAATAGGAAGTAGTGGACATTTGTTCTGCCTGTCACAGAACTCAGAACACAGAAAAGTGACAGGAACAAGGGTGTCTCATAGACTCAAACTCAGCGAGGAACAGAGAGGGACTCCAAGACGTACTCAGGGCATTGATCAGAAGCAAAATGTTTCTCAAGATCTTTCAGTCTTGTTCTTCAGTCTGCTGATGTCAAATCCATGTGGATCCTTCCAGATTCCTGTTAAAGTATTCCATAGTGCTTAATTCTTATTATGGAACTGGATAGTGGATGCTTGTATGGGTTCTATTGATCAATGGTACAAAGTATTCATTTTTAAGTCAAATTAGTGATTTTAAGTGCTTTCTGCTAGATAGGTTTAAGCCTGAGAGGGGGAAAAGGATGGTGATTCATTCCTGTTTGTTTTAAGTGAGCTTGTGATCTAGAAGTAAAGAGCTCAAAGGAACAAATGGTATGAACAAGCTACTTTTCCTAACCAGGAATGTGGCATGGGCTTCTGGGATATGGTTGCTCAGGGAATAAGTGTGTGGCATCAACCTCATATCTCCCTTTGATGCTGCTATGCTTTGGACAGTTGATTAGGAAGTATTCTAGAAACTTATCTATTTAATCCTGGAGTGAAGGTGAAGCAGTGAAGGCAGAAAGAGGTGGTGTTGTAAATTGGACAGTTTGAGCTTTAACTGCTTTAATGCTGACAGGAGTAGAAGAAGCTACCTGGTGGCAGAGAAAGTGTGGGAAACTTCTGGTTTGTAGAGCCTGTCTCATGCCAATGAGATCATTCCTGTGGCATGTATGAGTGAATGCTATGGGTGTAGGAAGAGTAGTGGTCCCCATATGTATTAATTATGGGATGAAACCCTCTGTAGCTGACTAAGAGAAAACGCAAGGATTTTGCCAGGGGCTGCAGGGGTATAAGATCATAAGATTTTAAATTCAATGGAGAGCAAGTATCAGTAGTTTTTTGGGGAAAGAAAAGTACATTGCAGTTGTCTAATCCAGTCATTTTCAGACGTGTGTTCTTGGCACCAAAAGATTGGGAAGAATTAATCTTAGTATTTCGGTGAATTAACTAAATATGGGGAAAATCTGAAATGGTAATATGTGTTTATAAAGGATATTAAAATTCTTGTTAATGATTGATGAGCCTTATAAGTTAAGGCTTCCAATAAAGGATATCAAAGCATGAAAATACAAATGTAAAAATCAGGATGTATGTGTGTGTGTGTGTGAGAGAGAGAGAGAGAGAGAGGGGGGGGGGAGGGAGAGGGAGAGAGGAGAGAGGAGAGGAGGTGAGATGGAGGAATCATTGCAGTGGGTTTTAACAATATTTAAGGAAAAGCTTTTCAGTGAGGAAATTCTGGCCTATGTTATTTACCAGCCCTAAGTGGCATGGATCATGTCCGGTATAAACATGACTGAATGAGGAGTTAGGGGGTGATGACACTGGAATTATTTTTTAAAATCCAGTATTCTACCTAAATTCCAGGCTTAAAGAGATTTCTGGGACATTGGATCCCAGAATGTTGCTCCACAGTGTAAAATTTCAGATAATAGCTGTGGCTACCATGTAACATCTGAACCATATACCTGGCTGTGTCTCAGTCTCCTGTTGGCTCTGCAGGCAGCAGGGAGTCTTTTCAGGAGAATAACCCACTTCCTTGTGGCATTCAGAACCATATTCTCAAAGACAGTGGATAGGCCCAGAACATGCTCTCAGTTTTCAGCCACTTTGGGTGGCTCTGTTAGGTAAAGCCCTTTCCAGGCCCTTCCATCCATTAGTTTCACCTCTGAATCTGTTGATTTGCACATTCATGCATCCCACAGAGTAGTGGAACTGGGTGGAACTGGGTGGTGGTACTTCGGATAGACTTGTAAGAAAATTTAAATGCACTGCAAATGAAATACCAAAGCTTTGCATTATAGGACACTTAGCATATTTGAAATAGAATCTTTTGAATTGTTCTTTATTTAGAGAAGTAAGTAAAATTTAAAGGAAGCAGCAGATTAATAACTTTAAAAAGACTGTCTTACACTTAACCTCTAACCCACAGACATTACACACAATGGTGAAACAAAAATAGTCAGTCACTCTCAGCTGTTCGATATTCTTCAGTTGAGAATGCTTTGTTTAGTTCTATGCCCCATTTTTAATGAGGTTATTTGATTTTCTGGAGTCCAGCTTCTTGAGTTCTTCATATATCTTGGATATTAGTCCCCTATCTGATTTAAGATTGGTAAAGATCCTTTCCCAATCTGTTGGTGGCCTTTTTGTCTTATTGACAGTGTCTTTTGCCTTACAGAAGCTTTGCAATTTTATGAGGTCCCATTTGTCAATTCTCGATCTTACAGCACAAGTCATTGCTGAAAAAATGTACAACATCCTTAATCATCAGGGAAATGCAAATTAAAACAACCTTGAGATTTCACCTTATACCTGTCAGAATGGCTAAGATCAAAAATTCATGTGACAGCAGATCCTGGCCGGATGAGGAGAAAGAGGAACACTCCTCCATTGGTAGGATTACAAGCTTGTTCAACCACTCTGGAAATCAGTCTGGTGGTTCCTTAGAAAATTGGACATAGTACTACTGGAGGATCCAGCAATACCTCTCCTGGGCATATATCCAGAAGATGTTCTAACTGGTAATAAGAACACATGCTCCACTATGTTCACAGCAGCCTTATTTATAATAGCCAGAAGCTGGAAAGAACTCAGATGTCCCTCAACAGAGGAATGGATACAGAAAATGTGATACATTTACACAATGGAGTACTACAAAGAGATTAAATACAATGAATTTATGAAATTCCTAGGCAAGTGGATGCATCTGGAGGGTATCATCCTGAGTGAGGTAACCCAATAACAAAAGAACTCACATGATACACACTCACTGATAAGTGGATATTAGCCCAGAAACTTAGAATACCCAAGATACAATTTGCAAAACACATGAAACTCAAAAAGAACAAAGACCAATGTGTGGACACTTCGCCCCTCCTTAGAATAGGAAGTAAAACACCCCAGAAGGAGTTACAGAGACAAAGTTTGGATCTGAGACGAAAGGATGGACCATCCAGAGACTACTCCACTGGGGATCCATTCCATAATTAGCCACCAAACGCATACATTATTGAATATGCCAGCAAGATTTTGCTGAAAGGACCCTGATATAGGTGTCTCTTGTGAGGATATGCCTGTGCCTGGCAAACACAGAAGTGGATGCTCACAGTCAGCTATTGGATGGAACATAGGGCCCCCTATGAAGGAGCTAGAGAAAGTACTGAAGGAGTGAAGGGGTCTGAAACCCTATAGGTGGAACTACAATATGAACTAACCAGTACCTCCACAGCTTGTGTCTCTAGCTGCATATGTTGCAGAAAATGGCCTACTTGGCCATTATTGGGAAGAGAGGCCCCTTGGTCTTGCAAACTTTATATGTCCCAATACAAGGGAGCAACAGGGCCAAGAAGTGGGAGTGGGTGGGTAGGGGAGCAGGGGTGGGGGTATAGGGGACTTTTGGGATAGCATTTGAAATGTAAATGAAGAAAATACCTAATAAAAATTGGAAAAATAGTCACTCTTTTTCTTTTTTTGGTTTTTTACTTACCTGCATTTCATATGTTGTCCCCATTCTTGGACTCTACTCCACAAATCCTTCCTCCCCTTGGTCCCTAAAAGGGTGTTTCTCCACTCACCCACCAGTCTCAGCTCTCTGCTCTAACATCTCCCTATCCTGGGGCATCATGCATTTTCAGGACCAAGGGCCTTCCCTCTCATTGATGGAAGATAAGGCAATCCTCTGCTTCATATGTAGCTGGAGCCATTGACCCATCTCTGTATACTCTTTGGTTGGTAGTTTAGTCCCTTGAAGCTCTGGAGGGTCTGGTTATTTGATATTGTCGTTATTCCAATGGGGTTGCAAACTCCTTCAGCTCCTTCAGTCCTTCCCATAACTCTTTCATTGGGGTCCCCAGACATAATCCCATGGTTGGTTGTGAGTATCTGAATTTATATTAGTCAGGTGCTGGCAGAGGCTATCAGGGGACACCTATATGAGACTCCTGTTAGCAAACACATCTTGGTATCAGAAAAAATGTCTGGGTTTGGTGTCTGCAGTTAGGATGGATCCCTAGATGGAGCAGTCAAATAGATGGAACTAGAAAAATATCATCCTGAGTGAGGAAACCCAGACACAAAAGGACACACATGCTATGTAATCACCGATAAGTGGATATTAGCTCACAATTCAGAGTAGTCACTCTTATGCCTCTGGTCAGAAATTGTGAGCCATATTTCTGAGCTGCTATGTGTGTTTTTTTTTTTTTTATTGTGCTTTCACTCTTCCCTCATTCTCTTTGTTTGTTGTTGTTGCTGTTTGCTTTTTGTTTGTTTGTTTCTTTGTTTTTTGTTTTTTGGGTTTTTTTTGTTTGTTTGTTTTGTTTTGTTTTTTGAGACAGGGTTTCTCTGTATAGCCTTAGCTGTCCTGGAACTCATTTTGTAGATCAGGCTGACCTCGAACTCAGAAAACTGCCTGCCTCTACCTCCCGAGTGCTAGGATTAAAGGCATGTGCCAGCACCACTCAGCCTCATTATCTTTGGTAATAGGCTCAGACACTTCTTCCAACATTGGCTCTAGTTCATTTTGACTATCATCAAACTTGTATTTCTCCTGGGACAATTGTGCTTAGGGATTCTAACAGAACAAACTGTTGACAATACATACAGGCTGAACTATTTACAATGTGTATGTTGTAATTCTTTTTTACGTTTTAGAAGATATCTTTACAATAGTGAATATAAAAGTTTCCTCTTGTTCCCTATCAACTTTCAGGTATGCTAGACAGAATTCCCCTGAGTATTGCTGTGAATATGAGAGCCACAGTTTTTTCATTATTCATGAAATACCCCAATTTCTTTTATTCCTACCCAAAGTAGTGACATTTAATTATTTGTGAACACATAAATGGGTGGTAGTGTGACAATATTAAGCTTAATTTAATCATACCCTGAAACCTAATAATCAGCCTTCCTTTTAATGAAGGGAGAAAATAGTATTCGTAATATTCTCCTCACAAGACTCTAATGCTTGGCTTAAAATAAGGCAGGTTTTCCTGTATACCTCTTTGATATCCTGTGTTTTTTCAGCTTACTCTTAAAGTTGGTAAAATGAAGCAAGGATCCAGGAGTTATACTGATTATCTGGGCTACTTACAGTAACTGTGGACACAGCCAAATGAGATGTCTCAGTTCTAGGTGGATTCCTTGTTCATGTCTATGATGTTTTCCTCAGAGAAGTATTTACTTAAAAGCTAGGATTGGTAGGCCAGGCTTATACTCCCAACAATGAGAGATAGATGCAAGAGGATTCCAACTCTGAGAGCAGTCTGGGGTACAAATGCAGAAGTTGTGCTAAAAACTAATGCTTTCAATTCCAGCTCTCAGAATTGTTTTGTTTTGCTTTAATACCTAAAACTGGTGAGAAAGATACCTGCTGAAGAAATATGTAAATAGAGCTCTTCAAATGGCCAAAGGAGCTGAAGGGATTGTGTCACATGTAAATGCTCATCAAAATGTGACTTCTGCAGAGGATACATTTAGTAATCAAGTAAATAGAATAGACAATATGTAGACAGTAAGCATATCAGTTTCATTCCACTGTCATTCCTGTCATCAAAAGTTGTCCTGTCTACAGCTTCTGCGGAGTGTCACATCTGCCAGCAGTAAAGACCAAAACTGAGCCCTAAACATGGAAACATTTTTTTCCAAAGTGACCAGTTAGCTACCTTATGGCAGGTCATTGGACCACTTTCTCTGTGGCAAGGACAATACTTTGTCCTTACTGGAGTAGATACTTATTCTGTGCCTTTCCTATATATAGTACTTCTGTCAAAACCACAACTCAAGAACTTATAGTACATTTTATGTACCATCATAGTATCTATATAGTATTGTTTTTGACCAAGGAACTCAACTCACAGCCAAAGAAATGTGACAGTAGGCCCATGATCATGATCATGGAATTTATTGATTTTACCATGTGCTCCACCATCCTGAAGCAGCTGAAATGATAAAAAGGTACAATAGTCTTTGGAAGACAGCTACAATATCAATTAAATGACAGCATCCTGGAGGGCTGAGGCAAGGTTTCCAAAAAAGTGATACATGTTTTGAATCAGCATCCAATATAAAGTATGGCTTCTTCCATAGTCAAGATCCATGGGTCCTGAAATCAAAGGGTAGAAAGGGGAATACTTCTACATACTATCACCCTTAGTGAACTTCTTGGGAAAATTGCTTTCCATTCCCATTACCTTAATTTTGGCTGGCCTAAAAGTCTTGGTTTCAGAGTTGGAATCACTCATTCCATGAGCACAGCAAACATTCCACTGGACTGGAAGTTCAGATATTCCCCTTATCCACTTTGGGCTTTTGAAGTCCTCAAACAACAAGCTAAGGAAAAAATGGCAATGTTAGAATGAATGATTGATAGAGACTACCATGGGGAAATTAGATTGCTATTCTACAATAGAGATAAAAATATTATCTCTGGAGTGCAAGATATCCTTTAGGGAGTCCTTTAGTGCTACCAAGTCCTGGGATTGAAGTCAATGGGAAACTGCAACAACTTAATCCATGCTGGATGACAAAGGACACAGACCCTCCAGGAATAAAGGTATATGCCACTCCGCTTAGGAAAAGACACAATACCTTGCTGTATATGGAAGAAATATAAAATGTCTAGTAGAGGAAGGTAGCTATAAATATATGCTAAGGCAATGTGACCAATTGTAAAAACAAGGATTACAATTGACATGAATTATTTCTGTCCTATTTTGTTGAGATGTATTTGTAGAGATGTCTGTATTTTCTTTCCTTTATATAACTTAACATCAATTATGGAATATAAGTGTTTATCATATATAAGTTTAAGAAACTTAAAAAATGTCCTTCAAGGGATATTGATTGCTACCTACTCCACATTTATACTGTGTTGGCAGTTGTATGAAAGATAGTTGTATTATGCTAGGCATAATATGACCTGATTATTGTTCTCATTTGAAAATTAACTATGACATAGGAAATATGATGATGTGTCAAATTGACAAGGGGAAAATTTGTGATGGGTAGTCTTGATTGTGAAATTGACTACATCTGGAGTTAGATAATACTGAAGTGTCTGGGTAGACCTGTGAGGAAATTTTTTTCTTAATTAAAACATCCAAAGTTGAAGAAAAACTTTTAATCTGGACATTTTGACGTGGGAAGGTCCACCTTTAATCTGGGACATATTTAAATGTCAGCCCACATTTAAATGGCATGGGAGTAGGAATAAAAAAGGATGCTTGCTTTCTTTGCTGCTTCTTCTTGCTCTCACTGGCAAGTACATTCCCTCATTGGCATTAGAGTCTATTTCTTCAGGATTCTGTCATATACTGAAGACCAGCTCAAACATCCAGCCTCATGTGCTGAATAACAGCTGGATTTTTGAAATTTCTATTGGTAGATAGCCATTGTTGGACTAGCTGAACCACAGCCTGAGAGCCATTTTCCATTCTAATGAAATATATATATATTCTCATACTCCGCAAACATTGTTATGAGAACCACATTCATTAAATTCCTTCTACTACTCAAAACACTAGAAGCTTTTACATAAACTATAGATACCAAGATTAATACACCTGCTAACTTTTTCTTTTTGTAAATGATGAAAACATTAAAAATTTCTTCTTAATTCCAGAATTAAATTTACTTTTTAATGAACTACTTTTGGACACTAATCACTTTTGTGAAATAAACATCTGACACAATATAAATAATAATACATATTCTACAGCTATAAACTACCTGAAATTACCTTAGTCAAATATGATACAGTATAAGTACATGAAATTGGACATAGTATCCACACTTTATGTGTAAACTTCTAGTTTTTTGAGAAATAGAAGTAATTTAATGAATGAAGTTTCATGCCAATGTTTGAGGAGTATATGCTTAGGTGTGTGGTGAGGATGGGGATGAAAGAGAATATAAGAGAGAAGGATAGATATTGGGAAGTTTAATGCACAGGCTAATTATTTGGATTCTGATCCTTAGTCTTCCATCCTGCCTGTGGATCACCTGGCAGGATGCTAGCTGTTGAGTGAAAAGGTGCCAACCATGTGTGGCATTTGTTCTGACCACATATCCACTTATCCTTCTACTATCTCTCAGGGTAAATTTTCCTTTGGGTGCCTGCATTACTCTTGTTTTGTGGCTGTAATCATATGCCCAAAGCTAGGTAATTTATAAGTTGAAAGGCTTATTTAAAACACAGTTTGGGAAATTGGAAGTTATGTTTGGGCTGCCTCATCTTCTGGGTCTCTGGTGAGGAACTGCTGGCTAAATGGTATCAAGATATCTAGCAGGAGAATTTTTAAAATGCAGCAGAGAAAGTGACCTAAGAGGGGGGAAGTATTAATCCCTTATAACAATTTTGTTCCTATAAGACTTAACCAATCAAAGACCAGAATTAATTACTGCTTAGTGTGGTCCTATGAACAAGTCATCTCTCCCTAGATCTCAATGCTTAATGATGTTCTACCTCATAATATTCAGGGACTATGTTTCAACACATAGACCTTCTGGAGAAACTCCATATTGAAATCACAGTAGGGTCTTATTATTTTACATTTTTACGTCTCCTTGGCTGATCCTGCCTCATGTGCTGTCATGAATTTTGTTCCAAAGAAGCTTTCCTTCCCTCACAGGGTCAAACTTTCTCAGCAAACATATCTACCTGTTCCATCCATTGAGAAAGGCCATAGTCATGAGTGTGTTTCACCATTTACAACTACAGCACAAAGGAGGGATGTATAGTCTAGTCTTTTCCAGTATGGAAATCTGCTTGTGTTAAATCCATGTCTTCTCTGTCAGATGCATGTTTCATTTCAACACCTCCTCCATGTATAATAATGCTGTTCCCATATATCCTTATACAAGACCTTAGAAACATCTGTGATGTGGTTGTTCGTTTTCCATGACTTCTCCAAATATTTTAGTCATTTGCTTTGGTGTCACTAAAGAGCACCATCCTAGAAATCTAAAGGTCATCTCTACACTGAGCAAAGATTAAGCCCACTGCAGAGTAGGTCACAGTCAATGCCATTATTGTGCCACAGCTCAAGAACTCACCTGCAATTCAATATCTCTGAATTAATGCAAAATGATATTCAGAAACTCTATTTCTAAACACATTTGGCAGATGCTGAGACTATTGTCACAGTACATCATTACCCAAGTTCAATGAGAAATCATAAGTCAAATTGCATAATTTTGAACTTTTTTTTGTTTCTAATATATTTTAGAATGGTTCCCTTATACATGTATTTATGTCTAGACATTAACAACTTAATGCCTAATTCTAATGTAACTTAGAATGTAATTATAATATGTCTTCTTTGACACCAAAATGTGTACTTGTCAAGGGGTTATTGTATTTTCTCAGTAAAATAAAGTTACTTAGCAAAGAAATTATGGAAAATGTTCATGGGATTATGCTTTTTGAAAGCAGTGAGAACTGTTATAAAATTTCCTAAGTTTGTGGAAGCACTTCATTAGCTGAAAACAGGGCAATAACATATGCTCTACCTATTTCTGGTCTAAACTTTGGGTCCCAGCATCAAATATGTCTCAGATCCTTACTAAATTTCCCACTGCAGCTCACAGGATGGGACAACACCTACTGCATCTATTTCCTTTCCTTTGTCTCCCAACACATTTTAAAAAAATATATATTTAAAAAAATATATATTTATTTTACAATGGATATATATATATTTTTTCAAATGTTACTCTTTTTCCCAGTTTTCCCTCTGGAAAATCCCTAGTCCATCTCCCTACCCCTGCTTCTGTGAGGATGCTTCCCCATGTACCCACCCACTCCTATCTACTTGCTCTGTCATTTCCCTACACTGGGCATCAAGCCTTCACAGGACCAAGGAAGGGCCTCTCCTCCCATTGATTCCTGACAGGGCTATCCTATGTTACATATGCAGCTGGAGCCGTGGGTTGCTCTATGTGTATTTTTTGGTCCCAATACATTTCTATTTCAGACTTTTCCAACATTGCAACAGAGAACTCATTAGAATTGGATGAGGCTTGAGCTGGGAGATAGAGGAGCTCTGAAGCCAAGAGCATCTCTGTAATACAAGAATGAGAGGAGAGGATGGAGAGCACCCATCACTGCATTGAGAAGAGCCAATTCTCCCATCAGCATGAGGACCTTTAGTAGTATACAAATAACCAAAATCTAGGAGTCACTTTAATTTTATATATTCACACTGCTGTATTTCTTCTTTCTTACAAGAAGAAGCAGAAGCAGAAGCAGAAGCAGAAGCAGAAGAAGAAGAAGAAGAAGAAGAAGAAGAAGAAGAAGAAGAAAAAGAAGAAGAAGAAGAAGAAGAAGAAGAAGAAGAAGAAGAAGAAGAAGAAGAAGAAGAAGAAGAAGAAGAAGAAGGAGAAGGAGAAGGAAGAAGGAGAAGGAAGAAGAAGAAGAAGAAGAAGAAGAAGAAGAAGAAGAAGAAGAAGAAGAAGAAGAAGAAGAGGAAGAAGAAGAAAAGAAGAAGAAGAAGAAGAAGAAGAAGAAGAGGAAGAAGAAGAAAATAAGAAGAAAAAGAAGAGGAAGAAGAAGAAGAAGAAGAAAAAGAAGAAGAGAAGAAGAAGAAGAAGAAGAAGAAAAAGAAGAAGAAAAGAAGAAGAAGTTAGAAGAAGAAGAAGAACAAGAAGAAGAAGAAGAAGAAGAAGAAGAAGAAGAAGAAGAAGAAGAACAAGAACAAGAACACGAACAAGAACAAGAAGAACAAGAAGAAAAAGAAACACTGTTGTTTTTGCTTCAATCTGTCTCATTTTCCTCACCTCTGGATAGATTGTAACTTATTTAATAAGAGATTGTGCTGTGAGCAAGTGTAAAGAGCCTTTATCCCCATGTGGTTCATTCTAAGTTTTGGAAAACATTTACATATAAGGTGAAGTTTTCTACAGATTTTAATTTCTGTAAATATAGTTTGTATAATATATTTTCCTTAAGTTTAGTGAAAGCCATGTCAATTGAATGTACAAAAATGTTTAATTAACACGATATTTGTACTTTTGACATGATAATGGCATAAATGTTGCAGATATTTAATGGAAGGTATGGTATGACCTTGTATTCAGATCTTCCTCTATGTGTTTATCATCCTGTCTTGTGATTCTGGGCAGTGCTATGCCAGAGCTGAGCACACAGTAAGCTACAGAATCCCTATGGAAACGGAAAATGTTTCATATTTTGATTTGGCTTAGCCTTGATGTTCCATAAATTAGTTATATTTATTCCTGGTTGAGTTACTGATATGTTTGACTTTCAATATGCTTATAGAAATTTATCCATATCATAAGTAGAGGTACATCACTATCACTTTTATTTTTAGCTTCCATTTTCTTGGCATTGGCAAACAAATATTCCATGATACCATTAAATGTGAAAAGCATTAAAAAAGATATTAGAATTAAAAGAGGAATGAATTGGATAAGATACAGTAATTTATAACTACCACTTTTGCCCTATCTATGGACATGGTATCAAATGTAACTGCATCATTGGTGTAATGAAGTCTTATGCAAGTTTCAGCTTTTATTGTTGCCTGTGTGTGTGTTTCATAAATTTCTTTTTCTTTTTTTAATTTCTTAACAATTTTTATTTTCTCTCATAATTCAGTCTAAACATTTCCTGTATTAACTATTGACTTATTTTGGGTAACTGCTCCTTTCAGGCTCATATGCTAAAAGGCTTGGTCTCTGACCTGTGGTACTATTGGGGGAATAATGGAACCTTTCAAGTGTGAGAGATAATGGACATTAAGTTACACCATTGGGAGTGCTTCTTTGAATAAGATGCTGGGTCCAGGTTTGTCTTTTCTCTCTGCTCCTGCAACCACAAAGAGAAGAAAGAACCTTACTCCCCAATGAATTTTTCAGGCCAACGTAAGACCAAACGGTCACCAAGTGAAACCTCCAATATTTGATCTAATGTTGATCTTTATTCTTTTGAATTTCTTGTTTTAGCATAGCAATGAACACATTAGAGGAATTATTGGTCAAGGTTAGATAGCTAGAAACATGTTTGACCTTTAATGACTCCAATTACAGAACATAGGGAGAAAAAAGTCAGTAAGACTAAACTTTGTTGCCATGGGGAATTGGGGGCAATGTCAATGATAAAAGAAAACCATATGGTGTCCTCAGGACTGGTTTACTATGAACACACAACTCCTGAATCCTTCACAGAGGAATAAGATGACTCTTAACAAACAGTATAATTTGGTCTTTATTATTCCTGTTTTGTATCAGTTAATTGTAATTCTGTGTAAGCAAGGGGTGCCACAAGGCTGTGTGATCTATGTGTTTATATATGTATATGCATATACACACACATATATATGTGTGTGTATGTATTGTACTGGGGCTTACCTAGATCATGAAAAAAGAATAAAGACTTGTAAGTCTAGACAATTTTTTTTAAACATTGACTCACTATAACTAATTCATAGATGTTACCCCTACAAACTCTCAGAATTCCAACAAATACTGCAGCTAGCTCTGCCCCAAGCTTCATCCTAGAGATAAGCTAGTGCCCAGCATGAGAGTAGACACCAGACCAGTCAGGCTACCTTAAAAGGAAAAAAAAACATGTTTGAGAGAGAGTGTGTATGTTAAATTAAGTTACATTGTATTGCTTGCAAGTCATGTAATCACTAATTTGATTCCTGTAGTCCATACTCTATTATATGTACAATTTATCATAGTTGGATTTAAATTTTTCCAATTCTCTGATGTCACCTCTGTTTTGTATAGATAAACAAATAAACCTGTGTTCTTCAGTTTATATCAGTTTGTTTTTGGATGCTTCTCTCTCTGATGGCCCCTGGGATTATAAAGCCTAACTCTGGCTTGCTTGTACCTCTGGCATGAGTTCACTGCCCTTGTCAGTACTCCAAAGAATGCATTGCTAGTCTGAGAGGAAGAGTAGCTCAAAGCAAGCAATAGAGTAGGCAGTCTGAGCAACTAAGAATTATTTTCCCCTCTTTTGAAAACCACTTCTGTGGATTAACTTCATGGTGCAATGCTGTGTCTGGCACAATCTATCTTGCATAATAACACTCCTACAGTAGGTGATTCAAACAGCTTCTAAATAAGCAGTATTCCATTTCCCTCAGTGCCAGGGCTTCCAACAGAGGCATATTCAGCCAGAAGTTGGGGAATAAATAAAGCATATTGTTATGAAGAATGTCTTTAAGGCTTATGACTATGCAAATTTATTTAAATATATACATTAAGACAGTGTGGATTTGAAGATTTAAGGGGTCTTGAAAGTCCTATATGATTTTTAACATCTTGCTATTGCTGATTCAAGTTTTCTTTGTTGAGTTTTTCTCTTTCCAAGAGCTTATTTATAACCCCATAATGATGGTCATTGCCTCATCCAATTTTTAACCTCCCTAGGTACCTACACACGAAGTGTGAGTTTTATTATAGTGCTTAGTGTTCAAGCTCTGAGTATACAGGGCAGTTTTAGGAAAAGTTCACAAGCTTCTCACATTTAAGATATTTCAACATGTATAAATGCTTCTGTTTTTCAACTGTAACCCAGGAATCTCAATTAAAAATGTTAATGAGGGATGATTGACAGTTCCTTGATTACCTGTGCTACTGAGATATGCACAGGACCATCAGTCTTGCTTAGTTCTCTGAGATATCAGGATTTTAGGATGAATCCATGGGAATGTTCTGGTGCTTAGATGAAAGCCATAAAAGCTGTAAAGACCTTCCAGAGTAGAGGGACCAGTAAAGCCTTGTGCCTCTTGATTATACTGAAGCAAATGCCTGAGAGTGGGGGGACGGAGGGTATGGGGGACTTTTGGGATGTAAATGAAGAAAATACCTAACAACAACAACAACAACAACAACAACAACAATAACAATAATAATAATAATAATAATAATAATAATAATAATAATAATAATAACTATTAAAAAATCTCTGAGCTCTCTGCTGAAAATTGGGAATTACAAGGAACCAGATAAAACTCATGTGTGCACGCACACACAGACACAGCCAGAAGAGGCATATCATTAATACGACCAATTGTGATACTAAAACATTGGCTTTCTTCCTGGAGTCTGCCCTTTCCTCCACCATGTCCCAACTGCTCTTCTTAAGAAAATTACTCAATACCTGGGACTTATCGCCATATAGTGCGCCTACTAAGGGATAGTACATTCTGTTGCTATTTATACATGGGTCTAACTGCACACCTTGCAAAACCATTCGTTTAGACAGCAGATTATGTTCTCATAATTTTGACATGCACTTCAGTATATATAATTGTCATATAGATAAAGACAACTGCCTTGTACTTGTAAGGATTCTGAAAACCAGTAGCCAGTCCTACTGTTTTCTCATTTCCTGTGTTCATTCCATTGCCAAACTAGCAGTATTTTTTTCCTTTTTTCTACATGGAAAAAGGAACTGAGTCACCTCTGGCCTCCTGTGTTCCCCATAGCAGACCTCAAGACTGTTCGAATGCTGTTATACATTTCTTTCAGCTCTCCACTACCATCAAGCAAGTTTCAAAAAACCTGTTGGCTCAATTCTCCCTTAGCTTCATTAATTGTGATTTGTAAGCCTTCTTATAACTGTCTTTTCTGTGAGATACACTATTTCAAATGCTAAATATCAAAAGTACCTGATTATATGATTAAAATACAGTAGTTCAGAGAAAGCCTAAAACATAAGTAAAAGTATCTCTACCCCATACATATTATATCTGCAGAAATAATTTATGTAATATATTTCACACAGTTTTTCTATTTATCAATAGTATCCATGTATATTGAGTTAATATGAAATTTATTCTACTCCTTAGCTTTGTCCTTCTGATGCTTTTATGCAAGACAACATTTCAAAAATATTTATTTCGTTTTTATTTGTGTATCTCTGTGTATGTGTGGAGGCCAAATAAGGGTATGAAATCCATTGGAGTTTCGGGTGGCCTTGAGTGCGTAGTGAGAACTGAACTCTGTATATGTGTAATGAGCTCTTTTGAATCATAAATATCAAACTTTATATACAAATGGACATCACACATGAATCATAAAACACAGATGTTTATAATTGTTTATATACAAAGGTGACATACACACATACCTATTCATCATTCATGTTGTATGGGCATCCTAGTGCACAAGGTCTCCTTTGATTTTGGAAATGATGATCCCATTTTTTACTATTTACTATATTATCTTTGTGAGCAAAAGAAGTGGGTCATGGAGAGATTAAATATATTAAGAATATTTTGTCTGAATCTAAGAGGTTGACAGGAGATGGAGTCAAAGCCTAAAGACTCACCAAGAATGAAAAAGTAGGGTGGCAGTATTCCTCACAGTTCTGCACAGGCAAGAATTGCTATGAAACTGGTTCCAGACACACATCAGGTCCTTTGTGAATGTTTTATACATCATAATTAAGGAAAGGGCAGACTAGGAGAGAGTGAGAGTGTGGACTGAGGGCTGAGAGTCAGTGTTGGCCATGTTCTGTTTAGGGGTTCTAGAGACTACCCATGCACAGATACATTGAAACAGTGACAGCAGCTTGAACATTTAGGTGAGTTCTGTGCAGAAGGGAGATCAGACCAGAGCCCCTGGGGACAGTTAAATGAAAGGAGCAGACAGAAATCAAGAAAACACTTGCTACTGAAATATAGAGAGCAAGAAGATAAGGATTCCACCTGTTCTTCCAAGTAAGCAGAGCTATAAGCAAGGGAAAGATTTGACTATCTACTTTGGATTTTGACTTGGATGTTGGTATGGAGTCAGATTGGCAAATGCTCATCTTTCCTTTATGGGTGATAAAGGGATAATGGCACTTACAGAAGGGAAAAGGGGACATCACTGTAAGTCATAGAACTCATGTACCTGCAGAAGTGTACATGGTTTAGATAAGTGCCCAAGGAAATATACCAGACAAGATGTCCCAAGAGTATTCAAGGGACAGTGGGGGAATACAGAGCCTAGAAAGGACAAGACAGAGAATGAACAAACAAGATTCCATCTGGTAGAAAGGCATCCGGGCAGTGTTATAGAATGTGCAGAAGAGACTCAGTTCAGAAGAAGGCCTTTCTCTCACAATGTATAAAGAAAAATCTTATTGTTTTCTGCATATGTTAAAGAAAATTAAGGATATTGTCAGAAACATTTAAATTGTATGGAATTATTTTTCTTTTTGTGAATCATTTGACATTATATGGCAATAATCAGAGTTTTACATGTCTACATATACATATACAAAACATCTCTGTATTTTTTTTAATTCAGAAGAACTCAATGGAGCATAAAACAGATAAAATCTAGCTGGACAACAAATTGTCTATTTTCTCAATTTATTTCTGTAGTCTTTGTTAACTTTGCTGTTACTTACATTCTATTACAGTCTTTGAAAATATGACCGTGTCTGCTTTTAATTAAAATTGGTTCATCAGGTGCACAGCATGGATGTAAAAGTAATAGGGTCATTTTTCATCCTAGACTTGCTTAAACATTTGGTTGGTTTTGTCCTTAATTGTCTACCAGGGTTTTCTGTAGCTACCTTATTATCTGTGTTTTTCTTTTTCATCCAAAATTGCTATCAGACTTACTATGTAGACAGTAGAATTTTCTTCCTATGTAATCACTACTATTGCATTTTAATGTCAAAGACTTCAAGAGATTAATAGTGTTTATTATATTTTATAGAATGTGCTAACATACTCTTTTTTTTTTGGTTTTTAGTTTTGTTTTCTTTTTTTTTTGATTTTTAATATTTTTATTACATATTTTCCTCAATTACATTTCCAATGCTATCCCAAAAGTCCCCCATAGCGCCCCCCACTTCCCTACCCACCCATTCCCATTCTTTTGGCCCTGGCATTCCCCTATATTGGGGCATATAAAGTTTGCAAGTCCAATGGGCCTCTCTTTCGATTGATGGCCGACTAGGCCATCTTTCGATACATATGCAGCTAGAGACAAGAGCTCCGGGGTTCTGGTTAGTACATCATGTTGTTCCAACAATAGGGTTGCAGATCCCTTTAGCTCCTTGGGTACTTTCTCTAGCTTCTCCATTGGGAGCCCTGTGATACATCCAATAGCTGACTGTGAACATCCACTCCTGTGTTTGCTAGGCCCCGGCATCGTCACACAAGAGACAGCTATATTTGGGTCCTTTCAGCAAAATCTTGCTAGTGTATGCAATGGTGTCAGCGTTTAGAAGCTGATTATGGGACGGATCCCTGGATACAGCAGTCTCTAAATGGTCCATCCTTTCATCACAGCTACGAACTTTGTCTCTGTAACTCCTTCCCTGGGTGTTTTGTTCCCAATTCTAAGAAGGTGCACAGTGTCCACACTTTGGTCTTCATTCTTCTTGAGTTTCATGCGTTTATCAAATTGTATCTTATATCTTGGGTATCCTAAGTTTTGGGCTAATATCCACTTATCAATGAATACATATTGTGTGAGCTAACATACTCTTGACACATTATAGTTTAATATTTTTTAGTTATTTTATTTAATAAAAACGTAAGTTAAACATGTGAATGATATTGTGGATAATGACTTGAAACAGTCAAGGTCCTTAAAATATATGATTAATTGTCTCAATGCCTCACTACGTTCATTAGCCACTACATTCTCTGAAGGTATCTCCTAGAGATCCAAATGGTTGCAATCTTACTATCCAACAGATGTTTAGAATCAGTCTTTATGTGATATTTTTAGTTTTGTTCACATCCTAAGAAGAGAAAGCTGGGCCATTAGCTTCTTGCCCTCCAAAGCTGCATCCTGCTCAGGACCACGGTGCTCCCTGTTGGATAGACAACCAGTGATTGTGCAGAGTAGATGCTGTTCCTCAGCAGTTCTTGTTGAAGTTATCCATTTTCAAGATGCAACTTGACTCCTTGACTCCTGCACCCACACTCTAATTACTGCTTGGTTTATGTTTCTCTCACTTGTTACTTGTTCTTCCTTCTGTGCCTTCCCTAGTTATGAAGAAGGGGTTCCCTCCTATGCTGTTACTGGGTCAGGTCCCCACTTGCTTTCTGTGTTCCCTATGAGATTCTTCTACCTATTGAGATTTCTCTTCCGTGTGTACCCTCCATTTTCATTACCTTCCACCTGTAACTATTAACCACCAATTCCCCTGAATATGGGTAGCATATATAGATAGCATCTTTGATCTGAACTTATTCCCACCTAGATACCTTTGACTCTCTTTCATTTTCTTGATATGCCATTTTCTTCCTGATATTGTTGACATTACTGCTTGGAGGTGTGGGTCTCCCACCCTTTTGAGCACTAAATGCATCAGGAACTTATTAATATCCCTGGTTAGTTCAATCCACTTAGTCTGCTGGGTATAAAACTTAGTAATTTGTATTTTTATCACCTCAGACCCATAGATCACATGCTATCTAACAATTCTTCCCTTTTGCTGTGTCCTTTCTCTACAAGATTAATTTTTGCCCTCTGGTCACAAACATTCCTGTATGAATTGTATGATGAACACATGAATTTTATGAAAAATACAGTTTCTTTGGTTTTAGAAAGTTATTCTGCAGTCTGAAAAGTCAGGAAGAAAAGAAAGCCAGTGTTTTTCTACCTTAGTTCTTTATTTTTAAACCTAGAGTAGTTTACAAGAAATAAGCTTATTTGGTGATTTTTGTTTGTTATTTTTAAAGTTATACAAACCAATACACTTACAGAAAAATAATTCTAAGTACAATGTATTTTTACATAAATTAATATATAATGGTTAACATAGTTGGAAAAGTACTATTTGAGGAGTTTGAGAAGAAGGGAAACTCAAGAAACTTCAGGGCTTTAATGGGAATGTGCTATTTTTAATAGTATGTAGAAAAAACTTAAAAAGAAATTTGATGAGAGAACCCCAAGAGGCTCTTTTTGTTGTGTGCTTTCAGATTTAAACACTCAGAAAGAAGCCATTGTATTTTGTGTCAGCTCAAATTAATATACTCCCAGAACTTTTCTTTCTTTCCATATTTTTCATTTTTATTAGTTATTTTATTTATTTACATTTCAAAGGTTATCCCCCCTTCCCAGTTTCTGCTCCACAAGCCCCCCATCCCTCTCCCTCCCCCTGCCTCTATGAGGGTGCTCCCCCACCCACTCATCCACTCCTGCCTCAGTGGCCTAGCATTCTCCTATCTTGGCCATCAAGCTTCCACAGGTCCTAGGGGCTCCCCTCCCAGTGATGCCTGATAAGGCAGTCTTCTGCTATATATCCAGGTGGAGCTATGGGTAACCCTTATGTACTTTTTGGTTGGTGGTTTAGTCCCTGGGAACTTTGAGGGGTCTGGTTGGTTGATATTGTTATTCTTCCTATGAAGTTGCAAACCCCTTCAGCTCCTACAGTTCTTGCCCTATCTTTCCCATTGGGGTGTCCACACTGAGTCCAATGTGTGGCTGTGTACATTCACATATGTGTTAGTCTGTACTGCGCTCCTGTCAGTAAGCACTTCTTGACATCAGCAATAGTGTCTGGTTTGGTGTCAGCAGATTGAATGAATCCCTAGGTGGGGCAGTCTCTGGATGGCCTTTCCTTCAGTTTCTGCTCCTGACCTTTATAATTGTTCACTGTGTTCAATTAGTTTTTTGGTAATACAAAACTAGTTTATGTGGGGCAGTGGGCCTTTTGTAGAAAGAAAGCAATGCAATGTCCTTGAAGTGACCCTAGGTCTCATATTTGCATAGACTTCTGAGTACAAACTCTGTATGTGAAGTACTCACCTGCATGTCTGTGCTCAGCATGGCTCATGTGCATATCTGTAGAGTGTCCTGGTTTCTGACTCAAATGGAAACCAGCTTGTCCACCCTAGAACCTTCAGGATGATTAAGTAGGTGCCTCCCAGAGGACTACTTTGTTATCTATCAAACACCCTTTAAAACATTATTTTGCCTGAATAAAGATGTTTACTTGGGATATTATCCTAAGCTCATGCTAAAAATTAAGCATTGACAATATTTGTTTGTTTGGTACACCTGGAGAAATTCTTTTAACCAGGTTGTCTTTGTAGATGAATATGTCACATCTGGTCACAGTATCATGAAAGGGTACACATTCATTGCACCCTTGGGTAGTTTAGAAAATTGCTTCAGTGCATATTTAATACAATTCTAATGCACACTCCAATGGCAAACACAGAAAACTTCTGCCTAATTTCTGGTTAGTGATCAAGAGACACAACATATGTGGAATGAAGCACCTTCCAAAACAGAAAAGAACAAGCCTTCTAGTGAATGTATATCCACATTCTGGGGCACTCATCTGAATATTTTATTCTTCTTGCCCCATGGTAAAGAACTGGATCAGGGGAACATGGTTAGAGGAGAAGCAGTGAGAGTTTTAAGCAAGGAAAGCACTCCTGAAAATGGTCTTGGGAGTTGAGGGAGTATCACAAAAGAATTGAGTCACAATACACATGACCCTATACAAGTAATTTACATAGCACCTCCCTGTCCTATGTTTGCTTTATTATACTGCCAAATTGCTAGATTTTCCTCAGCATATGTCAACCATGTACATTACTAATGGGAAGGAAGGTAAAAAGAAGTGAAGAAAAAAGGAGAGGAGGCTCTGTAGTGCTGTTTTAATTTGTCCTGTAGCACTATGAGTCTATCAGATACTTGAAGAATACTCAACCAGTGTGAAATGTGTCAGGCAATAGATGCAGTAGCAGAACCTTGAGATCCAATGTCTCTAAAACTCCCTTGACACATTCATATAATGTCCAAAATCCTATTTTATACTCTCTCACCTATCTTCATTGGTTAGTCTCAATTCTTTGCACTGATTGGTTGATTGATTGATTAGTTTTAACAGCATCTCTTTTCTAAGGAGACTGGGCAAGACAGAAAGGGACAAAAGCAAGCTGAGGAAGAAGGGTGAGGTGAAACTGGAGGAGAGTCAACTAAATCACAACCTGTTTGAAAATTCTATTATGATACTTTTTGTGTTAATTCAAAACAAAAACAACTGAAGTTTAAGGCTCTCTAGGTATTTCAAAGATTTGAGAGCGTGGATGAAACAGAATTTGAGAGGAAGGTTCTACACCCAGGTGTGTTATGTTGGCTTGGTTGTGTCACAGTGGCATACAAAGGTTACCTGACCTTAAGTCATTGTTGGAATTTGCAGGCAGAAGAGAACCACCTTCAGAAGCCTAGAAAGGTTCTGAGCAAATGGTTAGGAAATTTTTCGTGGGAAGTTAAATCTATGTTGCAAACTCAACTCAAAGATTCACAAAGTAACCCTAATTAATTGCTGGGTTAGTCAGTGTCAAGAGACCTTATCTCTCTGTATAGCAACCTTTGAAAAATAGGAGCAAAAAAAAAATCAGTGAAATCTACTTATTGGAATTCAATGAACACAATTAAATTAGGCTTCTGTTCTTTAGGATTCAGGGTAGGTAGGTAGGTGATGTTTCAGGGAAAAACACAATTCTACAAGAAAAATTGAAAACCTAAAGATTTAAGGATCATGTCCAAATTTCAGGTGGATATTTCTAATGTGCAAATTAGTTCACTCTAAATAATTATTAATTAACTTATTTATTTATTATGTGCTTACTTGGTAGAAAGCATTGGAAGAAAACTCAAAGGTTACTTAATAGTTCTTTTCCACCTTCAAATGCCTCATATGAACACAGTAAATTAATATATTAAAATTTCCTAAATATAGTCCTATCATCCCTGAAATAAATTCTGCATTTCTGTTCAAATTTCAAGAAAGTGAGGAAAGAGAATTGAGGAGAGCAGCATCTTTGTTTTTCAAAGCTGTTTTGCTGTCTCCCCACAGACAGAGCTCATACTTCAGAGTGCTATCTTTGCTTTTGGTGTATCATCACAGCAAACAAGAATCTGAGTTTGCTCCTTCTTTTGTTGAGAGCAATGATTTGGTTTTTATCTAAGAAGTCTTGACTTTGGGAAGTTCTGTTCTCTCACTCTTTTCTTTAGTGTTTCTCCATTCTAATCTCATCACTTTGAGTTCTTTTGGATTCTGAGTGAAGTTAAAGTACTTAGAGATTAATTAGAAAGAAATGCAATGTCAAGAGTTTCTTTGAAGAAATATTTGGTAAGAATTTGTTTTGTTTCCTGTGTGCCAGAATCAATTGGAGTGACATTGGCTGTGACTCACAGCATTGGGAATATAGAAACTGAAGAGGCCACCTCTTGTAGACAGGCAGGAACCCCAGTGGAGTAACAGGGACACCAACCAACCCACAAAACTTCCTTTTTTATTGGACATTTTATGTATTTATATTTCAAATGTTATTCCCTCTCCTCTTCCCCCTTCCCCTGCTTCTATGAGGTTGATCCCCCTCCTACCCAACAATACCCACCTTACTACCCTGACACTCCCCTACACTGGGGGATTGAACCTTCACAGGACCAAGGGCTTCTCCTCCTATTGATGCCAGACAATTGCATCCTCTGCTACACATGCTGCTGGAGCCATGGGTTCCTCTAAGTGTATCCCGAGCTTTTGTCCCCGCCGGCAAGAACACACTCAGGACAACCGGAATCTTCTGCGGCAAAGCTTTATTGCTTACTTCTCAGGAAGATCCTGACCCCAGAAAATGGAGTCCCTTATATAGCACTCAGCCATGATGTTTCAGCACCTGATGTGGCGTGACAGCTCTTGATTCATTGCTCGCCCGTCACACCACTATTACACCCCGAGAATGGGCAGTGACTAGGAGTGAGTTCACTCTCGCACTTGTGCACAAGGCTTGTTTACTAGTTAGTCACAGCGGAGGCCAGCGCCATCTTATAATGGTGATTGCTCGCGGCACGCGCACGGCTCTCCACAGCGATTGCTCGCTGCACGGCTTTCCACATCTCCCCCTTTTTATTTTATTAAATTGAGGCTGGACTAGGTCTGTGTAATTATGCACATCCGCTGTGGCTCCTGTCTTAGGTCGTTCCTCCAGTGTCACAGCCTTTCCTGTCATAGGGTAACCCTATCGCCACTGGGCCCCGTGTCTTAGGATGATCTGTGCATGAGGAAAGTTGCCTGTCCCTGGATACCGCAGTGCTATGTGACAGTAACTACTAAATGACCTATGGCGAACTCTACAAAAGAGGCCAGTCACCA
This sequence comes from Mus caroli, assembly GCF_978045245.1. Lineage (NCBI taxonomy): Eukaryota > Metazoa > Chordata > Mammalia > Rodentia > Muridae > Mus > Mus caroli. Next base: position 110,297,593 of record NW_028227268.1, on the reverse strand, counting down.
ATGTCAACTAATTTTTGAGCATAGATAGCCAGATTTCGGGGGAGGCACCTTGCTCAATGGCAGCAAGTGCTTGAGTTATCACAACCTTGTCACGTGTTTGTTGGGTTCTGAGCTTGCAAACCAACCAGAGCATGAACACAAGTCCACAGCAGGTGGCAACACCAAATAAACCCACCCCCACCCATTCCTTAAAATAAGAAAATGCAAATGAAATCCAGGAGGAGAGGCCCTCTGTCAATGACAGGTCCACACGCGTTGAGTTGATCTTTAAAACTGCCACCCTCAGGGCCTCAAGAGTCTCATTGAATCCCTCAGACCAATTTCCTGCAAGATACAAGGAAAGCTGTCTAGACAGATTAGCTGCATAAGTAAAATTATCATATTGGACCCTGGTAATACACAGGGCTTCCAGTTTTCTTTCACAACCCAACTGGGCCATCTGGTATAGAACTCCTATCTGTTCTTCTGCCAGGTCAAGGTGCTGATTCAATATCATCAGCCCTCCCTTTAACTTGGTACTAGCAGAATTTTGGACAGTGATGGCATCAGCCAGATCTGCTGAAAGCTGATTTAATTTTGTGCCTGATTGAACCGTACTAGCCATAGCATACCCTGCAGCTGTAGCAGCAGCTGCACTGGCTGAAATTGCTATGATCACGGCAGCAGTAATTCCAAAATCTCTTTTTTGTCGAAACAGAGATAAGGTGGAGGGTGTTTCCACCGGAACAGGGATCCAACGTGGGATCCGTGCTACCATGGCACGGGTGTTCTTTATTACCTCCCAACATTGAGAAATCCAACAAGAATCATTGGAACAGACTTCAAATGAATCATTTGAAAGAATAAACAAGAAAGGGGGGTAAACACAGACTGGGGTAGATGGATAATTAATCTGGTTTACCAAAGTTTTATTGAACCCAGTGATCTCTACACTGGTATTAGTATATCCATAAGAGTCCTGGGAGGCAGCATGTATTCCCCAATACTGAGCAAATCTTGAGATGCCAGTAAAAGAAGCCTTTCCAACTGCTCCTCCCTGGATAAAGATCAAAGGATTGAGTTCTGTACAACTGCCATTGACTCCACAAAGCACCCACTTGTGAAAGGGATGCATTCTAAAGTCCTGTATGAAAAGTCCCTCTTTCATAACAAATTCCTTCTCTGGATCATCTATCATGTTGGGAGAAAAGGAAAAGGTTTTACTCTGATCTGCCCAACGAGTGATGGAGGATTGACAATCAGACCAAGGCAGTATCAGCCCTTCATCTTCCAAGCTACAATGAGGGGCTATTTTTGGTTGGTGGGGACGTTCTTTGTCTGAAAAGTTAGGTGGTAGAAACGTACCATTAACCCAAATTGCCTCCTGCCAAAAGGTCCGATTTGTAAAGGTTATATCTGCGTTGGAAGTAACTTGGGTTGTGCTTACCCAACCTCACAGCTCGAGCTGTGAGGTTGATACATTTTCCTGGTCCATTAATTTGAAAACATAAAGAACCCTGTTCTAATAAAGAGCAATTTTCCCCTAATGGTGCTCGGGTGGGATCATAGGGTAGATATGGCAAATCTAATGTTTTATTAGTAGTAAAGAATTTTGGAAAAACTATAGCATTATGGCGAACTGGCATTGATTTAGGGAAAGTCGAGAGAATGGCCCATCCATCTCTGTTCGCCCCTCATACTAGGAACCTGAGACAAGTTCAGCATTGTCAGGATCAGGAGCAGTCCTCGGGAGGTCTGCATCTTCTGCACCATCCTTGATGAATATCTTGCGGGTGAGTCGTTCCGGCAGCGAAAATGGGTTGTCTTCACTCTGTGGAAAAACACAAACAGCTCCCCTGGATCTTATCAAAATAGGATCCGGGCCTTTCCACAGACCAGTTAAGACATCCTTCCATTTGACCATTTCTTTTGGTCTATCAGGGTCTGAGCTATGTCGATCAGCTGCAGAGCGACCTTGCTCGTCAAGATTCAAAAAATTAAGTGTAAAGAGTGCCATAGATACAGCTACTCTTGGCACTGAGGGCAGAGTCTCATCAACTCCCCCTTTTTGTTTTATAAGATAAGACTTAAGTGTACGGTGGGCACGTTCCACAATGCCTTGTCCTTGAGGATTATAAGGAAGGACAGTCAAGTGAGTGACATCCATTTGATGACAAAATTGCTGAAATTTAGTAGAGGTATATGCTGGCCCATTATCAGTTTTAAGAATTGTGGGCTTGCCCCAAGCACTCCTTCTAAACAGTGCTGTATAACATGAGAGGCTTTCTCACCTGTTAAAGGTGTAGCAAACATAACACCAGAGCAGGTGTCAATGGAAACATGTAAATATTGATTTCTTCCAAAGGAGGAAATATGAGTGACATCCTTTTGCCAGACCTGTAATGGTCTGATGCCTTGGGGGTTTACCCCTACATGAGGAGTAGGCAGAAATTGACAACAGTTTTGACATTGGGTGACAATGTCACGAGCTTCTTTCCTAGTTAAAGTGAAACGGAGGCGTAATGTTTCAGCCATTAAGTGGAAGTGTTTATGAAACTCCCTTGCAGCCTCTGCCTGCGAGGACAGAGCAGCAGCCACGATTCTAGTAGCTTTGTCTGCCAAGTCATTTCCATGTGACATGGGGCCAGGAAGGCCAGAATGAGCCCTAACATGAGTAATATACACAAGATGTCTTCTATGTAACAAGGCTGACTGAATTTGCTGAAAAATGTGAGCAAGCTTGCTAGAGGGTCTAATTAAGCCAGCAACTTCAAGCATATTAACTGCATTGACCACATATGAAGAGTCAGATACAATATTGAGTGGTCCCGGAAAAGTTTCAAGGACTTCTAGAACTACCAAACACTCTACAACCTGGGGTGATGTCTCATTATATTGTTTAGATGTTACTTGGCCATTTACTACATATGCACCTATGCCAGATTTGGATTCATCTGTATACACTACTACCCCATCCGGAAGTGGGTGTTTGGCTGTTATTACTGGAAACACTATGGCTTGGCTTAAGGCAAATTGTAAAATTGTATGTTTTGGATAATGATTATCAATTTGTCCTGAATAAGAGGCAACCAAGACTGCCCAATCGTTCGTTGTTGCTGCCAGGGTTTGAACTTGAGCAGAAGTATAAGGTACGATTAGCATATGAGGTTCTTTCCCAAAATAAGTAATAGCTGCTTTTATCCCCCTAAGTGCAAGTTGAGCAACTGCATTAGGATACCACTCAATGATTTTTTCAGGGGAAGCATTAGGATGGACCCACAATAAGGGTCCTTTTTGCCATAAGACTGCTGTTGGTAACTGTGCAGTTTTTAATATGCACAATTCAAATGACTTTGACTCCTCAATGTGTTGTAATTGAGCATCTTGTAAGGCCTTTTCTATCGTTTGTAAAGCTTGACATGCAGCTGGGGTAAGTGCTCTGTGGGAGGAGATGTGGGTATCTCCCTCTAATATGTCTAATATGTTTAATTCTGCTGATGGAATTTTCAAAAATGGTCTTAGCCAATTAATATCTCCTAGCAATTTTTGGAAATCATTCAAGGTATGTAGTTGATCTTTGAGAATCTCTAATTTTTGAGGAACAATTTTGTCAGGATAATTGAGTGACCCTAGGAAGGCTCCCATTTGAGCAACTTGCACCTTTTCAGTGGCCACCTGCAATCCCCATTGCCCTAACGTTTTTATTAATATAGGGTATGCATCTTGCAATAACTGTGAATTTTTATGGCAAATCAAAATGTCATCCATATAAATTATTACCTGTAATGATGGAAAATGCTCTCTAACTGACTTAAGTGCCAATTGCACATACAGTTGACACATGGTGGGACTATTCGCCATCCCCTGAGGTAGGACCTTCCATTGGTATCTTTGATCCGGCTCTAAATGATTAATGGCTGGGATGGTAAATGCAAATCTTTGCCTATCTTGAGGGCATAAAGGTATAGAGAAAAAGCAATCTTTAATATCTATAATTATAATTTCCCAATTTTTGGGTAAGGCAGAAAGCAATGGTAGCCCTCGTTGAACTGGTCCAAATAGACTCATTTGTGCATTAATAGCTCTAAGATCATGTAATAAGCGCCATTTGCCAGATTTTTTTCTTAATTACGAAAATAGGTGTATTCCAGGGTGAGGTAGAGGGCTCTAAATGACCCAAGCGTAGCTGTTCAGAATTTAGTTTTGTAGCTGCTTCTAACTTTTCAGAGGAGAGAGGCCATTGAGGAACCCATACAACTTCCTCTGTAAGCCATGGTATGGGCATGGAGCCCTCAACGGCCCCTAGAAAAAACCCAAACCTTGTCTCCCATTATTACCTTTTTGAGGGATAGGTTCAAGTTTACCCTGCTCTCCTTTCCCTAATCCCCTTCCTTCTTTATAGCCCATTTTCTTCATTATTTGAACAGCTTGTGGTGAGTATTCATTAGTCAAAGTCAGTCCTAGTGCCTGTAAGATGTCTCTCCCCCAGAGATTTACTGGGAGTGGTAAAACATAGGGAGTGAATCGTCCTGTTTGACCTTCAGGAGCTGTCCAGCTCAAAGAACGGGAACTAATAGTGGGACAGGACTGATAACCTAAACCTTGCAAAGAATGTGATGAGTGAGTAACGGGCCAAGTTTTTGGCCACCATTGGGAAGAAAGGATACTTTTATCTGCTCCTGTGTCTAAAATCCCTTTAAATTGTTTTCCTTCTATAACTAATTCTAAGAATGGCCTGGAGTCAAGAGGCATCACTAAGTAAGCAGAATCATTTCCAGTAGAACCAATCCCTCTGGTAGCTCGAGGGACACCAGAGGAAGGAAAACAGCCATGTAGGCTTGGCAAAATTATTAACTGAGCTATTCTATCCCCTTGTGAAATAGAAAAGACACCCTGAGGACAGGAACAGAGAACTTGAAGTTCCCCTTCATATTCTTGATCTACGACTCCAGGGTGAACAATAAGACCTTGTAAGGTAAGGGAGGCCCGGCCCAATATTAGGCCAACACTCCCGGATGGCAGAGGTCCTTTATAGTCAGTAGGAATAGGCTGTACCCCCATTTGGGGCATTAGCATGAATCGGGTGGAGGTACGGAGGTCCAACCCAGCTGATCCTTCTGTTGCCCTGTGGACTGTGGGGTCCACCTTTTGCCTTTCGAGGTCCCATATGTTTTCGGGCCCTGAGACCTGAGGGCCCTGTACCGGTTTTTTGGAATGGTCTCATTATCTTCTGCTTGAGAGAATCCTGGCTGCAGGGGCCTGCCTCGAATGTTCCTGACTGAACGACAATCTCTAGCCCAATGATATCCTTTTCCACACTTAGTACACAGTCCTGGTGCTCTCCTTTTGACAAGGGCTCTACAGTCCTTTTTTAAGTGTCCCGGTTTGCCACAATTATAGCAGAGTTTGAACTCAGCCATGTCAGGGCGTTTTTGCCCTTGTAGAATGGCAGCTGCTAAACCTGCATTAGTGAGTGGCCCTCCAAGCTCACGGCAAACCTTCAACCAGTCCTGCAGTCCCTTGCTCTTTCTAAGTGTAATAGCCACCCTGCATTCCTGGGTAGCCTGTTCATAGATCAACTGTTCAATTAAAGGCATAGCTGTCTCTGGGTCCCCAAAAATTCTCCCTGCCGCTTCTGTCATTCTAGCCACAAAATCTGAGAATGACTCCTGTGCGCCCTGGGTGATCTTGGTCAAATGCCCACTTGCCTCTCCCTTCTTAGAGAGTGCCTTCCATGCCTTAACTGCAGCAGCTGAGATCTGAGCATAAGCTCCCCAATGGTAATTTGTCTGGTTATTAGCGTGTTGTCCCTGACCTGTAAGCAACTCAAAAGTCCATGTTCCTTGGTCCCCTTCAACATTGGCATTGGCCCTTGCCTGTGCTTGGCAGGAGTCTTGCCACAAAGCTTTCCATTCTAAATACATTCCCATGTTAGGAGATGTGGCTTTTACTACGGTCATCCAGTCAATCGCCGGGGGTCATTGCCAGAGTCGCAAGCCTTTCGACTTGGGCTACAGTAAAGTTGGCATTGACTCCATAGTTATGAACTGACTCTGCTAGCTCTTTAATCTGTATATACTCCACTGGGGCATGAACGCGTCCGCCCTCTGCGCCTTAGAAGACTGGGAATGCTTGCTGCACTTTTCTCTGTTCCTCTTTTGAAATGAATGAGTCTGATTGATACCTCTGCACATAGGGCGAAGGTGTACTAGGACCCAGAGGTTGCGGATCTGAAGATCGCATAGTGATTTGACATTTGTCTCTAGCTACTTTTGCTTTCTTTATGTTATTCTGTGACTGATTAGCTCGTCTTTCATTTGGCTGGTATCTTTCTTCCTCTAAGTCTGTCTCCTCAGAGGAGCTAAGTTCCTTATCCAATTCTGAGCTACTGACAGCTAGTGCCTTGAACTCATCTAATGGCGGGTAGAGGCTCCTTTCCTTATGTGCCTCTCCAGTTCTTTCTCTCTTCTTCTCTCCCTTTCCATCCCTTTTTCTAATCTCTCCCAAGGCATTCTTTCCTTTATATCTCTTTTCCTCGGGCTCAAGGCCCATGGAAAGGCCTAAATTCTTCGGTGCACCTTGTTTCGTCCCAACTTTCAATCTCTCTCCCCACTCTGCCTCTGATAGACTGTCTTGAATTTCATCCAAAATCTTCTGCCCTGCTTCTACCATTTGCTGACAATCCTCATTTGTTAAGCACGATCTCACCAATTTCCACAAAGGCATGATTCCTGCTTTAAGTTTGCCATTCTGCTGTTCCCTAACTAGATCTCCTTTCAGTTTGTCCCAAGAGGTGACAGTTAACGAACCTGAGCAAGCATACCATGGTGCCACATGGTCTACCTCCCTGACAAATGCCTCTATACTCTTAGTGGCGATTTTTAGGCCACACTGCTTCAGGACCGACCTTAACGCCACTACTACAGAGTGAGAAATTCCCATACTGCCGCTATCCAGTCCTGACCGTGACTGAAACTAATCGCTGTCCAGGCACTGTCCAGGTGCTGTCCGAGCCTGACTGCGACTGGGAACCAGTCAGCAGTTCCAGCGGTGGAAGCAAAACTAAACCGAAAGGGAAAGTGCAATCGCTGTGCAAACAATCAAAAGGGCATCTAACTCTGGAGAAATTTCAAGACTATACTTACCTTGCAGAGCTGTAATGTCCCGCAGTTCTGGTTCCGCCCGGCAAACAAGGGATCTTCCTTGCACCGGTGTGATGGTATAAAGTCCCCGGGTCTTCGGCGCCACGTATCCCGAGCTTTTGTCCCCGCCGGCAAGAACACACTCTTCTGCGGCAAAGCTTTATTGCTTACTTCTCAGGAAGATCCCAACCCCAGAAAATGGAGTCCCTTATATAGCACTCAGCCATGATGTTTCAGCACCTGATGTGGCGTGACAGCTCTTGATTCATTGCTCGCCCATCACACCACTATTACACCCCGAGAATGGGCAGTGACTAGGAGTGAGTTCACTCTTGCACTTGCGCACAAGGCTTGTTTACTAGTTAGTCACAGCGGAGGCCAGCGCCATCTTATAATGGTGATTGCTCGCGGCACGTGCACGGCTCTCCACAGCGATTGCTCGCTGCACGGCTTTCCACATAAGTGTACTCTTTGGTTGGTGGTTTAGTGCATGGGAGCTCTGGGAGCGAGGGATTGGTTGATTAATATTGTTGTTCTTTCGATCCAAAACTTATCCTGTCCACAAGAAATGCAGGGATGGGGGATGGATTGGAGACTGAGGGAATGTCCAACCAATAACCAGCTCAACTTCAGACCCATCCCAGGGGCAAGCACCAATCTCTGACATTGTTAACGATACTCTGTTATGCTTGAAGATAGGAGTCAAGCAAGTCTGTCTTCTAAGAGGCTCCACTCAACAGCTGACACAGATTGATGCAGACACCCATAGCCAAACTGTAAATGGAGATTCGGGACTCTTATGGAAATAGGGATAACGATTGGGGCCCCAAAAGGGATAGAAATTCCACAGGAAGACAAACAGAGACAACTAACCTGGACCCTTGGAGCTCTCAGAGTCTGAACCACCAACCAAAGAGCATACACAGGCTGGACCTAGGCCTCCCCACATATGTGTAGCAGATGTGCAGCTTGGTCTTCATGTGGGTCCTGAACAACTGGAGCCGGGGCTATCCCAAAAGCCTGTCCATGGGATATATACTTCTCGATAGGCTGCCTTGTCAGGCCTCAGTGAGAAAGAACGTGTCTAGATCTGCAGAAACTTGATGTGCTAGTGCTGGGGGATACCTAGGAGTGGACCCACCCTCTCAGAGTAGAAGGGGAAAGGGGCATTGTAGAAGGAGGTTATTGGAAGGGGGAAGTGAGCAAGATGTAAAGTGAATGAAACAAAATTTGTTTTGAGATAGGGTCTCACTGTGAAGTTCTGAATGGTCCGGAACTCATTGTGTGTGTGTGTGTGTGTGTGTGTGTGTGTGTGTGTGTGTGTGTGTATAATCTCATGTGCCTGAACTTACAGACATATTCATGCCTATGCATCCTCAGTGTTGAGCTTAAAGGCATGCTCCACCTGACCATGGGTACAAATTTTGGATAATTGCTTCAAATCAAAAAAAGAAAATTGATAAAATTTGTAAACATGTAGAGAACCTTTGTGTGGCTGTGGTGGAGTTGTTGCACACCTCTTCTTTGTCTGCAAAGCTGGTGCCAGCTGTCTGCAGGAAGGTAGGCACCATGAATGCCTGTTTGCTTTGTCTTAGCTGAAGATCTTACAGGAAGGCTGGCCTTCAGCCTTTCAGAAGACCACCTTCATCTTCCTGGTGCTCTTCCTGCCCTCTCTGCTCTGGCATCACTCATTTATCATCTTCTGGATGTAGGCTGGTGTCTCCTACTAAGGAATGGTGCCTGTACAGGAATAGCTCTTGTGAATAATAGCCACTGACCAATACAACCTCTTTGGTCTGTGTTGATAATCAGGTGCCTGGAGACAGGGAGAATAGAGCACTGGTGTTCCTGGGGTCCACACTCTACTCCAGGAGTCCTTATTCTTTCCCCAGCCTGCTTCTTCCTGTTGCCCACACTCTTTGAATGTTTCATGTTCATGCCCATAGTAGGCTGCTACGGGATCAGTCCTAAGGGTGTTCACAAATACACAGTCATTTGTATCAGGCCAGCATTGCAGTTGTATGTTAAGTCAGCACACTGATTACCCTGGGAATCATAGGCAATCCCATAAGACAAGATGATTAGGCAAGTGGCCAGGTGACTACATGAAATAGTCATCTTTTCTGTTTCTGCCTTTTTTCCCTCTATGCCTGTGGTGACTGATTAGTCTTCAGACCCAATATCCTATTGATGCAATTTAGCAAAGAAGCTCCAGCTATTACCTCTTGTAACAATAATTCAATATTCCATATAAATATTTCAGAGTGTTAGAAAATATCTCTTTCAGAAGTTGCACACTAGACTTTGGAATATCCTGCAGAATACTTTACTCTTGAAGCTGGGGTAGGTGGTGGTGGTGGTGGTGGTGGTGGTGGTGGTGGTGGTGGTAGTGGTGGTCATGGTGGTATAATAGAAGGGAGTATGTCTTCAGGAGTACAACTCTCAATGATAAGAGCAGTTCATCCCCATTCAGAAAAGGAAACTTGTGCCATTGTTTTCCTGCTCATTACAGTGTAGAGATAATAATGTACATCAATAGGAAACCACAGAAATTTACTAAATGATAAGGTTCTTAGTGCTTTTGTTTCTCCTCTGTAGCTTCAGTCTCCTGTGGTACATGATCTCAGAGTATTTTGATGGGATCTATTGTGTGGGCTTGGACTGATTTGACTACTGTAATAAGAAGCCACAGACTGGATTACTCACAGATGACAGAGGTTTAATATTCACACCTTTGTAAGTGAAAGTCAACTGTCAAGGTGAAAGTTCATTAGATACCTGGTTAGAGCCACTTCCTGTCTTCTTACTGTGTTAGTTATGACCCAGGTAAACATTACTTCAGGCCTATCTATAAGGGCCTAATCAATTCTATAACCTCTTATTGCAAATTTTAACTTGGGGGATTAAGTTTCCAGGAAATTGGTGTTAATACAAATAATACAGTTCATAGCTTTAACCATCCTTGTAAGGATATGGAACAGTGTCCATCAACATCCAGCCTGTGGTCTGATCAGTAGTTCAGTATGCTTTCTCTTCATCAACTAGTGTCTTTTTTCTGCCACCATGACCCCTTGTTAAGTTCTGTAAGTAATAATTATGAACACTGCATATTTTAAAATCTGTATGTGGAAGGAAGTAGGGTCATGAGATCGTGTATGGTATTAGAGCAGAGATAAGCACTTCAGTGGTGCCATGTGGTCAGCAGGTGATTAGGTGGTAGTGAAACATTAGTTCTCAGACAAGAGAGCATGCTGCAGAGTTACCAGGACACATGGTTGTAGAGAACCACAGTCCAGGTCTTTTATGATGTTGATTGCTGTGTCTCTTTGATGTAGATTCAGGAGTCTCCTCTTTTCTCTACCAACTTTTTATCTATCCCTAGAGATCAGTGGTCTTCAGTATGAATGTGGGAGTAAGAAGTCCAATTTTCCATTTGGGTTTTGCTTGTTTATGGTCATTGATGGTTCTTTAGCTCTTCTTTAAAATGCATTTGGGAGACTCATTTTATTTTCTTTATTTGAGGTGACATGCTGTTTCCTGTGTTCATGTGCACAGATGAGTAATGTGTGAATGGAGAGGAAAGAAGAGTATAAAACAAACTGTCCTGTACTAGAGGAGTCGGCTAAAGCTGCCATGAAAAAGAACTCCAATCCCGATGCTTTAAAAGAACATGAAATGGTGCCAGAATCCAGTAGTTCACAGTTTGAAATCTTGTGGGTACCACTGCCATAATTTCAGAAACCTTTTGAGTCCCTTCCTTTTTAGTGCTGGCAGCCATACAAAATAGGTTACTCTTTCATTTCAGGATTTCTAAATAATAGAGTAGTCTCCCTATCTGTAAGAAGCTTTTCAAGGTTTCAGTAACCTGATGTAAATTGTGACATGAAATTATTTGTCCACTCTGTTTGTACTATCCATTCATCATTAGCTATTGTCTTGATTATCAGAGAGATGGTCATTTGCTGTAGGTCTTATAGTGAAGCAACTTACTCCTTTACTTTACTAATAATTGGCTCAAAAGAAAAGTAATGATGTTTGCAATAGTAGTACTGTTCTATTTTCATATTATTTTTACTCATTATTATGATCTTCTTTATCTAATTTTTAACATAGGTATGTGTGTATGTAGAGTTCAGTAATATCCACAGTGTGAGTCATCTACTGGGACTCTTCTTGATGAAGGCTTCTATTTACTAACCACTAATTTCCACTTGGTAGCACAATCCTGAGTCTTAATAATAGAAAGGGGTGCCACAGTGAACAGGAGATTCACAAACTCTAAGTCATCCTTCAGAGCATTTGTATGAATGAATGAAGTTACCGGTCTTTAGGGCCAGATGAAAATATACATGTTGGGGATTTGAGTGCTGCTATGTGTTTATCATGTGCTTTATATGTAAAAGTCCTTGGATTCAGTTCCCAGAAACCCCTTCTTAAAAGCACTTTCTTATTTCAGTTATTTCCCAGCACATTTGCCTACAAAGTTTTGAGTGATGTGTGCAAAACACTTGCACTCTGGTGGACAAAATTCAAATAAGTATTTTAATTCTTCATCCTTGGTGTCTATATCCTTTCTAGTCACTCCCCGTTGGCATATTCTGAAACTGAATAAGATGAAATACCACTCTCCACAACTTCTGAGTTAATCAGAAGGGTGATTAATTTGCCAATGAAGATGAATTTGACAGATTTGGGCAAGTGTTTGGAGAAGCAGGGTGAAAGAATGAGTGATGCTAAACAGGGAGCATAGCCGAGGCAATGCTCTTGAGCTCAGAAATGGGACAGTGGGAGCTGACATCAGCAAGAAAAGAAATGGGGATGTAGATTCTCCCTTAGCAAATCAATTATATCAGAATATGAATACATTCCAAAATAGTCCTTGAATGAAATAAATTGTACCAGGAACTGGCATTTATTTCCAACTAGTTACACTGGGAAAAGGACATAGTCAACTCTTCCGTAAACACCTAACCCACAGAAACCAGAAGAGAATAATTCCATTGTTTCTATCTGCTAAGGTTGTGATCACTTGCTTAGCATATAGAAAGAAGTAAATATATTCACTTTACTAGAAAGGTAACAAGCAATCACATATTAAAGAATCCAAGGTGTCACCCATTTCTCACTTTACCAGGATCTGACTGATAAGCTATGGGCTTGAGGGCTTGCCTTTCAAAACATGTTTTGGTTTCCACTGAGGCTTGGAGAGATTAGTAAACCAATTCTAAGTCTGAACTGTCAGAATGATATTTTAATCTCCAAGGCCACCACCCATTGTTGTGTCCAATTGCATATGGTACTATGCCCATCGGATAGCATGAAAGTCATTCCTTCCCCCTTGAACTGCTCCTCTCATGAATAGTTTGAGCTAACTGTTGTGTGGTCAAGGAGAGCTTTGATATCTTGCAGTTTGTCAGTGCATAAAATAATTAATTTAAGCTAATAATCAAAGTGTCTTCAAAAACTATTCACCCTCAAACCATTGGATTCCCACATATAAGACAATTTTAAATACAGGTATTGAGTATGTTTAAAATTTAATTTGTCTCTGCCTTACACTTAAGTATATAATTATTCCGTTATAAAAAGACAAGTTCACAGTGTACTATCACACATTATTAGAAATCGCTACAAGGGCTAAGGGATGCTTTTTTCAGAGTCCCACAGAGTTGAATGTAAGCTGGTCCTCATGTAAGTTTAGTATCTTCTCCCAAGATTATTCAAGTTATGACACAACTAAAAGTAACCAGGTCTCTCACTGCAGTAAATGTGAAAAGCAGTGGCTTGAAATTCTTCAAAATTTGTCACAGTCTGGGATAGAGTCCAAGCTTATTTTTGCCTATCTGATAAATCCTGTTTGTTTATTTCTATTTACTTCTGCTCCATTTTTCACCCTAAAAAGTGCTATGGAGACAGGAAACTTTAAGCTGTTCCATGAGACTCATTCATAGGATGGGTGTGGCTTGGTTTCTCAGGTCCTAACACAGGTGTCTCTATATCAGGATTTGTACTGTTTGAAAATGCAGTGTTTCAGATGCAAACACTTATGCACAAATTACATACTTGAACTTCAAGATAAAGGTGATTACAATCAATTTGAGGCAAAGCCTAATGGTGTACTACATTGACAAAAGAATCCATTCAGTACTTCAGATCTTGTTAGTGTTAATGAATGCCCTGCAGAAAAGCAGCCTCTTGGATGGTGTGCACACTTAAGACTGATTTCTCCAAAAGGGCTTTGCACTTCTTAAAAGATTTTCAGAAACGAGCTATATTCTATATCCTTTAATATGGGTAATTGGCCATTAGCTGTTGATCTCACTTGCTATTCTTTTGTAGACAATGGAAGTTTTAACACTATAAAAGTTCAAACTGCCATGAACATACATCAGTAATGAAGACAGAGCCTTGCACAAAAAAAATATGGTTGGAAATGTTCTCTGTTTTATACTATGTATCTGAGTTGTTACAGGGAAAAACATCCTTAGATAAAACTCAATTCCTTTTGCTGTTTATATAATGTGTGTGCTTCACTATTGTGGGTACAACCTTGAAAACCTCAGCAATGCTAACCAACAAAACCAGGTCATTCAAAGGCTAAAGTAACATCTAACACAAATATACCAAAAGCATAGTTTTCTTTGAATACTTTAAGCTTGTAATATTTCATGCACATTTTATTATTTCTTACTTTTTTCCAAACAGTAGAAAATATAAGAATAAATCTAGGCAAGAGAGGAACAATTTGATGCATATATGTTTATGAACATTCTTAGAGCAAATAATGAAATATTACAGCAACCATTTAAGTAGGAACAACAAATTTTTTTTATCTATTTTTGTCTACTTTTTTCAAATGTTCTCTTAACGTTTTATTTAGGAATTTTAATGTATTTCCATACTTCTTTCAAAAATCTTTATTGCAAAGAATTTAAGTACAAGATTTTTGAAAAACTAGCTCTGTGTGTAGCACTTCGTAGAGCATTTATTTGCCAGCATGCCTGGGCACATAGATTTAGTCACCTGCTTTGTGAAGTAATAAGGTAAACTTTTAAAGACAGAATAGTTCAATGGAAAGTGAAGCTGCCTACAAGTTGTCATGCCACCAACCCATGTTTAACTAGGTATTGAGAAAAGATGAATGAAGGTTAGGAAGGCACCACTAAGCCATTATGGAACCCACAGGAAGCAGTTAGTTATGGTTATGAAGGCCAACAAGGTAAAATTAACTTCTTTTGTTTATCTCTAATAGTCACTGATATGAATGGCTAGGGGGAGTCTCAGAGGCACAGCTCATCTACAAAAATTGTTTAAGAACAAGGCATGTACAAGAATTGTTTTAAGAACATATGAACTTACTTTTTAAGTTAATTGTAAGCTAGTATTAAAAAGTAATGGGTTTCATTGTAACATTCTCATACATATGCCGCTATACTTTGCTTATTCATCCCTCACTTTCTCTCTCTCTAACAGTCTTCTCTGTCCTCCAAGACTGTCCTTACCTTTTCTTTCAGGAAATAAGAATGGTTAACAAAGAGATGTCTCATGACTCCATTCTGTCTCAGGAAATATACTACTTGATGCTGAAATTGATTTAAGATGCTAAGTCCTCACAACTAGGATTGCCTTTTTCACTGCCCTGGGAATTACTGGTATAAAATGTTCTATAGGACATGGGAAGTTTATCACTGGGTCTTTCTTTTTTTTTTTAATTAGATATTTTCTTTGTTTACATTTCAAGTGTTATCCCCTTTCCTGGTTTCCCCACCAAAAGCCCCCTATCCCCTTCATCCTCCCCCGGCTCACCAACCCACCCACTCCTGCTTCTTGACCCTGGGATTCCTCTACACTGGGGCATAGATACTTCACAGGACCAAGGGCCTCTCCTCCCATTGATGAGCGACTAAGCCACCTTCTGCTACATACTCAATTGGAACCATGAGTCCCACCATGTGTACTCTTTGGTTGGTGGTTTTGTCCCTGAGAGCTCTGGGGGTACTGGTTAGTTTATATTGTTGTTCCTCCTATGGGCTGCAATCCTTTTCAGCTCCTTGGGTCCTTTATCTAGGTCTTTCATTGGGGACCCTGTGCTCATTCCAATGAATGACTGTGAGCATACACTTCTGTATTTGTCAGGCACTGGCAGAGCCTCTCAGGAGACAGCTATATCAGGCTTCTGTCAGTAAGCATCCACAATAGTGTCTAGGTTTGGTGACTGTATATGGCATCCACAACAGTGTCTAGGTTTGGTAATTGTATATGGATGGATCCCCAATGTGGGGCAGTCTCTGGATGGTCATACCTTCTGTCTCTGCTCCACACTTTGTCTCTGTATCTCCTTCCATGTGTATTGTGTTGCCCCTTATAAGAAGGACTGAAGTATCCACACTTTGGTCTTCTTTCTTCATGAGTTTTATGTGGTTTGTGAATTTTATCTTGTGTATTTCGAGTTTCTGGGATAATATCCACTTATCAGTGAGTGCATATCATATATGCTTTTTTTGTGATTGGTTTACCTCATTTAGGAGGGTCTTTCAACAGTAATTTTGGAGAAATTTTTAAGAAATTAAGCCCAGAAAGATGATTCAACAGATAGTGATTCTTGCCTTCTGAATCTGATGCCCAAGACCCATGTATAAGTAGGAAAGAAGCAACTCCAAGTTGTCCCCAGATCTCCACACATTCACAGGGCCACCCATAAATATAGATAATTAATAAAGGAATGCTAATCATTTAAAAATACTAAAACAAATCCAAACTTGGTCTATCACATTTTTGTCTAGCGATATAATGGTCATCATAATTATTAATTAGGATGTTGAATTAAGTCAAATGTCAAAGAGTAGATACTTATAACAATGCTAAAGTGGAATATTGATTTATTTTCCTTCATTTTGATACTGAGCATAAATGCTATATTAATTCAATAACAAATCTCAACAAACATGGTAACATGAGTTTACTTTGCTATCAGTTGAAAAATTGGTGCATTTTGAGTGGTATTAATTGTGTTTAGTACATTATTCTGCTATTATTCAGTTGGCTCCATATTTCCATGTGGATCACTTATAGAACTACAGTTTGGGTTCAGGGCACTGTGTATTTCTGATATCTGGCTGTCTGGGGAAGTTTTAATGTATAGTACCCTCTTCTGAGATAAGCATAAGGGATGAGTGAGCTTAGCCCCAAACTACTAGATGGTCTTCATTCCATGTAGCAAGAAAGAACAACATCACATTTAAGCCCAGCTTAGACTTAAGATGTTGAGACATATGTTTATTTACCAAATTGAGCACTCTGTTGATATAGACAATAATGTGGATGCAGTGATGGTCCCTTTATAGTCTTAAAATGATACAGTGTTATTAACAAACAAAAAAAGATGGATAAAGAGAAAGATGAAATGAGAATGGGAGCGGGAAATTATAATATCCTCAGTTTGTTGCAGGGATGTTGTACGAACAAGGAATATCAGGAGGGCCTTTATAGATAATGATTTTCACAGCAGAAAATGTTTGTTTTATGAGCGTGGATATGAGAGCAGATGCTGCTGTTATCTGTGTACTGTTATCACAAGGTTTTAGAATCTTTCTTTGCCAAACAATGTTTTTCTTTAACTGGGTTTTAATTGTCACCAGTGGTAAGCACTGTACCCTCACCTTGTCACAGAATGTTTAAGACAAAGTTATTCTGTGTGCAATCAGGCCAAAGGTTATAGGTTACTAGTCATTTCAAACCATGTGGAGAAAAAAGCTGCATGGAATTTGCATTGTAGGAGGTGTGGCATGTGTGATAGGGAAAAGCAGGTGGGAAACGCCTATTCATTGAGACTCCCATATGTTCTAGGCCATAGATGATTACAAACATTTTCAGTTTTCATCATTTCCCCCAGTAATGTGAGGAGGACGTCATGGTTCTAATTTCCATACTGAGGAATACACTATAGAGAAGATAAGTCATTGCTTAACATTGTACAGCTGAGACCTAATCAGGAACAAAAAAACAGTGGAATGAGGCTGACTTTCCACAAGCTCTATTTTTGATAGCCAGTGGGTCTCATTATCTAACTATGATGGTGATAATAACTTCAAGTCAGCTTTTCTAAATGAAAACTCATCATTTTGCTACATAACTTCCAAACAGAAATAGACATATCACTGAAAGCCTACAATAGCCAGTAAACTCACCTGTAACCAGTCAATATGTCATCCTTTTATATCTGCAGAACTTATTGGTTGGTTGATTGATTTCAATACATTCCAACTACAGTTTCCCCTCCCTACTCTCCTACCAGCATCAGCTCCACCTTGCTTGTCTCCAGATCCAATCTTCCTCCACTTCTCTTCAGAAATTAGCAGGACTCCTAGGGATAATCATTAAACACAGCATGGCATGATACAATAAGACTAGCTATAAAACCTCATATTAAGCAATATGGGTGAGGCAATCCAGTAGAAGGAAAAATATCTCAAGAGCATACAGAAGAGTTAGAAACATCAGTACTCCCTCCTGCTTAAGTCCCACAAAACCCACCATGCCAATAGCCATAACATGTATGCAGAAAACCTAGCAAATACCCACGCAGCCTCTGTGATTACCACTTCAGTCTCTGTGAGCCTTTTATGAGCCCTATTTAGTTAATATGAGTGGGACATGTTCTCCTGATATCCTTGGACCCCTCTGGCTCCTATAACTCTTCCTCTCCCTCTTTTTGTAGGATTGAATGTGCTCCAACCAGAAGAACCTAGTGAAGATCTACAATTTAGGCTCTTGCTGTGCCTAATGTTTGGCTGTTGATCTTTGTGTCTTCTTGGATCAGCTCCTTGTGCAAGGCCTCACAGAGCACAGGCTTACTTTTAATTGTACTACACATGTTTTGTTAGAATTTTATAGCTAAAATGAAGATTGAAATTCCTTTATATGTAAGAACATATGAAACTTCTGTCTTTGGTATATTTCTAGTTTAAATTATTTTCGGATTTTATTTTATTGTTTATTCCATGAAACCAAAGGTACCTTTGAATAACCACAAATAGATAAAGGTTCCATTGAGGCACATCTTTTGATATTCACATCTTTTAACATGTCACATGCTTACAACTGGCAAGTGGATTTGTCAGAAAGCTTATAGTAATGTTCCTAGCTTACCTTGGTGAGAACATGACATAAAGCCAGGGGTAAAAATTACAGTCAAGTCATAACAGAAGAAAATAACATAAATTAACGTTTGTGATTATAATGAATAAACAGATCATTAAGAAAATGTCCAATGCCTTTACAAATTATATAGATATTTTTATATGTGAATTTGCTTGCGGATTATCCAACTTGTATTTGATCCATCAAATGCTTCCAGATGCCAGAATATGTGAAAGAAAATAAAAGTCAGACATCACATTTGATAGAAGGAAAAACCAAGTACAAAGATAGAGTAGCCAGTGAGAAAACGAAAGGAAGGGAGAGCAAGGAACAAAGAACATAAAGGCTGAAAGAATGAAGACATTGATTTAGAGAGGAAGTACTCACACCTGGGGAGACTATGGGCTAAGAGTATTTTAGGCATTGAGAGTCCTTGGAAGTGATTATGTTCATAACTCTGAGGAAATGGTAACCACTTTTCTATGGGATGAACATAAATTAATATTTGCTTGGCATCCTCAGTTTAGGAAAGAGCTGGGTGTTGAAGAAAGAAGCTGATTACTTCTTTGGTTTCAACAGCAGCACTAGGTAGTAAACTGAGGTATGAATCTCACATCGTGGCCCCACCTACTGGTCCCATACCACACAGTGCCAGCTAGTTACATAGATTGCATTGACTATTTCCACATTTCTACTTACCAAGATTTGGTGGCCTCCTGACACTGTTACTAGGGAGCCACTCAATACTCTAGTTTTGATGCTTTGAATTTTAGCTGCTCTTTGGTCAGTTAATGTCTGTCCTTCTCTTTCCTGTTTATGGCACTTTCTTGTGTTTGCTGGAAGTATTTATAGCTACCAGCAGTTAGGAGAGGGCTTTTCCTTCACTTTTGCAAACTCATGAGTTTATCCCATCCTTTTTGGCTAGTGAAGTGAGAATTAAATGTTTCTGAAGCTATTTCTGGGTTACCAAATTTTTCACTATACTGAAGAGCAGACTCTCTTCCTTCTGATCTGCTTTACGTCTTTCACCAGAGATGTGAGCTGGTAACACAGAAATACTGATCACTATATGCCAGAACTCCATTTCTCCAGTCATTTATAGACTACATACAAAACATCGTAAATCCTCAGAACTAGAGAAGAAGGAATTAGTAATTCATTAGTTGTAATTCAGGGAAATGGTTTTCAGAAGGACATGTGATTTGTCTTGTCATATACTGGCATTTCATAACAGAATTTTGGCAGACTACAGAATTTTCCAGCCTTGGGGTCAGTCTGATCTCAGCTTAACAAACAAATAAATTTGTCAAAAGAACAACATTTTAGTTCTGTGGATTAAGTTTATCCATTCCTTCTTATGGAGTACTTGCGAATGCTGAGTTGAGACTGTGGAGGGCCTGAATGGCGAAGTCTAGGCAAGCATAATACACCCCTGCACACCAAGCAACAAGGCTTTCTTCTGTATGAGTTCTTTGTCTAGGACATGTAAATCCCCTGAAATGATTTTGGTCTTTATTCAGGACACTAGAATCCGGTGTAATGTGCATGGTCCCATCTCAATGAGGGCCTGCCACATAGCAATTTTAAATCATCATCTCCTATCTTTCACTTGTGGTTGTAGAGTCCTTCTCTTTCATTAATGCCTATAATCACAAATAACTGCCCTGATTTCATCAGGGCTATCCCTTTTACATTTAATCAACTATAATGGAAAATCAGAGATGCTAAAATTGGGTTTTCAAAGGGCAGAGTGGAAAGCTTTTATCCCACCTCTTCAAGAATACTTTAATTGTGCTGCCTAGTGTTGCCTAATCACCTCTGTGGTGACAGTTAGCGAACAAGTAGTTTTGTGATCTTTAAAGCTATTTTTTAAGACCCATGAACAGTAACTAGATAATTGTCCAATCTACAAAATCAGCATCACAATTGATGCAGAGACAAAACACAGAATTATAAGACATGGGGTTACTGGGAAGTATTACCTTCGCCAGTACATAAGCAGAAGTTATAGACAGACACTTTTTAAAGTGTCAGCACTCAAAATTGCAGCCCTTTTAGTATCAGAAACTCTTTGATTGCACATCTTTGAATACTGCATATATAACAAATTGTTTTCTATATATTGTTTAATTCTCATCACAAATAACTGAGGTAGATATAATGGCCACTTGATATGAAAAACAGATTAAGAAAATGTGTCAGTCTGTTTTGAAGGACTCAACTCCTCCAATCTGGGATTTAGCACCTGTCTTGATCCTTTTGGGGTGATACCTGATTAGAGGCCTGTACAGTTCTGAAGCTGTGAAGTCTGAAAGTTTATGGAATGTGCGGCTCCCTTCCAGGTTTCTAGAAAGTATCTTGTTTCTGTGCTCAATGATTGAGAGGAAAGAACACCCCCTCAGAAAGAATCTCATCAAGACTTTATGATTTAATTACTTCCCAAAGGCCCCACCTGCCAGTACCATAATGAAATGGAGGAGAGTTCAATAATGGAACTTCCAGGAAAAGTAAACACTCATTTCACCACAGTGTTTGATGCATTAGATTTTTAATCTATACATTTTCTCACCTTGTTGAGAGACTCAAAAGAAAACAATATCCTTTCCATTTTTATCTTCATTGAAATTTTTTTTACTTTTCTTTTCAATTCATTGTTTTGGCCAATAACTACACAAGAAGTCTCCAAGAATCAACTGAGAAGAAACTGGCAAAGACATCCAATTAAGTAAATTCCTTCCTGTTTAGATAGCATGTATGCAATTATAAGCTCTGAAAAAAATGGCAGTTTTTTACACATGAATTAATTTTTTGTAGTTCTATACATTTGCCTAAGAATTTCATGAATTCATTTTTAATAGCTGAGTTGTACTCCATTGCATACTTGTACCACATTTTCTGTATCCATTCCTCTGTTGAGGGACATCTGGGTTCTTTCCAGCTCCTGGTTATTATAAATAAGGCTGCTATGAACATAGTAGAGTACTTGTTCTTATTATATATTGGAGCATCTTCTGGGTAGATGCCCAGGAGGTGTATAGCTGAGTACTCAGATATACTATGTACAATTTTCTGAGAAAGTGCCAAACTGATTTCCCTAGTGGTTGTACAAGCTTGCATTTCCACCAGCAATGGAGTAGTATTCCTGTTTCTCCACATCCTTGCCAGCATCTGCTGTCACTTGAAGTTTTACTTTAGCCATTCTAACTGGTGTAAGGTGGAATGTCAGGGGTGTTTGATTTGCATTTCCCTGATGACTAAGGATGTTGAACATTTCTTTAGGTGCTTCTCAGCCATTTGAGTTTCCTCAGTTGAGAATTCTTGTTTAGCTCTGTACCCCATTTTATAATAGGGTTATTTGGTTCTTTGGAGTCTAACTTCTTGAGTTTTTTGTATATATTGGATATTAGTCCCCTATTGGATTTAGGATTGGTAAAGATCTTTACACAATCTGTTGGTTGACTTTTTGTCTTACTGACAGTGTTCTTTGCCTTACAGAAGCATTACAATTTTATGAGGTCTCATTTATTGATCCTTGTTCTTGCAACACAAGTCATTGGTATTCTGTTCAGGAATGTTCCCCCTGTGCCCATATGTTCCAGGCTCTTCCCCACTTTCTCTTCTATAAGTTTCAGTGCATCTGGTTTATGTGTAGGTACTTGATCTACTTGTACTTGAGCTTTGGACAAGGAGATAAGTATGGGTCTGTTTGCATTCTTCTATATGCTGACCACCAGTTGAACCAGCACCATTTGTTAAAAATGCTGTCTGTTTTCCATTGGATAGTTTTAGTTCCTTTGTCAAAGATCAAGTGACCATAGGTGTGTGGGTTCATTTCTGGGTCTTCAATTTTATTCCATTGATCTTCCTGCCTGTCTCTGTACCATGCAGTTTTTATCACTACAGCTTGAGGTCAGGTATGGCGATTACTCCAGACATTCTTTTATTTTTGAGAATTGTTTTTCCTATCCTGGGTTTTTTGTTATTCTAAATGAATTTGCAAATTTCTCTTTCTAACTCTATTAAGAATGGATTTGGAATTTTGATGGGGATTGCATTGAATCTGTCCTGAGTGATGTAATCCAATTGCCAAAGAACAAACAAAGTATGCACTCACTGATAAGTGGATACTTAGCTCAAAAGCTCCAAATAACCAGGATAAAATTTACAGACCACATGAAGATCAATAAGAAGGAAGACCAATATGTGGGTGCTTCAGTTCTTCTTAGAAGGAGAACAAAATACTCATAGGAGCAAACATGGTGATAAAGTGTAGAGCAGAGACTAAAGGATAGGCCACCCAGAGACTTTCCCACCTGCGGATTCATCCCATATACAGTTACCAAACCAGACCCTATTGTGGATGTCTAGAAGTGCATGCAGTAAAGAGACTGATATGGTTGTCTTCTGAGATGCCCTGACAGAGCCTTCCAAATACAGAGGCAGATGTTAGCAGTCAAGCATTGGACCGAGTGTGTGGTCCCCAATAGAGGATTTAGAGAAGAGACTGAAAAAGTTGAAGGGGTTTGCAACCCCGTAGGAAGAAAAACAATATAAACCAACCAGACCCCCCAGAACTCCCAGGGACTAAGCCATCAACAAAGGAGTACACATAGCTCCCCCTGCATAGGTAGCAGAGGATGGCCTTGTCATGCATCAGTGGCAGGAGAGGTCCTTGGTCCTATGAAGGCTTGGTAGATGCCCCAGTGTAGGGGAATCAAGGGTGGGATGTGGGAGTGGGTGGGTGGTTGGAAGAACACCCTCATAGAATCAGGGGTAGGGAGGATGTGATAGGGTGTTTCTGGGAGAGAGAGAAACTGGGCAAGTGGATGACATTTGAAATGTAAATAAAATATACAATTTTTAAAAAAGTGAGGTTTCTTTAAAAATTAATTTTTGTAATTCTGAAAAAAAAGAAAAAAAATTAAGGTTTTGTTCTGAAAGAAAATACTGTGTCTATTGACATGTTGGAAATAAAATGGCCATGTTAGACAGCTGTCAATTACTAGGACAAAGTACCAGAGAAGACCAAGGTCAAAGGAGAAAAAGGGTTATTCTGTCTCTGTGTCTCAGAGATCTCAGCTAATATTACTGGTTTTTGTTTGGGTTGTGTCATAGTATATCATAAGGGAAACATATGGCTAAAGGAAGCTTTTATTGGCAGGAAAGAGAAAGGGCCTGGGATCCCATTGTCCCTCTCAAGAACCTGGCTCCAGTGCCTTCACTTCCTATAGCTAACATACTTTCTCATTAAAGGTTCCATCACATTCCAAGAGTTACATGGACTAGGAGCCAAGACTTCAGCCCAAGTCAGTAGGTGATATTTCAAACCAAATACTAGCACTAGCCGTATGTGATTCTTTTTTTTTTTTTTAAGAAAAAATAGCCAAGACAAATCATAGTTAGGGTTCTTTATTGACAACTGTTTTTCATTGCTATCCTAGGAATCAATAAAAAAAAAATCCATGAGAACACTAGAGATAGTGTTCAAACATTTAGTTCCTGTGTTTTGTGAAGACCAGGTTGAGCTGTTTCAGCTCTAGAAACAAACACTCTTGGATCAAATTAATTCACACATGTCCAGTAACAGCCTTTCCTGGTATAGCTGTGTTATGACCTTAGATTTTATTGAATGCCCTTGTAAGAAACATCTATTTGAGAAACTGGAAACCTGTAGTAACAAAAAACACTGTGGCTTCTAAAACCCTTTGTACATAAACTCAAGGGATGTGATTTTCATGAATCTACACAGAGTAAAGATTGTTTCTTAAGCAGTTTCTTGGTTTTCATTTATCAGAAAACAGAAAAGCCTGCTCAGCTCAGGGGAAATTCATTGTGTATTGTTGCATAAGTGTTGGGCTGATACCAGGAACCTGCTAAGCCCTTGATAATTTTTACATTCTCACCTAGAATTACTGTTAATATTTCCAAGTCTGTGTATCCCAAAGTGATACATCATTCTGATAGTCCCCTGAAGTCTTGGTTAAGGCAGTAGGCACCATGGTATTAACAAGTCAGAACAGTTAGTATACCAGTTTATTTGTACAGTATATCTAGAAACAGCTAACCTACTGATCATAACAAAATGCTCTAGGAGGGTAAAGGTATGGAAATACAACGTTACCTCTTTCTGAAAGAGGAGAGGGACTGCACTGTGACACAGCCACTTGGCACTGGCCATGGCCATGGAGGGAGAGAGATGAGTGTATAGAAGATGAGGCCTCACAAGA
Source organism: Mus caroli (assembly GCF_978045245.1). Lineage (NCBI taxonomy): Eukaryota > Metazoa > Chordata > Mammalia > Rodentia > Muridae > Mus > Mus caroli. Next base: position 110,273,106 of record NW_028227268.1, on the reverse strand, counting down.
AATAAAAAGAGGACATAAATCTCCATGAGTACCTGCCTTTGGGCAAACATGTTCTAAAAGCCTTAAAAAAGTAACACTTGTTGTTGTATTTGAATTCATTCCCTTAAAGATCATATGCTGGAAAATTAATTTCCAATACAATGGTGAAATATGACTTTATATATGAATTTGTTCCTTTCTCAGGGATGGGTTAATTCTCATAGCTAGTTATCTAAGCCCAGGCTGTTGTAAATCGAGCCAACCCCTCATGTTTGCCTCTTTCGCTTGCTTTAGTTTACTCTTGAGCTAACACTCAGCATAAAATATACCCATTATTTCAAATACATTTATGAATAATAGCTTTATTTTATCTATGCCAGTGAGTAAAATTAAAAGGAAATTCTACTTCCATGGTCTTTATAGGACAATAAGATAGGGAAAGGCTCCACAAATCTATCCCTGAATAGGTAGCACAAAATATTTAAAATTAAAAACAAAATCAAATGCAATAAAAGGTAATATCTGCTGTTAAGAATTAAGGCTGGCAAGTACGGGTGGAAATGCTGGCATGACCATGAAAATTCCTGAGAAAAGGAAACTTGTGTGGTGCAAAGTGGAAAAGTATATAAAGGGACTTGAAGATGTCCAGGAAGAGAGACAACAAAAAGTATATGTGGAGCCCCCAGGCTGCAGGCTTCGTTCAGGCAAAAGAATAAGTAGTAAGGACAGAGTATGGGGGCAGACTCAGGCAATAGCCAGAGAGACTAGAGGGAGGCAGATAAAGCTGAGATCCAAGAAATATGTTGCCCTTACAAAATGTAAGGGTTCTTAGAGTACTCACAATGGCAGGCAGTTATGATCACAATGTGTCACAAATCAATCTATATTTTAACAATTTATCATGCCCCATACTACTGCCTTAGAAGGGGCAGGGGAGAAGGTAAAAGAATGACTGTCAGGAGCCATCTTCAGATTAGAGCCAGAGTACCCCCCATGGAGAAGCACATCCTCTGGATGTTTTGAATCTCTGTTACTTACTTGGATACAATGTGAGGAAAGTCAAGGACATTCCCACGTATTTGGTTAATCAAAACAAATTGGGAATATAGAGTTGAGAATAAAGCCTGATAGCTGGCAAAGCATTCATGAGCTGTTGGTTTTGATCCTTAGTACCACAACAAAAGAAAAAAGAAATTAATAGAGATCTGCCAGCTTTTTTAGGGTGTCATTAAGATGTCACTGCTGGTAATAGCACTTGACACATAAACCCAGTGACTTGAGTTTGATTCTTGGAGCCCACGGAAATAATGGAATGATGAAATTGACTCAACAATGTTGTTCTTTGACCTCTTCACATTAGCCATGTGGTATATGTACTCACAAACACATATATCATGTCTATTCATGCATGGATGCACAGGTTTGCATGTGTGCATGCATACACATGTGCAAATACACAAACACACACACACACACACACACAAATGACTTTTAACAAAGTGAGCAAAACTAAGCAGTAGAGTAGCGATCTAGTGAAAATGCCCAGAGTTAATACTAATATATATGCTATCTCAGGGATAGGTAATCTAACATGATCTGTAATTGAAGACAATTCTGTTATCTAGGCTACCCATATGTATACACATAAACATATACTTCTGGTGGGCAGGTGGTATTTAAAGCCATGAAACTAATGGAAGGTAACTGAATGAGAAACATTGAGCAGAAAAGGCTCAAATCAAAAACTCTGGGAAATGTCAATATCAAGAAGTCAACAAGATAAAATAGTTACAGATCCTTGAGTGATAGTTTAACCTGTTGCTTTTCTACAACTACAAGTCAATTGACTTAGTTATATAGTTTTCACCCCTTGTTTTCCTCAATTTTCTTTTGATAGAATCTATGTATTCCACATTGGCCTTCAACTCACAATGCTCTCACCTCAGCTTCCCAAGTGCTGGTATTAAATAAATATGTTACCATGCCATATTTATGATTACACGTACAAAGTGTTTGGCACAATACCAAGAGTAGAAGTTAGTGTGAGGGCGATGATGTTTATTATAGTGATGATCATCATCAAGACCTAGATCTTGATGATCTAGAAATAAGGAGAAAACCACTACAGCTAGTGATAGATGGGTATAAAGACAGAAACAAAGACAATCAGAATATATCATCTGCCCTATTTTGTGATTATTGCTTGGATTGAATGTTTTAAGGTTTCAGTGACATATATGTTTCTTTTTTTTCTTTTTTTTTAATTTTTAATATTTTCATTACATATTTTCCTCAATTACATTTCCAATGCTATCCCAAAATCCCCCATAGCGCCCCCCACTTCCCTACCCACCCATTCCCATTCTTTTGGCCCTGGCATTCCCCTATATTGGGGCATATAAAGTTTGCAAGTCCAATGGGCCTCTCTTTCCAGTGATGGCCGACTAGGCCATCTTTCGATACAGACATATATGTTTCTATACAGTGCTATGGGAAGGAAAATATAAAACTCAATGTACAAATGCAGAAACCCAGTCCTATTAGGATAAGTTCATTACTCTAAAACTTTGTATATATTAAACAAACTCAAATCTCAGAAACATTGTAAAGTCAAATTCCAGTCACTCCTCACCAAAGCCAAAGCTCTTCCCACTATGTCATCTCACATTAAATGAAAGATAGTCTGTGGTTTCAGATAATTACAGAATGGTGTCTTTGTTTTATGTGGGGGCATTATTCAAAATGATACAGGGAGATGACTCTTTTTCTCTCAAATTTGAAACTTGGTGAATTTGCTTAATTTGAGGTCTATATTTTACATTCCTAATTATAAGTTAAGTTAGCAGAAATTTTTATCTGGGACAACTTTCATTTTAAAATCCTTTCTTTTCCAATGAGAACAAAAGTAGCTTGGGGGAAAAGAGCTATCAATGAATTTTTGCTAATATTTGACACATAACCTTATACCATTTAAACATTGATTTTAAAGTTCCAATGTCACTAATCATTGGAATATGAATATATATATATATATATATATATATAAAAGAGAGAGAGAGAAGTTGATGAATTATTCAGATGACTTGAAGTTATTAATATATTTCTAACATGGCTTCAAGTACATTAATTACTTCAAAGGCAATAATATATGAATGTGTAGGTTAGTGATATAGTCAAAATAAAGTTAGAAAATTCCTGTGTGATTTAAAAATTCATTATTTTAATTGACTTCCTGCATCATTGTCAGAATAGCAATATATGTAAATAGCACATGTAGCTTTGCAGCCAGAACTAATGTATCTGGATTTTGTCCTTGCCATATACCAGATTTTTGTGACTTGACATATTCTATCAGCTGTCACAACCTTAAATAGGAACATCACTGTGAAATCCTGTATAACAGACAAGTAGGTCTACAGATATTTCACATACAGGATGCCTGCTACTAAGGGAAGATGTCAAGTCAGTTTTCAACATGAACCCTTGGATGGCTTTTCAGAGAAAATAATTACATGGATGCTTAGAATTCAGACATTTCATCTGAATTTCATGCCACATGCTTGTGGAACACCAAGAGTTGGTTGTTTTATATACTGTGTTCATCATTGATATACTTTATTATTATGATGTAATCTATCATTTTGGCTTAATATACAAATATAACGTAATTTTATTTATTTTATTAAGATGTAGGTGCATGTATGTATATGTAAGTGGGGGTATTAATGGGAATTATAGAACTCAGAGGACAACATTTAGAAGTTAGTTTTCTCCTTTCACTGTGGGTTCTGGGTATTGAACTCCAGTTGTCTGGCTTGCATGGTAGATAGTTTTATCCAGTGAATCATCTTTCGAGTTCAGTTTAATCTTTGTTTGATTTAAGATGTGACAAAATAAAAACACCCATCTTATAATCTGCAATTGTTAAAAAAAAAGGGGGGGATCTTGGGGGCAAACTCCACAGAGGGTCCCAAGGTCCCCAGAGGACTCTCCACACTACAGGAACCCTAGCACACTGAGGAATGTGAGATCACTGGTGAGTGGAATGCAACATCTGTTCCAAAAAAACCCAGAGGGTCAAAGGACAAAGGCAGGCCCTAGAACACCCAGAATCTTGGAAACACTGAGACTCAGGAGAGCATGTGGGTGGCAGAAACAACAGAGTTTCTTGGGCAAGGTCCCTTGGGGCCTTCAACCTCAGCCAGGAGGCAGAGCTGAGACCCAGACCCCAGGGAACATTCCCTGTCAGAGGAAAGGTTGCCTGCAGGGAGTGCTCTGACCACTGGGACTCAGGAGAGTGTTGGACTCACAGGAGTACTGACAGAGGATAAGAATCACAGGAGGAACAAGCTTCAGCCAGAGACAGCTAGAACATCTAACACCAGAGATTACAAGATAGTGAGAGGCAAATTTAATAATCTTACTAACAGAAACCAAGACCAATTGGTATCATCAGAACCCAGTACTCCCACCACAGCAAGTCCTGGATACCCCAATAAACCTGAAAAACAAGATTCAGAATAAAAAAAAATTCATGATTCTGGTAGAGGATTTTAAGAAGGGCATTAATAACTCACTAAATGAAATATTAGAGAACACTGTTAAACAGGTGGAAGTGCTTAAAGAATTACAGGAAAACACTGCTAAACAGGTAGAAGTTCTTAAAGAGGAAACACAAAAATCCCTTAAAGAATTTCAGGAAAACATAACCAATCAGGTGATGTAATAGAACAAAACCATCCAAGATCTAAAAATGAAAGTAGAAACAAAGAATGAAACTCAAAGGGAGAAAACTCTGGAGATAGAAATCCTAGGAAAGAAATCAGGAACCATAGATGTGAGCATCAGCATCAGAATACAAAAGATGGAAGAGAGAATCTCAGATACAGAAGATTCCATAGAGAACATGGATACAACAATCAAAGAAAATGCAAAATGCAAAAAGATCCTAACCCAAAACATCCAGGAAATCCAGGACACAATGAGAAAACCAAACGTAAGGATAATAAGTATAGATGAGAATGAAGATTTTCAACTTAAAGGGCCAGTAAATATCTTCAACAAAATTATAGAAAAAAACTTCACTAACCTAAAGAAAGAGATGTGCATGAACATACAAGAAGCCTACAGAACTCCAAATAGACTGAACCAGAAAAGAAATTCCTCCCAACACATAATAATCAGAACAACAAATCCACTAAATAAAGATAGAATATTAAAAGCAGTAAGGGAATACTGTCAAGTAACATATAAAGGCAGACCTATTAGAATTACACCAGAATTCTCACAAGAGGCTATGGAAGCCATAAGATCCAGGACAGATGTTATACATACACAAAGAGAACACAAATGCCAGCTCAGGCTACTATACCCAGAAAAACTCTCAATTACCATAGATGGAGAAACCAAGGTATTCCATGATAAAACCAAATACACACAATATCTTTCCATGAATCCAGCCCTTCAAAGGATAATAAAGGGAAAACACTGACACAAGCACAGAAATTACACCCTAGAAAAAGCAAGAAAGTAATCCTTCAACAAACCTAAAAGAAGACAGCTGCAAGATCAGAATCCCAACTCTAACAACAAAAATAACAGGAGGCAACAATAATTTTTCCTTAATATCTCTTAATATCAATGGACTCAATTCCCCAATAAAAAGACATAGACTAATAGACTGGCTACATAAACAGGACCCAACATTTTGCTGCATACAGGGAACTCACATCAGGGACAAAGACAGATACTACCACAGAGTAAAAGGCTGGAAAACCATTTTCCAAGCAAATGATCCAAAGAAATAAGCTGGAGTAGCCATTCTAATTTCGAATAAATTTGAGTTGCAACCCAAAATTATCAAAAAAGACAATGAAGGGCACTTAATACTCATCAAAGGTAAAATCTACCAAGATGAACTCTCAATTCTGAATATCTATGCTCCAAATGCAAGGGCAAACATATTCATTAAAGAAACTATAGTAAAGCTCAAAGCACATATTGCACCTCACACAACAATAGTGCGAGATGTCGACACCCCACTCTCATCAGTGGAAAGATCCTGGAAGCAGAAACTAAACAGAGATACAGTGAAGCTAACAGAAGTTATGAAACAAATGGATTTAACAGATATCTACAGAACATTTTATCCTAAAAGAAAAGGATATACCTTCCTCTTAGCACCTCATCGCACCTTCTCCAAAATTGAACATATAATTGGTCACAAAACAGGTCTGATCCATGCATCTTATCAGATCACTACAGATTAATGCAGATCTTCAATAATAACAAAAATAATAGAAGGCAAACATTCCTGTGGAAGCTGAACAGCAATCTACTCAATGATATCTTGGTCAAGGAAGAAATAAAGAAATTAAAGACTTTTTAAAGTTTAATGAAAATGAAGCCACAACATACCCAAACTTATGGGACACAATGAAAGCATTCCTAAGAGGAAACTCATAGCTCTGAGTGCCTCCTAAAAGAAACTAGTGAGAGCATACACTAGCAGCTTGACAGCACACTGAAAAGCTCTAGAACAAAAGGAAGCAAATTCACCCAAGAGGAATAGACAGCAGTAAATAATCAAACTTAGGGTTGAATCAACCAAATAGAAACAAAAGAACTAAACAAAGAATCAACCAAACCAGGAGCTATTTTTTTGAGAAAATCAACAAGATAGATAAACCCTTAGCCAGACTAACTAGAGGGCACATGTATGACATCCTAATTTAAAAGAATCAGAAATGAAAAGGGTGACATAACAACATGAGGAAATCCAAAACATCATCAGTACCTAATACAAAAGGTTATATTCAACAAAACTGGAAAACCTAGATGAAATGGACAAATTTCTAGACAGATACCAGGTACTAAAGTTAAATCAGGATCAGATTAATGACCTAACAGTCCCATATCCCCTAAAGAAATAGAAGCAGTCATTAATAGTCTCCCTACCAAAAAAAAAAAAAAAAAAAAAAAAAAAAAAAAAAAAAAAGCACGGGATGAGATGGGTTTAGTGGAGAGTTCTATCATACCTTTCAAGAAGACATAATTCCAATTCTCCTCAAACTATTCTACAAAATAGGAACAGAAAGTACTCTACACAATTCATTCAATGAAGCCATAGTTACTCTGATACCTAAACCACACGAAGAACCAACAAAGAAAGAGAACTTCAGATCAATTTCCTTTATGAATATCGATGCAAAATACTCAATAAAAGTCTTGCTAACTGAATCCAAGAACACATCAAAATGATATTCCATCATGATCAATTAGGCTTCATTCCAGGGATTCAAGGATGGTTTAATATATGGAAATCCATCAACATAATCCACTATATAAACAAACTCAAAGACAAAAGACACATGATCATCTCATTAGATGCTGAGAAAACATTTGACAAAATCCAATACCCATTCATGATCAAAGACTTGGAAAGATCAGGAATTCAAGGCCCATACCTAAACATAATAAAAGCAATATACACAAACAAGTAGCCAACATCAAACTAAATGGAGAGAAACTTGAAGCAATCCCACAAAAATCAGAGACAAGACAGGCTGCCCACTTTTCCCTTACCTATTCAATATAGTACTCAAAATCGTAGGCAGAGCAATTAGACAACAAAAGTGGATACAAATTGGAAAGGAAGAAGTAAAAATATCACTATTTGTAGATTATATGATAGTGTATATAAGTGATCCTAAAAATTCCACCAGAGAACATTTAAACCTGATAAACAGCTTCAGTGAAGTAGCTGGATATAAAATTAACTCAAACAAATCAGTGGCCTTTCTCTACACAAAGGATAAACAGGCTGAGAAATAAATTAGGGAAACAACACCCTTCACAATAGTCACAAATAATATAAAATACCTCGGTGTGAGTCTAACTAAGGAAGTGAAAGATCTGTACAATAAGAACTTCAAGTCTTTGAAGAAAAAAAAAATAAAAGAAGATCTCAAAAGATGGAAAGATCCCCCATGCTCATGGATTGGCAGGATCAATATAGTAAATTTGGCTATCTTGCCCAGAGCAATCTACAGATTCAGTTCAATCCTCATCATAATTCCAACTCAATTCTTCACCGAGTTAGAAATGGCAATTTTCAAATTCATGTGGAATAACAAAATACATAGGATATCAAAAACTATTCTCATTGAAAACATAACCTCTGGTAGAATCACCATGTCTGACCTCAATCTTTACTACAGAGCAATTGTGATAAAATCTGCAGGGTACTGGTACAGTCACAGACAGATATATCAATGGAATTGAATTGAAGACCCAGAAATGAACCCACACACACCTATGGTCACTTTATCTTTGACAAGGGAGCTAATACCATCCAGTAGAAAAAAGACAGCATTTTCAACAAATGATCCTGCCTCAACTGGAGAATGCTCATTGATCCATTCTTATCTCCTTGTACAAAGCTCAAGTCTGAGTGAATCAAGGAACTCCACATAAAACCAGAGACACTGAAACTTATAGAAGAGAAAGTGGGGAAAATCCCCAAAGATAAGGTCACAGGAGCAAAGTTCCTAAACAGAAAAGCAATGGCTTGTGTTGTAAGATTGAGAATCAACAAATGGAACCTCATAAAATTAAAAAAACTTCTGTAAGGCAAAAGACACTGTCAATAAGACAAAAAGGCCTCCAACAGATTGGGAAAGGATATTTACCAATCCTAATCAGATAGGGGACTAATATCCATTATATATAAAAACTCAAGAAGACAGACTCCAGAAAATCCAATAATCCTATTAAAAAATGTGGTACAGAGGTAAACAAAGAATTCTCAACTGAGGAATACCAAATGACTGAGATGTACCTGCAAAGTTTTCAACATCCTTAATCATCAGGGAAATGCAAATCAAAACAACCCTGAGTTTCTACCTCACAGCAATCAGAATAGCTAAGATCAAATATTCAGGTAATAGAAGATGCTGGTGAGGATGTGGAGAAAGAGGGACACTCCTTCATTGTTGGTGGGATTGCAAGCTGGTTCAGACAACTACTCTGGAAATCAGTCTGAGGTTCCTCAGAAAATTGAACATAGTACTACTAGAAGATCCAGCAATTCCTCTCCTGGGCATATACTCAGAAAGTGTTCCAACTTGTAACATGTACACATGCTCCAGGATGTTCAAAGCATCCTTATATATAATAGCCAGCAGCTGGAAAGAACCCAGAAAGAATCCAGATGTCACTCAACAGACGAAAAGATACAAAAAATGTGGTACATTTACACAATGGAGTACTACCCAGCAATTAAAAACAATGAATTCATGAGATTCTTAGGCAAATGGATGCATCTGGAGGATATCATCCTGAGTAAGGTAACACAATCACAAAAGAACTCACTTGATATGCATTCACTGATAAGTGGATTTTAGCCCAGAAACTTAGAATATCCAAGATACAATTTGCAAAACACATGAAACTGAAGAAGAAAGAAGTTCAAATTGTGGATACTTTTCTCTTTAGAATGTGGAACGAAATACCCATGTAAAGAGTTTCAGAGAAAAGTTCGGAGCTGAGACAGAAGGAAAGATCATCCAGAGACTGACTCACATGGGGATCCATCCCATATACAACCACCAAACCAGACATTATTGGATATTCCAGAAAGATTTTGCTGACAAGACCCTCACATAGTTCTCTCTTGTGAGGCTATGCCAGTGCCTGGCAAATACAAAAGTGGATGCTCACAGTCATCTATTGGATGGAACACGGGGCCCTTAGTAAAGGATCTAGAGAATGTACCCAAGGAGCTAAAGGGGTCTGCAACCCTATAGGAGGAACAACAATATGAACTAACCAGTACCCCCCAGAGCTGTGTCTCTAGTTGCATATATAGCAGAGGATGGACTCTTCGGCCATCAATGGGAGGAGAGGCCCTTGGTCTTGCAAAGATCATATACCCCAGTACAGGAGAATGCCAGGACCAGGAAGCGGTAGTTGTTGGGTTGGGGAGAAGGGCAGGGAGAGGTTATTGGAGACTCTCGGTATAACATTTTAATTGTAAATGAAGAAAATATGTAATAAAGGAAATTAAAAAAAACCCAAAAGGGGGCATTTTCTACAGTTGGAACAATGATTTAACCTTGAACTCATGCTGAAATTTAGTCCTTAATATAAGTACTGAGGGCATTAAAACCTTTAAGATGTGACTGTGTTGTTGACAGCAATTAATATCCCCCAGTATTGTCATTAACCTAGGTCCTCTAAAGGAGTTAATTCAATAGAATTAGTATATAGTAGGGTATGCATTGTGAGCACATAGAAGTTATTTAATAGGCTTGCACATTAAGGACTAGGGTATCCAAAAATGGCCATCCTCATGCTAGAAACTGTGAGAAGCCTGAACTTATTTAGTAGGAGTTTGGGTACCACAGCAGTTCCTATGTGGTTCTAGCCTTCACTCCACAATGAAACTTGAATAACCTGGATTATCATGTGGAGAAAATACAGCACCAATGTCAACTGTAGAATTTTCACATTTATTAGCAAACAGTGAAGGAAGGCAAGCAAGCAAACATGACTGTTGTCTATAGGACCACTGGGCTGTCACTGGAAGGTCTTTCTTATTCTGGGGGAAGATGCCTTCTACTCCCCCAGTTAATCCTTCTTGTAATCCTCCTGGATCTATCCAGAGGTTTGACTCCAAGTTGATTCCTTAGACAAGCAAGTTAACAATTGTTATTAACTTCCACATAGCCATTGATGATCAGGGGGCATATGAAGCAAACCTGCCTGTTAGGTTTGTGTTCTTTCATATACACACACTCACTCTTCCACTTTTCAGCAATGTTATGAGAGAATGTAGGAGGACTTCACAGGAAGCCTAGCATACGCTGGTCACATGCACTTGGACTTTCTAATATTCATATCTATTGAATAAAATAGAATGCTGTTCTTAAATTATGTGGATAATGGGATGTATTACCACAACAAAACAAAAACAAAAACATCAAACCAACCAACAAATGAAAAACTAAAACCAAAGCAAACAAAAAAACCAAAATAAGTTGTCAATACTAACATACTTTTATTGAAACAACAATATATCTTTCACTTTCTTTTCTGGGTTTGATCAAAATAATGCCTAACATACCAAACATTAGTCAAGTAATGACCCAGCCCACCATTTACTATTGAACATATTAAAGTTAGACCTTCTTTTTTTTTGCTTCAGGTATTCTTTTCATTCCTCCTAGATAAGATTTATTATAATTCCTTACCATAGCATATACCTAGCTTCCTGGCAAATCCAATCAAGGGAAAGTTTGACTTTCTTACAACTTTGAAATCTTCCAGCAGAGTCAAATTCAGCAGTTACACCCTCACTATCCCTAAAATTCTCTAGAGTTTACTGAGTTCAGTGTGCTGTTTCACTGGTGGAATTAATAAACCCAAGTTACTCAACAGCAATTATGCTTCTGGCTGTCTTTGGCCCATAAGCCCTACAGCAGCAGTTGCTTGTGTAAAACTCACTCTGAATGTTGTCTTCTCTTCATTATTTGTCAGAAAAAAAATATAACCTTTTCACTTGTTCTTTAAATGATCCATAATGTATTTTGAAATGTGGTGATAGATCAAATATATTATTTATCTTATATAAATATTCATTTCATTCCAAACCTGGGAATGGGACTTGGTAGCTATGTCATAGAATTGTAAGGAAATCTATGTTTGGAAAAGAATGGGAGGGAACTGTAAATGAGAGAGAAAGGGAAAGGCAGACTGAAAAGCAAGTGAGGAGAAGTTAAAGAATGAAGAAAATAACACCCAGGAAGGAATGCAGCAAGAGATGCAGAGGTGTTGTTCAACCTGATATAGGGCATTTGTGTATATTTGCCTTCTCTGCAGCCACCAGGAGTAGTAAAAGTATAATGCACACCACTGCAGACAGAGCAAAAGCCTACCATCTGTGTGTGATTTTCTATTTCTACAGCATCCAAAGTAGAGCAAGCCATTGCTAGTACTTAGCCTTGTGGCAGGTCTGACAACAAAGGAAGGAGGCATGGAACTCCTTCTTGATCATCCACTGCTACTAACTTCTCAATCAATCAAAAATAGTTGATATCTACCTAAGAGGTCAGGGAATAACAATGCAAACTAAAAATCAAAACAGTTAGAGATCATTTCCAAAGTTACTGAGTACACTCTCTGGGAAACTCTGTATCTTTGGCAAATCCAAATGAACACTTCTTGAGTGGCTCTGGGAATTTGCTTAGTTATTGTCACCTTGCTGTTCTTTGATGATTTGCACAAGAGGTCAAAGGTATGAAGAGCTCAGACCATAGTCATCATTTAGACAATATTTGAGATGATTTTGACTCTGATCTTTTCGCAGTTCCTCTTGGTATTTGAACTTAGACATCAACAAGATATGCTCTGGTTTTGCTTTATTTCTCCCATAAGTCATAACTGTATATTAAGAGAAACAAATTTCTTTCCAGCCTGAGATAGGAAAAGAATGCATGAGCATTAAAAAGAAGATGTCTGAAATACAAAAGCCTGTTTGCCAGTGGTTATAGTTAATTAGAAGATATAATAGAGAGAATGCAAATACAAATATATAAAAATGCCACTTATACATTCATGATGGGCGAAAATTACTTATAGGAGATCTAAAGCTTTTGGCTATCCTCCTTAGAATTTTAGTAGGTAAAAACTCATGCCAGCTTGATGATGCTAATATTAAATTACAATGTTGAATATTAGTTATACTCAATGTTCTCAAACAGATATATCCATGCTTAAATTGTAGAAAGTTTTATTTCAAAAATCAGCTGAATGACTGAATGAATCCATTAGGAGAAAATGAAAGAAAAAGTTTAATATATGTCTATGTAGATAAAGTCATATATACTTACTTAAGTATTGATTAATTTAGGTCTCATAGATTGCTGAATATTATAAAACTCAGCAGATTTTGAAATTCTTTAATGAAAATAATTATAATTATTGTGACATAACTGAACATGAAGGCTGGTATGTACAGAACAACTGGACACAAGATGAATATTAAACACCTTTCTCTCTCTCTCTCTCTCTCTCTCTCTGTGTGTGTGTGTGTGTGTTCACAACGTCATATATGTGTTTATATTGAATGAAATGAGTATTATTATAAAAAGTAAAGATCTTGTTCAGTATCTTTATGTTGTTGATTATTTTAAGCTAACATTAAAAATGAGTAGCTTCATAAAGGATTTGTACTCATTATATCCTTGTGCATTTTTGTCTGCATATTCCATTCTCCATGCCTCCTTCCTTCTGGTCTCTTTTGTACCTCCAAGCAGTCCTCCCTTCTTTTTTTATCCACTCCACCCCTCTCCCTTAATAAGGCTTTTTTTTTTTAACCTCTCATGCTCCTCTCCTGACATCCTCATATTTAAATCCAGATTATTCTTAGGAGAGAAAACATGTATGATTTTTTTTCTAAATATGCCTTGTTTCACTTAGCATGATGGTCACTGTATTTTACTTGAGAAAAGGAAAAACTAGTCTTTAATATAAAAGATAAATTGCAAATAAACATAAAAATGTATCCTAAAATACAAATTGATTTTTATACATTTGAAAAATTTAAACACCGAAGCAAAACATGGAACAATTAAACTTCAAAACACTCACATTTAATACTTGAGTGATTTAAACTTTCAGCTGTAATGAATTATGATCCTTAAAATGTTTTGTTCAAAACACTATATAAATGGAAAAAGAATGAGAGCAACCAGCCTCCTGGAAGACTGCATAGCTTTTGAGTCTTCAGCTCTTTGTTTCCTCCACTGAATAGTGTCCTTGAAAAGAATGCCTCACTTCATCTTACTAAACCTCTACTTTCTTATTTGCAAAGTAGGGCTAATAATAGCTCATAGTGACAGCACTGTATAGTGAAATGGAAATTACAGAATGATCTGAGTGCATTGTCTACCACCAAACACATGTGAGATAGTATTAGTGCAGATATTATCATCATCATGACTTTTAATCCTCACAATGATTAAGTGAGAAATGCATTATTTTCCCTGTTTTGGAGAGACTAAGTCACATATTGAAAAAATAGCAAGGATTTGTCAAAACTCAAGTTTGTCATGTATGTATGTATGTATGTATGTTTGTATGTTATGTATGTGAGAGAGCTAAGCTTGACTCAATTTCTGTAGTAAAATAATGCAAGATATAAATAAAAATTATTACCATTTCCTATGCATGAGCTAAATAAAGGTGACTGTTGTAATATTTACTTAACTCTCCTCAAATTGCCCCATTGGTGACTGCATGCATTCCTTGCAACCCACCCAAATGCTCTGGATTAGCCTTATTTTTAATATTCCCTGAGCAGGTTAATGGCTGAGCCACTCTCAAACTTCCACATTGTTACCACCTCCATCCTGATATTTCTGAATTTTTGATTACTAAGATGTAAATTCCATCTTTGCTACCTTGAATCCAAATGGGGGATGGGGTGGGGCTTGGGGCTTATCTTCACCAGCTCATACACTCTTGATTCTCTAGCTCTCAAGCCTAATGTTTCTGCTTCCCCAGAATGGTGTTTCTAAATTCTTTTTCCTCCTGGGTTGCCTTGTTTGGGAAATCTAAAGTCCACCTCTGTTTCCCTGCCCAGCCACTAGCCACCAGTAACTTTATTTACCAATTAGAGCCAACAGGGCATATGGATCTGTGGTGTCTTATATGCAGATATGTGAATTCCTGTGTAATTTGGGGACTCAATTCCAAACCCACAAGAGATATCACCAGTACATATAGCAAAGCATTCAGAGGAAAGACCACAAGATCTCAAAACTATACAAAGAATAGCAGAAAACTAAGGAGGGGGAAAGCAGAAGAACACTAAATGGTTATTCAATACCAAATGGCCAGCACTGAAAATATACATACAAGTTATAGTATAGAAATGTAAGAAATGTAGTATGCATATATATACATACACACACACACACACACTTTGACAGAGAGCATATGACTTTGAGATGCAGCAGGGAGAAATATCTGATTGGGTTGGGAAAGAAGAAAGGGAAGGGAGAAATAATGTAAAATGATCTTACAATTTAAGATTTCTGTTTGCAGCTGAGACAGTTAAAAATAAGATCCTGTTTGAAGATTCTTACTAGTTAAGATTTCTGTTTGTAAATAAGAGTAAGTCCTTGTTTCCTAGATCTGATATAACCTGTAAAACATGTTTTTCAACCTACACTAAACTGGGGACTCCATTCAAGTGACATATATCCTTATCCTTGTTTCTTCCCTTTCATTGTTTTCTTCTAACAATTCACAACACCTAAATCTCTGTCCCTCTAAACAGTTTATCTCTCCTATAAGATGCACTGCAAGAGGCTGGCAGGGATTACTCTCTCACTTCTTTCTTAGTGGGAGACAGCCAGCTGCTACTACTAAGTCACAGGTACACCTCAAAATACAGCTTACTTTATTTGTTTAATTTGATTTTTTCTACTTGTGATTCTCAGATTTACCCTTAATTATATTGTATCTCAAAATTCAAATGCAGAAAATTAAGAATTAAAATTTTATATCTGTATCTTTTATCCGTATTTGTCATTAGGTAAGCAGAATAACCCTCTTGTTGAGAACAATGTTTGTAGAAATGAATCTCTTTACTTATCAGAACCTTTGAAATTAAGAGTCTCAAATCAAGTCTTAAACAAGAATAGCCAAATCCTCCATTGTGTCTCATCCCTCCTGCTTGATGCCTTTTCCCAGAGGAGGTTATAAAAGCTCTGTCTGTGGAGCTTATGGGCTATGTTGGCTTAGATGGGATGTATGTATGAATAGAATTATAGTTACTGCTACTCAAATATGATATGCTGTAGTGAAAGATGCATTCTTGATTTGTAAATCATATGTTTTTTGTTTGTTTGGGTTTGTTTGTTTGTTTGTTTTTTGAGACAGGGTTTCTCTGTATAGCCCTGGCTGTCCTGGAACTCACTTTGTAGATGAGGCTTGCCCTGAACTCAGAAATCTGCCTGCCTCTGCCTACCGAGTGCTGGGATTAAGGGCGTGTGCCACCACACCTGGCTATATGTGTATATTTTTAAAATATATAATTTATATAATATGTAAAAAAATCTAATAACTTATTTCCTTGGAAAACCTACTCAAAGTTTATTATTCAACATTGGAAAATAAATGTCAACAGCACACATTATTTATAACATTGTATGGGTGAACTGAGAAAATGAATTGTCCAAGGAGGGAGAGGAATGAGATGAATACTGTGTGATACACACATATAGTATTATAAAATTATTATATTATTGATTCAATAAAGTATTTGAAGTTTTAGGTAGAACAATAAGACAAATAAATGTGATCAAGAAGATATAAATTGTAAAGGAAAAAATAAAAAACCTAAAGTGTTTCTATTCACAGATATGATAGTTCACAAAAGTCACCTCCAAAATTTTACCAGGGAATTTCTACAGCTGAAAATACATTCAGCAAAGTGACTAGGTATAAATTACCCACTCCCCAAATCAGTAGCCCTCTTTTACATGAATGATAAACAGGCCAAAAAAGAAATTACAGAAACAACACCCTTCATAATAGCCATAAACAACATAGAATATATTGGTGCAACTTCAACCAAGCAATTGAAAGACATGTATGGCAAGAACTTTAAAGTCTTTAAAGGAAGAAATGGAAGAAGATATAATAAGATGAAATGATCTCCCACGCTTATAGATCAGTAGGGTTAAAATACTGAAAATGGCCATTTTATCAAAAGCAATCTATAGATTCAATGCAATTTCCACCAAAATTCCAACACAAATCTTTAAGAAATTTAAAAGAACACTACTCAATTTCATATGAAAAAAAACAAAACAAAACCCAGGATAACTAAAACAATCTTGTACAATAGAAGAGTTTCTGGAGGTATCATTATCCCTTATTTCAAGCTGTACGACAGAGCAATTGTAATAAAAAATCACAAGGTATTGGCACTGAAAAATTCAGGTTGATCAAGGAAATCAAACTGAAGGCCCAGAAACAATCCCACTGACCTACAGACACTCGATCTTCAACAAAGGAGACAAAACCACAGAGTGGAAGAAAGAAACCATTTTCAACAAATGGTGGTGGATGTCTACATGTAGAAGAATGCAAATAAATCCCTATTTTTTACCTTGCTCAAAACTCAAGTTCAAGTGGATCAAAGACCTCAACATGGAAGCAGAAACACCACACACCTACAGACACTTGATCTTCAAAAAAGGAGACAAAACCACAGAGTGGAAGAAAGAAACCATTTTCAACAAGTGGTGGTGGATGTCTACATGTAGAAGAATGCAAATAAATCCCTATTTTTTATCTTGCTCAAAACTCAAGTTCAAGTGGATCAAAGACCTCAACATGGAAGCAGAAACACCACACACCTACAGACACTTGATCTTCAAAAAAGGAGACAAAACCACAGAGTGGAAGAAAGAAACCATTTTCAACAAGTGGTGGTGGATGTCTACATGTAGAAGAATGCAAATAAATCCCTATTTTTTACCTTGCTCAAAACTCAAGTTCAAGTGGATCAAAGACCTCAACATGGAAGCAGAAACATTAAATATAATAAAATAGAATATGGGGGAATTGCCTTGAGTGCACATGTATAGGGAACAACTTCCTGAATAGAATACCAACAGCTCAGGCACTAAAATAAGCAACTAATAAATGGGACCTTGTGGAAATGAAATTACTCTTTAAGTCAAAGGACATTATCAAAAGGGTCAAACATTAGCTATCAGAATAGGGAAAAATCTTCACCAACTCAACATCATGCAGAGAACTAATATTAAAAATATATAAAGAACTGAAAGAATTAGAAACCACAAACCAAATAACCCAATTAAAAAATATATTGGTACAGAGGAAAATGAGAATTCTCAAGGGAATAATCTCCAAAAGTCAAAGAAATATTCATTATCCTTTCTTGTCATGAAAATACAAATATAAAGAACCCTGAGATTCCATCTAATGCCCCTAACAATAGCTAAGATAAAAAACTCAAGCAATATCTTGTGCTGGCAAGGTTGTGGAATAAAGGAGACAATGCATTGTTGGTAGGAGTGAAAACATGTACAATCCTTTTGGAAATCAATTTGGTGGTTTCTCAGAAAATTGGGAATTGTCTACCTTATGATCCAGCTATACCACTCCTGGGCATATATCTATATCTATGTATTTTATATCGTCCAAAAGACAATATAGAAGACCACAATGACATTTGTTTAACTATGTGTGTAGCAGCTTTATCCCTAATAGGATGTAGAAACAACCTAGATATGCCTCAATTGAAAAGAGACTGAAACAACAACAACAACAAAAAAGATTTCGTACATTTCCACAATGAAATACTACTCTGCTATTAAAAACAAAGATATCATGAAATTTGCAGGCAAATGGATGGAACTAGAAAAGATCATCCAGATTCCAGACTGAGATAATCTAGACCAAGAAATACATATCACACACACACACACACACACACACACACACACACACACACACACACGTAAGTAGATATTAGTCATAAAGTACAAGGTAACCAGGCTACAACCCACAAATCCAAAGAAGCTAAGTAATAAAAGGACCTAAAGGAGGATATTTGACTATCAGTGAAGAGAGAAAATCAAACAGAGATGGAATGCAGGAATGGAGGGAACTGTGTGGGAGAGGCAGTCAAGAGGAGAATTAGAGGGATCAAGTGTAGGGAGGACTAAGGAAAGGAGAGAGAACTGGGAGAGAAAACTGTAATTGGTGGGTGAGAGGCATCTCTGGGATGATCTAGAAACTTAGGACAAAGGGGTTTTCTATGAATCTATAAGGTTGATCCTATCTAAGACTCCAAGCATTTGGTCACATGGAATTTGAAATGGCCACCTCATGTAACTAGGAAAGAATTCCAGTAGATGGATGAGGGCACCAACACAGCCACCAAATTTTAGACCCACAATTTGTCCTGCCTACAATATATCTAGGGATAAAGTTACAGCATAAATAGAAGGAATGGACAAGCATTGACTGACCCAAATTGAATTCCGAAAGAGAGAGACAGAGAGAGAGAGAGACAGAGAGAGACAGAGAGAGAGAGAGAGAGACAAAGAGAGAGACAGAGAGAGAGATGAGCCTTGACACTATTAATGATATTCTGCTATACTTATAGACAGGAGTCTAGCATAACTTTTCTTTGGGAGAGGCTTCACTCATATGGAAGGAAATGCAGAGACCTTCATCCAAATATTAAGCAGAGATTAAATTCCATCTCATGAAGATGAGAGAAGCTTTTAAGAAGAACATAAATAACTCCCTTTAATAAATAGAAGAAATCACAGGAAAACAAAGAGAAACTCGTAAAAAGGAAACAAATAAATCTCTTAAAGAAATACAGGAAAATATGATCAAGCAAATGAAGGAATTGAACAAAATGATTTACGTCCTAAAAATGGGAATAGAAACAATAAAGACATCACAAATGGAGTCAGCTCTGGAGATGGAGAACCTAGGACAGAGAACAGTAACTACAGACACAAGTATCACCAACAGAATACAAGAGACAGAAGAGAGTGTCAGGCAAGGAAGACACCAAAGAAGATATTGAAATAGTGGTTAGAGAAAAATCTCAAGTGTAAAAAGTTCCTAAACCGAAACATTCAGAAAATTTGGGACACAATGAAAAGACCAAACTTAAGAATAATAGGAATAAAAGAGGGTGAAGATTCACATTTCAAAGGGTCAGAAAACATCTTTTTCAAAATCATAGAAGAAAACTTTCCTAACCTAAATAAAGAGATGGATATATATGAACAAGAAGACTAAATAATACCAAATATATTGGACCAGAACAGAAAATCCATCTGCCATATATTAATCAAAACATTAAATATACAGAACAAAGAATATTGAAAATTGAAAGGGAAAAAGGCCAAGTAAAAATATGAAGCAAACTTATCATGACTACACCAGACTTCTCAACAGCGACCTTAAAAGTATGAAAATCCTGGACAGATGGCTTGTAGATTCAAATCAATGTTTTATGCCACGATGAAGTCTCAAGTTCTGAACATCTTTGCCCACCAAACCAAGAACACCCACATTTGTAAAAGAAGCATTACTAAAGCTTAAAACCCACATTTAACCCCACACAATTTTAGTGAGAGACTTCAATACCCTACTTTCATCAATGGACACATCATCAAAAAACAAATTAAACAGAGATACAATGAAACTAACAGAAGTATGAACCAAATGGATTTAAAATATGTCTAAGGAAAGTTTCACTGCAAAAGCAAAGAATATACCATTTCAGCACCTCATGAAGTCTTCTCTAAAAAGATGATATAATCAGACATAAAAAAGCATCAACATATACAAGTAGATTAAAAAAATTCTTTGGATTCTATCAGGTCATCATGGACTAAGCTTGGACTTCAATAACAACAAAAACAACAGAACACCTACATAATCATGGAAACTGAACAACTCTCTATACAATAATAACTCGGTCAGGAAAGAAATAAAAAAAGAAATTAAAGGCTCTAGAATTTAATGAAATTTTAGTCACAGAATACTCAAATTTATGGAACACAATGAATGCAATGTTATAAGGAAAATTCATAGCATTAAATGTCTTCATAAAGCAACTGGAGAGCTCCTATTCAAGCAATTTAATGGTACTCCTGAAATCTCTAGAACAAAAAGAAGCAAACAGTTCCTAGAGGAGGAGTTTGCAGGAGATAGTTAAATTCAGGTCTGAAATCACCCAATTAGTAAATAAGAGAACACTACAAAGAATCAACAAAACCAAGAGCTGGCTCTTTAAGAAAATCAACAAGATAGATAAATCCTTAGCAAAACTAATCAAAAGGCATGAAACAATATACAAATTAACAAAATCAGAAATGAAAAGGGACACATAAGAACAGAAATGGAGAAGATTTAAAAAAAAAGAAATCAATGGACTTACTAGAAAACCTTACACACACACACACACACACAAACAAAACAAACTCCCAAAAAAAAAAAAAAAACAAAGAAAGAAAAGAAAAGAGAAAAACCCTGGAGAATCTAGATAAAATGAATGATTTTCTAGACACCTACCAGGTACCAAAGTTAAATTAAGATCAGGTAAACTATCTTGGCATTCTAATAACCCCTAAGGAAATAGAAGTAGTCATTAAAGACCTCTCAACCAAAGAGAACACAGGGCCAGATTTAGTGCAGAATTCTACTGGACCTTCAGTTAGGAAATACTACCAATACTTCTCAAACTCTTCCACAAAATAGAAACAGAAGGAACACTACCTTATTTATCCCATGAGGCCAAAGTTGTTTTGATACATAAACCAACAAAGAAAGAGATCTTTAAACCAATTTCGCTTATGAACATCAATGTAAATACACAATAAAATTTTCACAAACTGAGTCTGAAAACACATCAAAACATCATTCACTACAATCAAGTAGACTTCATTCAAGGAATGCAAGGTGGTTCAGTATATGAAAATTCATCAACACAATCCACTAAATAAACCAACTTTTTTAAAAAAAAAGACCAAAATACATGATCAACTCATTAGATACTGAAAAGTCCTTCAAGAAAATTCAACATCTCTTCATGTTAAAATTCTTGGCGAGATTTGTAATTCAAGCCACATACTAAATAAAATAAAATCAATATCCAGTAAAACAATAACCAACATCAAATTTAATGAAGAGAAACTTGAAGCAATCCCTCTAAAATCAGGGACAAGACAAGGTTAGACATTTTCTTAATATCTATTTGACATAGTACTTGATTTCTAGATAGAGCAATAAGATAACAAAAGGAGATCACATAGATACAAATTGGAAAGGAAAAAGTCAAGGTATCACTATTTGTTGATGATACAGCAGTATACATAAGTGTCCCCAAAAGTTCTACCATAGAACTTCTACACAGTTGATAACTTCAGCAAAATGGGTTGGCATAAAATTAACTCAAACAAATCAGTATTCTTCTTTTATATAAATGACATATGGGCTAAGAGTGATGTTAGGGAAACAACACCCTTTACAATAGCCACAAATAATATGAAATATCTTGGTGTAACTCTATTTTAAGCAAGTTCAAGATATATATGACAATAATTTCAAATCTCTGGAGAAAGAAATCTAAGAAGATATCAGAAGATGGAATGATCTCCCATGCTTATGGATTGGTAGACTTGACAGACTAAAAATAGCCATCTTATAAAAAGTCATCTACAAAGTTATATTCCTATCACAATTCTAACACAATTCTTCACAGACACAGCAAGAGAAATTCTTGACTTCATATGGAGAAGCAGAACATCCTGGATAGCCAACACAATACTAAACAACAGAAAACATTCTGAAGAAACCTCCATCCTTGAACTCAAGTAGTACTACAGAGCAATAGTGACAAAAGCTGCATGGCATTAATACAAGGACAGAAAAATCAATCAATGGAATAGAATTGAAAACCCAGAAATAAATGCACACACCTATGGACACTTGACCTTTGACAAAGAAGCCAAACCCATACATTGGAAGAAAGAAAGCATATTCGACAAATGGTGCTTTTCTAACTGGTGGTCAGCATTGTAGAAGGATGCAAGTTGATTCATTTTTATCTCCTAGTACAAAGCTTAAGGCCAAGTGCATAAAGGACCTCAACACAAAACCAGATACACTAATAGAATAAAATAAAAGAGAAAGTGGGAAATAGCCTAGAACATGTTGACATGGGAACATTTTTCCTGAACAGAACACCAATAGGTCAGACTTTAAGATCATCTTTTGGTAAAATCTTGACACTGTAAAGTTTCTGTAAGGCAAAGGATGCTGCCAATAGGAAAAAACGACAACTACAGATTTGAAAAAGATCTTTCCCAACACTACATTCGTGTAGAGGGTTAATATCCAAAATATTTAAAGAATTCAAGAAGATAACCTCCAAAACACCAAATAAGCCAATTAAAATGGGGTACAGAACTAACCATAAAATTCTCATGGAGAAGTCTCAATTGGATGGGAAGCAATTAAGTGTTCAAAATCCTTAGTCATCAGTGAAACACAAATAAAACCAATCCTGAGATTCCACCTTACATCAATCAGAGTGGCTAAGTCCAAAAATTCAAGAGACAGCAGATGCTGGTGGTGATGTGGAGAAAGAGGAGCCCTCTTCCAATGCTAGTGGGATTGAAAACTGGTTCAACTGCTCTGGAAATCAATCTGGTGGTTCCTCAGAAAACTGAAAATAGCTCTAACTGAAGACCTAGCTATAACACTCCTGGGCATATACCCAAAAGTTGCTGCACAGTATCTCAAGGACATGCGCTCCACTATGTTCATAGCAGCCTTATTAATAATATCTAGAAACTGGAAGCAACCAAGATGAACCTCATCTGAGGAATTTATTTAAAAATAAATGTGATTTCTTTACTCTATGGAATACTATTCAACTATTAAAAACAAAGGCATCATGCATTTTGCAGGCAAATGGATAGAGTTTTAAAATATCATCCTTAGTGAGTTAGATTGGGGCATGCATTGTCTGTATTCACTGAGGAGTGGATGCTGGCTAAACCGGACAGAGTGCTCATGATATAACCGGAAGAACTTAATATGGAAGGAACAAGCAAGGATGCTTTAATCCCACTTAGAAGGGGGCTCAAAACTATCATGGGAGGC
This sequence comes from Mus caroli, assembly GCF_978045245.1. Lineage (NCBI taxonomy): Eukaryota > Metazoa > Chordata > Mammalia > Rodentia > Muridae > Mus > Mus caroli. Next base: position 110,249,385 of record NW_028227268.1, on the reverse strand, counting down.
AGAGAGAGAGAGGAAATTGGGTGGTAGAAGGGAGAAAGAGGTGGAAAGTAGGGCCAGATCAGGTATTGGGGGAGACAGGAGAGAAGCCCAGAGCTTCAAGGAATGAATGAAAATATGCAGCATCCTGATGATGAAGGTGGGGGGAACCTTAGAAAGTCCCATATACCTGGTATGGGGGAGTTTCCCAAGAATCAGTGTGGGTAATCTTAGCTGAAATTCCCAACAGTGGGTATTCCCACTGAAACCTGCAGAAACCAGCTACAGTAGTTTAACAGGACTTCCAGTGGAGGGATGGGGACACCAACTCACCTTCAGAATTTTTGAGCCCAGAATTTTCTTTTTTAAGAAATATGGAGATAAAAATGGAGCAAAGACTGAATGAATGACCAAACCATTCAGGTTCAACTTAGGATCTACCCCATGGGTGGACACCAAAACCTGACACTATTGCTGATGCTCTGTTGTGCTTGCAGGCAGGAGCCTAGTTATGGCTGTCTACTGAGAGACTCTACAAGCAGCTGAATGAGACAGATGTTGATACTCACAGCTAACAGTTGTATTGAGGTCAAGAACCTCTATGAAAGAGTTAGGGGGAATTATTGAAGGAATTAAAAGGGATAGCATCTCTATAAGAGGACCAATGGTGTCAATTAACCTAGACCCTTGGACTTTTCCAGAAACTAATTCACCAACCAAAGAACATACATGGGCTGGTCTATGGGACCAAGAGAGGGAGGATGCTGTGCAGGAGCACCCTCTCAGAGATGAAGAGCAGGGGGAAGAGGAGGAACAACTCTGTGAGGGGAGACCAGGAGTGGGTACAACATTTTGGATGTAATAAATACTTAATAATAATAACTGAATGTCTCCTCTTTAAATTTTTGAAAGAGCTTTGTGATCTTTTATTTTGCTTGTTTCACAGGAAACTGCTTCAAATGATAAATTTGTTTTATTACTGACACCCAGAACGGCACAAGGACATCTGCCCTTGTAGTCCTGACGATACTTCCCCATGATACTTCTGTTTAGTGCCTATTTAACTTACAACTAAGCAAGTTCCAATAGCTTTAGGATTTTTCTTTTTAGTTTTTAGGTTCGTTTAACTTAATGTAAATTGATAAAGTGTTTACTATTAACATTTAATTGAAAAATGAAATTTGTTTTCATGTTGCAAAATCTGAACTCTAAGTCAAAGTTGTCTAGATAGTACTCATTTAGAGGCTCACCTGTGTTCTATAAAGAGAGGAGATGTAGTAAAATATCTTAGAAAAGATATAAATAGAAAAATTCTCAAGAATTTCAAGACTGACATATATGCTATCAGGACTTTGCAGTTACCATTTTTATTATGTTAACACAAAAGTAGAGCACTTCTTGCTTGTGTGCAAGCAAGCAAAGTCAAAATAAGACTTGGAGGTAGGTTAATCCCTCATATCATAGGACTGTATGAGAAGGGATATCTGCTCACCAAACAAAGAGAACTGTGTGGGCTGCCTGAAAGGGAAAAGTGTTAAGAGAACCTTGGTCACTGATATTCTGACACTGGAAGTAGTGAATGACATTTTATCTCTATGTGGCTGTGTAGCTCAGTATGATGGCCCAATTCAGTTAATGGCTATGTTAGCCAAATTAATCTTTATCATTGTACATTTTGCATAACTTATTACTGTTTATATTTATCTTCCTCAAGCCCCACCACAAGGAAACAGTGCTTTCCATGCAGGGTAAGTTCATGCTGATTAACAGGCTTGAGTATCCCCTTGATTGCTCCATTCCTGGTAAAAGGTAATAAACACTGCTCTCATTCTGTAACTCATGTGTTATGAAATTGGCTATACCCACTGGAACTTATTTGGTGTACTGGCTGGTTTTGTGTGTCAAATTGACACAGCTGGAGTTATCACAGAGAAAGGAGCTTCAGTTGAGGAAATGCCTCCATGAGATCCAACTGTAAGGCATTTTCTCAATTGGTAATCAAGGGGGAAAGGCCCCTTGTGGGTGGAACCATCTCTGGGCTGGTTGTCTTGGTTCTATAAGAGAGCAGGCTGAGCAAGCCAGTAAGGAACATCCCTCCATGGCCTCTGCATCAGCTCCTGCTTCCTGACCTGCTTGAGTTCCAGTCCTGACTTCCTTGGTGATGAACAGCAGTATGGAAGTGTAAGCCGAATAAACCCTTTCCTCCCCAACTTGCTTCTTGGTCATGATGTTTGTGCAGGAATAGAAACCCTGACTAAGACTTTGGTGAACCTGAAGTCTTGGATTGGTGAAAATAGAGGCCCTGTTCCTAACTCAAAATTATGCCTGATATGGCAACAGGTGGGCTCCAAGAATATATTTTCGTTCAATGGATTGAAATAATGTCAAAATAGGGGATCTGGCTGTAAGCTCTTGTCAATATCCTTAATTAGCTATCTGTATTTAATTATGCTAACCTTGAGATAAGAAAAGTGGTGAAAGCTCACAAGGAAATCTTGAATTTCCTTGCTCTTGGAATTTGGAAACAAAAAGTCAATCCCATATACTAGAAATATTCTGATGAGTACCTGTCTTAGTAAAAATAAAGTAAAAAAATACTGACTGTTCAGGCAATTACTTAGACTTTGAATATTTATTAATAAGGTAAGGATGTTGAGGGCAGAAGTCTGTGATGAGATCACATTATGCTCTCTGGAGGGTTCTGCTGGTCATCTTTGTTGGAAAAGAGGGGTTTGGATATTTTTGTTGGAGAATAGAATGTCAACAGAGGTGGTTAATCTTTGAACATATTTAATACATTTTCTGCAATACTGAATAGTGCATTCCATACCTAGATACTTCTATTTTATGAATGTTTAATTTTCTATACATAGGAAATGCTTATCAAAGGTTTCTGAAGTAGAAACTTAAGAGTTATTTGATGATCCACAGCAGGTATATTTTCATCTCCCTCTTTTTCAGTTGGTGAATTTATAAGCAACATCCCTTACCATATCAGTAGCTGCCATTGTTTTAGATGTAGAAGTGGATCATGCCCATGTAATTTTAGAGAATGCAAAGAGAATGATTAGAGTGTCCCAGGCTTTGTACCTCTGCTTGTTCTTGATTATCTGCTAGTTTTGTTCTGTTACTTGCACCGAATCGGCTGTTTTGCTTTCATTTATTCTCACTTTAGGATGTATACCATTACATATCAGTCAATTCCACATCTTGGTGACATAAAAAATGGAGATTTTTTTCTTATTTGCAATATATATTTTTGCCATGTCAATCAGAAGGATTAGACTTAGGAGGTCACTCAGACATTATTGACGATGGAGTAGGTACTATCTTGAAGTTATTGTCATTACATTAGAGGGCAAGATTCCTGCCTTCAGATAATTGATCAAAACTTCTTGGCTAGAGTGTTTCATATGACTCCCAGAAGCTTAAGGAAATAATCTCATCACAGACTCAGGAAGCAGAGAACAGGAATATGAGGTAGACAACATTATTGATTAATTCAACACTAATTATCTACTTTTATTTTAAAAAAAGGACTCTGGGAAGACTTCTGAGTTTGTAATCATTAGCATAAAATGAGTTTTGCAGTTCTGAGTAGCAACTGTATCCATGCAGTTAGAAATATGACAATGAATGGCTAGGCCTGAACCATGCATTCTAGAAGACTCACATGCCAGATCCCTATATTAGGTAAGATAGTGATCTAATTAGAGCTAGAGGTGTGACACCAGTGATATCTAATCAATTCCTCCTGGATGTGGACAGGGAGCCATTGATTTCTAAGGAAAAACCATTTATTTCTGAACTCACACCAAGCTTTGATGGTCTCTGACTGTGCCACCATAAGTCAGAGGTGCTTTCAAATGTATCACCTTTTTACACTAAGTGAACAATGTGAACTGAATTGCAGGCTTTTTAGTCTGCAGTGCCAGTGGCATTAAGGAGAAGTGGAGAATAGCATATGCTGTTGAGGGAACTCTGGTGTTCTGTGGTTTTATTTTTGTTTGTTAGTTTTGTTTAGTTTTGTTTTATAATAGCAGTGTTGGGTCTCTCTGTTTCATCATAGATTGAAATAAATTTTGTGAGCATTTAAAAAATGCAACCACCCTCTAAATTTAAGTGAACTGTATATCAAACTGATTCAAATTCATTAAAGGGGATTTTATCAAGAGTCTTTATTAGTATAATTTTCTACCTTTGGTAAAATGTTTAGCCACTTGTAGAAAGTTTAAAACATTCGTTTTGCATTCTAAAGGTCTATGAGGACAAAATGAAAAGGTAGATTAAATAGGAGACAAGACATATGTGTTTGTCATGAGCAGGAAATCAGACCCAACAAGGGTCCAGATTAGTTGTCTCCGTTGGCCTTCTCGTGGAGTTCCTATCTTATTTGGTGCCCACAATCCTTCTCCCTACTCTCCCGTAAGAGTCCCAAGCTCAAGATCCAGCTATTTAATTCCTGGGAATATGTCCAAAAGGTATTCCACCATCCCACAAAGACAGTTAGTTGCTTAACTATGTTCATAGCAGCTTTATTCATAATAGCCAGAAACTGTAAACTGCCTAGATATTCCTCAACTGAAGAATGAATAAATAAAATGTGGTACAACTATACTTCTGAGTGGAATACCACTCAGCTATTAAAAAGAGGAACATCATGAGTTTTGCAGGTAAATGGGTGAAACTTGAGAATATCATCTTGAGTGAGGTAACCCAGTCCCTAAAGGACATGTCTGGTAATTAGACATTAGTCATAAAATATAGGATACCTATGCTGCATTCCACAGACCCAAAGAAGCTAAACAAGAAGGAAGGCACAAAGGAGGATACTTGAATCTCATTTAGAAGATGGAATAAAATTGTCATAGAAAGGCAGATGGAGGATGGGAATGGGATGGAGATGGGAATGGAGAATGTCCAGGATCAGGCATGGGGAAAAACAAGAGAGATGGTCATAAGGATAAATGGAAATTTGGAGCTGATAGAAGGTAGAGAGAATCTCCTGGATGTGACAGAGTCCTGAGATAAGGGAGGCATCCAAAAATCAATGGAGGTGACCTTAGCTATGACACATAGTATTGATGATATAGAACATGAACAGGCCACCTCCTGTGGCCAGGCAGGAACCCTAGTGGTGTCACAGGGATACCAACTCACCCACAAAAACACTGACTCAAAATTTATTATGTCAACAAGAAATGTAGGGTCAGAGGATGGAACAGATACTGAAGGACTGCTCAATCAATAACTGGTCCAACTTGAGACCCACCCCATGGGCAAGCACCATCTCTGACAGAGTTAATGATATTCATTTATGTGTGTATATAGGAGCCTAGCATGGCTGTCCTCTGAGAAGCTCCACCCAGAAGCTGACTCAAAAGATTGCAGATACCCAGAGACAAACAGTGGATGGAACTTGGGAACTCTTTTTTTTTTTTTTTTTTTTTTTTTGGTTTTTCGAGACAGGGTTTCTCTGTGTATATAATTCCTTTCAATACAAAATTGGAAAAACAGTGAGGATTAAAGGGCAGATAATTTTTAGAGAAATGATAAATGATTATTAAAAATGATTTCTGTAGTCTTGGTAAATTATTATTTACCCTGAAACAATGACATTGGTCTTCTGATTGATTTTATTAGGAATATCAGGTAAGATCAAGATAGAAAACAATTTGTTAATTGAGAGTTTTATGGAATTTTGGTATTCTTTGGAGTTTCTCCCAGTGATTTGATTTAGTTAAATAAAAAGTCATGAAAGAGACTGAAAAAATGATTTTTCCCTTGAGAATAACCTGATAAGGTTCAATCACAGGAAGTCTTTCTCTCCTAGGTTCTTTAATTTAACACGATCAGCACACCAGGGAAAGTATCTGGATGACTTTACAGCTACTGGATGTCAGGAGCAGAATGTGGGGAACAAGGAAGCATACCAACTGATGGCTTTTCTTCTTCATTTTGTAGAAAAATGTTATGTGTTACTTCAGCCTTATCTGTAATAAAATTGACAGAAAGGATCAGTAAGAATTACAGCAATAATACTTATGAAAGCATTACCTGTCCCTTTCAATAAAAGTTTCTTTTTCTCCTAATGCCTTGGACTCTTGAAACACTAGCTTCCATACAAAGAGCAATGTGTGTAATAATCTAAGGTTCCAATCTGAAAGAAAAGGAAAGGCATTTTGTTAACTGAATTGAATCAGATAAATGAAAGACAAATACTGCACATTCTCTCTTAAGTGAGGAAGTGAATAATAACATAGCAAAAATTCCTGAGTGTCTTCAAGTGCTATAGAATCATGCAGAATAAGGAAGGGCTGGATATAATGTGCATGCCATGTGTGTATTTTGTCATACTGAACTGATCCTTATCAATGTTGTAAGACAGTTAATATCTGCTTATCAAAGCTAAAAGAAAATAAAAATTAAATGCAAATGAGATACAATGAGATGTGTAGTATACAGATATTGACAGTGGATGTCATATAAATATTATTCTTAATTTAGTGCTTATGAAAATACTAATTTATTATCTCATAGTTTACAGATATTCAAATGGTTTACACTCGACTAAGTTTAAGCCGCTGTGTTTACCTCTGTGGTTTTCCAGGGAGGATTCATTCCTTTTCATCTTTTCCTCAGACCCTGCTCTGTCTGAACCTCTTACTTAAGGCTCACAACCAATAGAAAACCACTGTTCCATCTCTTTCTGACTTGGTTAATTCTTGATCCTATCATGTAGGAAGACATGTTCAGGACAATCTTTGCATCTTCAACCATTAATTTAAACAAATATCAGTGAAGATGTATAAATTTAAGCAGTGTCAATTACATTTGTTTAGAAACAGTCTAAGATCCCAAATTAGTAGAATTTAAGAAATTATCTCACTTTTAATAGGAATGTAAATTTAAAAAGTATAATTGTCATAGTGTCCTACTATACTATCCATAGGTGTATAAACAAATTGAAACATATAGCAGAAATACATACACATTTATTCCTTTTCTGATACTACTTTCAATAGCCAAGCTATGTCTGTCAACAGGAACATGAATAGCAAAACTGTGGGTATACATAGTGGTTTACATTAGCAATGGAGAATGAACTTATGTCATTTGTTCCCCCAAAATGGAATGGACTGGAGTTCATCAGGTCAAGTGAATTAAGCGAAGTCCAGAAAAATGAGGTTAGAAGGTGTCTATTTGGGAAGAAGAAGGGAACCAACAAGAAAATGGGGGCAATGGAAGGAGCTATGTTTTGTATAATCAAAAGATTTCATGCAAGTGTGTCAAGATGTCAGACAGGCAGTCCTTCATTTTATATGATGAACATGCAGTGATAATTGTTAAAAGGATCAATAATGGACCACTTGCAAAACTACCTATTGTGTATAAGGTAACAAAGCCACATATCCCTGTCCTTAGAGTGTAGACACTTGTGTGTCATCCTCTTTTTTAACCACAGACACAGAAAATATTAAACCTAAAAGTCTAATGTCAATAATGGATAGACAAAGGCTTTAACCATTCACTCCCCACCTCTCATCCATTCCTACTGGACTGTCTAATTTAGTCAGAAACAATCGATTTGAAATCATACTCCTTCTTGTTTGTGCAGTGGAAAATAGAGCAGAATTATGCAAAGCAGGCTCAGCTTACCCTGGAATTTGGAGAACATTGTACTGATCTAAGATGAAGCTGACAGGTGACATATTACTCTGAAAGCAAATGGACACAGGAGTTGTGTATTATGCAAATATACTCAATCCCTTCACATTGTTGAAAAAGTTTTCATAGCTAATTATGGGAACTGTGGTTTGGCCTTTGGAGAGTTTAATGTTTTCTGGAGATGCTCATGAATAGTGCTATTACACCTAAGAATAAAATTGTTCACGTCCACTTGAAACACTCATTAGCAAACTTTTAACTGGCTGCATTGTCTGAAGCCTGATTAGTTCTGTAAGACTGTGATGAATGTTGCTCATTACATAGATTAAGCTTTAACTTTGTGCACACTTCTTTATTGCCTAATAATGTGAAACATTTTACACTGAAAGAGAGTCAGGTAGACAAATGAGAGTATTTTAATCAATTGACTTAGTGGTACCATCAAAACCCCCATGAAGGTCTAGGCACTTTGGCAAAATGTCACCTCTTTGATAATTAACACTTGAAAGTAAATTGGTTTCACATGAGCTGAGAAGTAATTTCAGTTTTCTTCCTGTGTGAGATGTAGTACTGATAACAATTGGAGTATGCATTGCTCCCTGCTTGAAAAACTGTAGCTGGCACTAACAGTCAAGGCATTCTGTTTAAATCTGTTTCCTGGATAAATTTAATACTAGGAATCTGGAAAAATGTCTACTTGTTTGCTAGGCAAGGTAAATCAGGTAGAACCACAGCATGCTGAGTGCTCTTAATTGGACTATTAATATGATGGATGAAGACCATCATTTAAAATTTTATGGCATAGAACAACATGGCATACAAGCTCCCTTCTGTGTGTGTGAGCAGATGAACAAAGACAACTAAAACCTCACAGTGTCTGATGTGCAAGCTATAATTGATGAAAAACCTAATTATGCCTTTTTGAGAGAGAAATCAAAAATATATAAATCATAGACTAATTTATTCATGAAAACTATCCAGCCCAAAGAAATAAGAGCAAGAGATATATAGGTTTACTAAGTAGGAGATATAAGAAATAGACTTGAAAAGTTTCTACAATTTTCTCATATTTTTCTCATTTGACTTATTATGTAAAAGTTAGAATTCAAAAATTAAAATCTGTACATAATATGACTGCAAATCAGTTTTATTATTATTGATTTTAACATAGACTTGAAAAAATTCTACAATTTTCTCATATTTTTCTCATTTGACTTATTATGTAAAAGTTAGAATTCAAAAATTAAAATCTGTACATAATATGACTGCAAATCAGTTTTATTATTATTGATTTTAACATATAACTTAATAATAAACATAATTTTAAACATTTTTATCTAGGCAGTTTTTCTTTAAGTTTTGAAATATTGTTTATTTGTGTATGTGTGCATGTTTGTGTTATTTTGGAATCATTGTGCATGTGTAGAAGTCAAGGGATAGGGTAGTTCTTTTTTTCTATCATTTGGGTCCTGGAGACTCAATATAGGTTGTTTTGTTTGGTGTAAAGGGCCTTAACCCATAATCTTTAATGCAGTCTTTAATATAAAAAGAGTTTTTTATAGATTATTAAGAACCATCTGTTCTTTTAGTTTATGAAATAACAATCATATAAAATTGTTACAGTAATAAAAATCATACTTAAAATTTGAGGTTTTCTAATTTTTTTTTGTTTTTGTTTTTGTTTTTGTTTTTTTGTTTTTTTTGAGAAAGTGTTGGGGCATACACCTTTAATCCCAGCACTCGGGAGGCAGAGGCAGGCTGATTTCTAAGTTCAAGGCCAGCCTGGTCTACAAAGTGAGCTCCAGGAGGCTTTCTAAATTTTAAGTGGCTTCATTTACAAAACAAAATTATAGCTAGATGTGGATGTTCATGACTATAATCCTAGCACTCAGGAGACTGAGGCAAGGAGTGAAGAACTGTGTGTTTGAGAACAGTTGGGCTACAGTGTTTATTACTGTGTAATAAACAAGAGTGTTTGTTGATGTGTAAGTATGCAACACACACACACACACACACACACACACACACACACACACACACACACAAAATGCCAAATAAGTAACACCTATTGATCCAATTAACTTTCTCTCTTTCTGCCCCCTCTTTCTCCTTGTTGTCTATTGAAAAAATTAAAACATACCAGCATTCCAGGAGTGATATATTATTATTGGCTATTTACATCTCAATGCGTAAAAGGACATGAATTTCCTGCATCAAACTGCAGTAACACCTCCTCAGTACCTGACGCCCAAGGCCCAGCAGCTGCTAACGTCTAACCCACTCTGTTTCTGTGAATTTAATGATTCAAGATTAAACATGAAGTGAAATGTTGCGATATTGTTTTCTTGTTCTATACTTATCTTATTCAACATGAAGTTCTCCTATTTCATCTACTATGATAGAAGCCAAGGGATCTCTTGGCTTTATGGATAAATTTTGTATGTTATGCATGGTTTGATTCATCCTTTCTAGACACTAAAGTTGATTTTATTACTTGATTATTTAAGTATTTGTGTAGTAAGCAGAAGTGAGCAGGCACATGTTCAATGAAATCACTAATTTTGTTTTATGTCACCAGAAAATGAAATCGTTGGATTATATTAGGATTCCATTTTTAGTTTCTTTGAATAATTTTTTTGTTCTGGTTTCATTTATGCCCCTGGCAACTTACCTTCACACCACCAATAAATAAGGGCTATTTTTTCTCTAAAATTTATCTAGTAGTTGCAGTTTTTCTTTTTGGAAGTTGTCTTTCTAATAGAATGTGAGGTGATATCTCACCATTACTTGCTTGAGTTGCTATGTCCCTGATGTTTTGTGATGTTTAGCGCTTTTTATGTAGTTGAACTTTTGTATGTCTTCTGTGAGGAAATAGTCTAGAAAGTCTCTTGCCCATATTTAATAGAGATGGTTGGGTTTATTTTATTTCATTTTTTTTGCAATTGGGTTGTCAGAATTCTTTATATAGTTTGTGCAAAATGTCTTTATCAGATATTCGTTTTGACTTCTCCCTTTGATTGTGGTTTGTTTACTTTGCAATGAAGAAAATTTCTAGTTTATAGTCTATCTATGTTTTGCTTTATTACTTGTGTTTTAGAAGTCACATATATGTAATATATACAAATATATTATGTATTATATAATAATTTATTCTATAATTAAAATGTTATAAAATATGTTCTATAATATAATTTGTATCTAAAATCATTGCTTTTTCTTATATCTTGGGGCATATCTTAGTTTCTTTTTGGTTCTATGATAAAATACTCTGGCAAAAGCAACTCAGAAGTTTATTCTGGTTCCTAGTTCAAGGGTGCAGTCTACTACTGCAGTGAAATTACAGTGGCAGGAGCTTGAAGCAGCTGACCATATTACATGCACAATCAGGGATCAGCAAGAAATGAATTCACTGTCTTGTCCATCTCCCTTTTCTCTGCTGAAAGTCCATGATTGCAGCCTGGCAATAGAACTATCTAAAGTAAGTAGTTCTTCTCAGCTCAATTAAAGTAATCAAAATAAAGTCCACAGGAATTCCCAGAGCTTCATCTCTCAGATGATTCTAGATTCTGTAAAGATGAAAGTTTTCTCTATCATATGACATATATGATCTTCTGTAAAAATATGTAGTATATGCTAAGTGGCTTGTGGCATTTTCAAAATCTGCATATTTTCTAGTGTTACATTTCCTTGTCCTATATTTGTCTTAAAATATTTTTAATTAGTTACTATATATTATGTAAGGTAAAGGTTTAATGTCATCCTACTGATTGATGACCAGCTTTCTTGGCAATAATATCTCCCCTCTTTTTATCAAGATTATTATCCCTTATGCTTTGCTGCTTAGGGTATTGTATCTTTTCTCCCTTAGTTGAAACATTTCCTGGACAGAGAGGAAGAAAAATAATACATATAAGATACAGGGAGTGGATGAAAGTCACAAGTCCTAGTATACTCCTAAAATTTTAAGATTCTTAAGGGACAGCTACAAGGTATAATAAGTAGTACAATTGTTAGAGGAGACTCTTGTACCAACTCCTCTGCCTGCAAGCCATAAAAGGAACAGGAGCTATAGAATTTGTGAGTTGTTATGTATGCTAGCATAGGATTTTGGGTGATGCAGGTGTCTTTCAGTAACACATGGTCCTATCAGTATGCTCTATATTCCTGTAAATTAAGTCTAAAATTCTACTAGTTCACTAGGCTAGATTTAGGTGGGATTATTTACTTTGTAAACTGTCAGTCCCTATCTAGGATGAACAAAATTTTATTTATGTGTTTCCTGAAAAGTTACAGGTTGAGTACTAGAGGAAAGATTTCTCAGGATTGTAAACATATCTCACTGGCTCCATTTAGTGATACTTTCATTATATTTGTGCTACATGAAATTATTACACTGTCTTACTTTGAACCTCACTTCTTAAGAAACTATTTTTATATGTGATCAATAAATATTTCTGCAGTCCTTTTGCATAAATTGTCACCCTTTCTCCTTTTATGAAGTGCTCAGTATATAGTTCAAGGCGTAGTCATCATAAGTCAAGCATTATCCATTTATCAGAGTACCAAGTAAGTTGCACACACATATTTACTTGAAATGCTGCAGAACAGTGTCTGTCAATTTTCTAATGGTAGTAATAACATATTTCTTATAGGGCAAACAAACAAACACCCAGGCAATTTAGGAGGATAGTTAAGAGCCTCATTATAAGTCTGTGATTCTAGAAAAGAAACCATTTAACAGCATGTGAAGAGAGTCTAAGCAAGGATTGACACATTCAAAGTTTTGCAGGTTGTAAATTATGTATAAGTACGGCTATTATATTTTAAGACTTTTACCATAGATAATACCATCCCTAGAAATAGGTATCCTGCTTAGAGTTTTCTCCTCATGAGAAAATACATCCCTCAGAATGTCTGTGGGCAAATATGTTGTGCATTTTTTTGAATAATGATTGATGTAGAAGGGCCAAAAACATTTAGATGGTGCCTTGGGCATCCTGCCCAAGGCCATATAATATAGCAGGCAGAGTAGGCCAATAAGCAGCATTTTTCTATGTTTTCTGCTTCAGTTCCTGCCTTCAGGTTTCTACCTGAAGTTTCTGAGTTTCTGACCTGCTTTTTCTTTACACTGGTTGACAATTGTAAACTTTCGTACTCAGTTTGCTTCGAGTCAGGCTGCTTATCACATCAAGAGAAAGTGATCTAAGACAGAAGGTATCCTACTTACGAAGGAGATAATATTGGGGGTATATGAAAGGTCAATGTCTTATAGTAGAAAATGAAAATGTGAGTAGATGGTAGGTTTGTACAAAGGAAGTTTCGCTATATGTAATAGATATGTAAATTGATATTAATCTAAAAGTATCTCATAATATTTTTACAATTGTTAATAATCCAGTATTCACTTGGTATTTGGGAGATAGTGTTTCCAGAACCTACTGAAGACAGCAAAATTTAGATATGATCAAGTCACTCACATAAAATGATCTTGGTTTTACAGATAACCAGTACATATCCTCCCATGTGCTTAGAATCAGTTCAGAATACATATGGATGTGTCCAATACAAGGTAGAATATGTAAAACACTGTCCTATATATTTTCCTTTATAAAATAGAAAATTGATTATTTTTTCATTCAATATATTCTGACAAAAGTTTCTTCTCCCTCTGTTTCCACAACCCCAGCCACCTCTATTTTCTTGTCTTAGGTTTTTATTGCTAGAATATACATCAATCCATATAAAGAGTTAGGGTTGGCTTACATTTCAAAGAATTAATCTATTATTTTGAGGGCAGGAATCATGGTGGTGTGCAGGAAGACATAGTGCTGGAGAAGGAGTTGAGAGTTCTGTATTTTAATTCACAGGCTGCAGAAGTCTCACACTGGACATGGCTTGAGCGTGTGAGACCTCAAAGCCTGTACCATTGTGATGTACTTCCACTAATAAAGCCATACTTAAAGAAAGCCCCATCTTCTATGAGTGTCACTCCCTATGGGCCTATGAGAGCTATTTTAATCAAGCCACCACATTTTATTCCTTGTCCCACCTCTAGGCTTGTTGCCATATCATAATGCAAAATACATTTAGTTCAACTTAAAAAGTCCTCATAGTTTATCTTGTTACTTGCAGCTTTTTTTTAAATTTTTAATATTTTTATTACATATTTTCCTCAGTTACATTTCCAATGCTATCCCAAAAGTCCCCCATAGTGCCCCCCACTTCCCTACCCACCCATTCCCATTCTTTTGGCCCTGGCATTCCCCTATATTGGGGCATATAAAGTTTGCAAGTCCAATGGTCCTCTCTTTCCAATGATGGCCGACTAGGCCATCTTTCGATACATATGCAGCTAGAGACAAGAGCTCCGGGGTTCTGGTTAGTACATCATGTTGTTCCGACAATAGGGTTGCAGATCCCTTTAGCTCCTTGGGTACTTTCTCTAGCTTCTGCATAGGGAGCCCTGTGATACATCCAATAGCTGACTGTGAACATCCACTCCTGTGTTTGCTAGGCCCAGGCATCGTCTCACAAGAGACAGCTATATTTGGGTCCTTTCAGCAGCTTTTTAAAAGTCCAAAGTTCAAAATCATTTCTAGAACTCATGCAATCTCTTACCTGTAATCTCCTACAAAATCAAAATGAAAAAGCAGATAACATACTTCCAATATATGGTGGCACAGTATATATGTTACTCCTCCCAAAAGGACATAGTGTGGAAGTACTGAACCATAGCAATTATGAAAAAGTACAGGGCAAACTCTAAGCTCTGCATTTCTATGCTTGATTTCAAAGAGCTTTCAGCCTGGTTTACTACAACACCCTTCTTTCACTTGGGGTGTTTCTACTCCTAAGTGAAAGCTTTATTTAGTATGTATCCAATGGCTCTAGCATTTCTAACATCCTGATGTCTCCAAGGCAATCCAGGCTTTACCTTCACAGCTTCATGCAATGGTGTCTCGAGGTCAGTAGCTTTCCTTAATCATTGAAGGAGATTTGATAACCTTCTTCTATTCTTGAGTCTAAAGCCAGGATCATGTGGCCAAAACTGCCAAGTTCTACTGCTAGAACACAGCCTTCTTATTTAATTACATCTTCAGTAGCTGTTTTCTTTTGATGGTTTCCTTAACTGCCTAAGCTTGAGTGTCCTAATATTTTCTCTGTAGACCAAGTTGATCTTAGACTTAGAGATCTGCCTCATACTACTGCTGAAGTGCTAGAATTAGAGGCATGCCCCACCAGACCTTAAGCTTTTCTTTTTGTTCCTTTTCACAAGTTAGAAGTAAAGAGGCATGGGGTCTCATTCTGAGGGTCACATTTGTATTTCCTTTAGTCTGTTTATCTCCTTGAACACAGCTCTTAGCTTCATTCCACTTCCCAGTCCTCAATTTCTCCTCAAATTGTATATTTTGTAGTTTTCCTTGCTCAGCTTTCTTCTTTTCATTATAGATTTGCATTTACACTAATAAGCATGTGGCAGAGTCAATATTCAGCTTTTCTTTTATTTGCGATTTTTCCTCTGTTATTGCAATTAATCCAAAACTCTTCAATTTAACCACAAGCAGATTTTTGGACAAGGGCAAAAACTGTCACATTCCTAGTCAAAATATTTCAAAGTTGTCTCTAGGCCACATAAACATATTCTACTCTGAAACTTCTTGAGCCAGGCCCTCACAGTTCAAATAACCCTCAGCACCACTGTCTTCCATGTTGCTATTAGCATTAAATTAAATCACATTTAAATGATTCAAATGTTTTTTTTTTTTAATACAAAGTTCCAAAGTCCACACTTCTCTAAAGGAAACATAGTCCAACATTTCATATTAATACCCCAATGTTTGGTACTAACTCCTGTCTTAGCATTTTATGGCTGTGAAGAGACATCATGATCATGCCAACTCTTAAAACAGGAAACATTTAATTGGAGTGTCTTACAGTTCGTTGGTTTAGTTCATTATTTTCATGGCAGGAAGCATAGTGGCATGCAGGCAGACATGGTGCTGAAGAAAAATCACTTCTTGATCTGCAAACAGCAGAATGTTATTTGTCATGCTGAGCATGGTTTAAACATCTGAGATGTCAAAGTCAGCCCCCTAGTGATGTACTTCCTCCAACAAAGTCATGCATACTCCAAAAAAAGCCACACCTCAAAATAACGCCATTCCCTGTGGACCATTTTATTCAAACCACTCCACCATCAGATTCATTTCCCCTGTTTCTCTTCAGAAAAGAAGACCTCCTAGAAACAACAACCAAACACAACAAATCACGATACAAAAACATGAAACAAAAAAATCCCTTGCATCAAGGCTAGACAAGGCAAACCTACTGGAAGAAAACAGTCCCAAAAGCAGGCAAAAGATTCAAAGACATACCTGCTCCTACTATTAGGAATCCTTGAAAAACACAAAATAACAGCAGAACACAAACACAGAGAATCTGGTTCAGACTTTTGCAGGCCCCACATTTCCTACTTCAGTCTCTGTAAGCCCATAAGAGCCTTGCTTAGGTGATTCAGTAGGCCATATTTTCCTGGTATCCTCCATTCCCTCTAACTCTGAGTAGGTATGCTCTGCACAGACTTTTTAAAAAAGGTTTTGAGTATGTTATTGTTTGAATCTATGAGTGGGAACTGATGACATAGAGAGATTATCTTAGATAATTAAATGAATATCAGAAAATATAATCTAAATAGTACAGTGAATTGAGGATCTGAGAGGAATTGGGAAGGGGAAGAAAATGATCAACATTTTGCATGAAAAAAGATTTTTCAACAGAAAAAGGCAAAAATATCACAAGAAATGTTAAAAAAGCATTATACACACATATGTAAATCTATTTTGGAAAGAGAACTTGAAATTTTTTTGAAACATCTGAATCATTTTAGAAACATGTTTGAGGGAGAATTATTATAAAAAGTAGCTATTGATTTCCATCAATGAAACCAAGATAAAGTATGAATATTTAGGATGTTCAATCATATAGCATAAACAGGATATTCTGAAATGTTAGGATTTACAGTAAACGCTAATTATGTTTTAAGGTAGAACAGTAGTATATATTTTTATTGTTAATGTTAGAGTTAGAAGTGCACAGCACTTTTAATAGTGTCATATCTCATTTTGTATGCTTTCAATAACCATATTTCATAGCTACATATCAAATAAAATGTATCCAACACTAACACTAATTACACTGAAAATTCTTGTAGCCTAAAACACCTTGGTGAAATCTGAATTAATACACTATCAGATGGAATAATTTCTTTTAGTATTCTAACCTAACTACATTAAAAGCTGCCTGCAGAGATGGCAACTAAACAATTGATATTTCAAAAACTTATTCATACATCAATTAAGAAGTGCTAATTCATAAAATTATAAGAAACTAAACACAGCATCTTTTATTTTCCATGTGTACTGTATACACGAATTTGTTAATAACAAATGTTCTATTGTGGGACAAAAATCTTATTGGTACCTTCATTTTAGACCCCATTATATTTCATTTAATCCAAGTTATCCTAGAAGAGCTACTATTTTTGTACAGAGTATGGCCAAGGAAACTGAAACTTATAGGCATAAGTAATTGTTAATTTGTTCAGGCCACATATGTAAAGATTTTCTTTAAGGCGTAATGTTTGAATGACATGGTTGAGTTCATTTTATACTCATGATATTTATGCCTTATGCATGTAGTTTTAAATCATATATTAAAAAAAACTTTATTTATAAACTTTAATTGGGAAAGAAAACATAAAATTTGACCAGGTTGAAAATTCAGAATTAATCCCAAGCCTACTGTTGTGGAGTGCGTGACATGCTTTTCTCAATTTGCATCTGGCTCATTTATTTTTACTTGTGTTGAGTTCTATAGTCCAGGTCTTATAAATAGAAAACCAATGCTCTACCCCTAAGTAATACTCCAAACCCACAAACTTACATATGTGTTCAACATATGACTTGGTATTTATCAAGCTTATTCTGCAAATTACTAACAGTCTATTATATGTGTCAATTTGTAGAAGGAAAGAGAACTGTCTTCACAAAAAGACAGCCTCTATCACAACCTGAGTTCTCAATCTCTTAAACATGAAGACACATACAACAATGCTTATGAAGATCTGCTAAAATCAAGCTAGAACACTGTTTGTCCACAAACAAAAAGATTAATCTGTATTAAAACAGAAGTAGCATATTCTGTAAAAAGTTCAAAAATCTTTTTACAGTTGAAAATCTCAAGCTAGTCGTAAACCAAAACAGCTTCAGTATTTCCTCACATTAATATAAACTTTGTCAAAATAGTAATTAAAATTACAGAGATCACATCCTTTGATCCAGATGTTTACATATAGACATGGGTAGCGAAGATACATATGATTTTGTTTTTATTTTAGCAAAAAGAGATAAAAAGTTATAAAAAGGAATTGCAGTTGTTCAAGGCAGTATTTAATATGGGCCATTTTACAGGAAACCCAGGATGACAAATGCAATTCTATATAAGTAATAAAATGCTCTTTTATCTCTAGAGTTTATCCTTCCATGTGCCCATCTATATTACAACAGATCACAGTGAAATGAGTTGAATAAAGTAATTTCTACTTTTTTCTTTTTTTATTAGATATTTTCTTTATTTACAATTCAAATGCAATCCCCTTTCCCGGTTTTGCCTATGAAAACCTCATATCCTCTCCCCCCTCCCCTTGCTCACCAACCCATCCACTCCCACTTCCTGGCTCTGGCATTCCCCTATACTGGGGGCACGGAACCTTCACAGAACCAATGGCCACTTCTCCCACTGAGGACCGACTAGGCCATCCTCTGCTACATATTCAGCTAAATCCATGAGTCCCACCATGTGTTTTCTTTGAATGGTGGTTTAGTCCCAGGAATCTCTGGGGGTGGTGGCTAATTCACATTGTTGTTCCTCTTATGGGGCTGCTTCATCTCCTTGTGTCCTTTCTCCAGCTCCTTCGTTGGGTGCCCTGTGCTCTGTCCAATAGTAGGCTGTGAACATCCACTTCTGTTTTTGTAAGGCACTGGCAGAGCCTCTCAGGAGTCAGCCATATCAATCTCCTGTCAGCAAGCACTTCTTGGCATCCACACTAGAGTCTGGGTTTGGTGGTTGTATATGGGATGGATCCCCAGGCGGGGTAGTCTCTGAATGGTCATTCCTTCAATCTCTGCTGCAAACTTTGTCTCTGTAACTCATTCCATGGGTATTTGGTTCCCCTGTCTAAGAAGGATCAAAGTATCCACACTTTGGTCTTCCTACTTCTTGAGTTTCATGTGTTTTTGCAAATTCTATCTTGGGTATTCCGAGTTTCTAGGCTAACATCTAATTATCAGTGAGTTCATATCATGTGTGTTCTTTTGTGACTGGGTTATCTCACTCAGGATGCTATCCTCCAGATCTATCCACTTGCCTAAGAATTTCATAAATTCATTCTTTTTAATAGCTGCATAGTACTCCATTGTCTAAATGTACCACACTTTCTGTATCCATTTTTAAGTTGAGAGACATCTAGGTCCTTTCAATCTTCTGGCTATTTAAAATAAGGCTACTATGAACAAAGTGGACCATGTGTCCATATTACATGTTAGAGCATCTTAGGGATAAACGCCCAGGAGTAGTATTGATGGATCCTTTGGTAGCACTTTGTCCAGTTTTCTGAGGAAGCACCAAACTGATTTCCAGAGTGGTTGTACCCACTTGCAATCCCACCAGCAATGGAGGAATGTTCATCTTTCTCCACATCCTCACCAGCATCTGCTGTCACCTGAATTTTTTATCTTAGCCTTTCTGACTGATGTGAGGTGGAATCTCAGGGTTGTTTTGATTTGCATTGCCTGGATGATTACAGATTTTGAACACTTTGTCAGGTGCTTCTCAGCCATTTGGTATTTCTCAGTTGAGACTATTTAGCTCTACACCCCATTTTCAATAGGGTTATTTGGTTTTCTGTAGTCTAACTTCTTTATTTCTTTGTATATATTGGATACTAGCCCTCTATCAGATTTAGGATTGGAAAAGATCTTTTCTCAATTTGATGGTTGCCTTTTTGTCTTACTGACAGTGTCCTTTGACTCACAGAAGCTTTGTAATTTTATAAGGTCCCATTTCTCACTTTGTTTTTTTTTATTTTTAGTTTTTTATTAGATATTCTCTTTATTTAAATTTCAAATGCTATCCTGAAAATTCCCTATATCCTCCCCCTGCCCTGTTCCCCTACTCACCCACTCTCACTTCTTGGCCCTGGCATTCCCCTGTACTGGGGCATATGAAGTTTGCAATACCAAGGGACCTCTCTTCCCAATGATGGCTGACTAGGCCATCTGCTACATATGCAGCTAGAGACACGAGCTCTGGGAGTACTGGTTAGTTCATATTGCTGTTCCACCTATAGAGTTGCAGACCCCTTGAGCTACTTGGGTTGTTTCTCTAGCTCCTCCATTGGGGGCCCTGTGTTCCATCCAATAGATGACTGTGAGCATCCACTTCTGTATTTGCCAGGCACTGGCATAACCTCACTTGAGACAGCTATATCAGGGTCCTTTCAGCAAAATCTTGCTGGCATATGCAATAGTGTCTGGGTTTGGTGGCTGACTGTGGGATGGATCCTCAGGTGGAGTAGTAGTCTCTGGCTGGTCCATCCTTTCATCTTAGCTCCAAACTTTGTCTCTGTAACTCCTTCCATGGGTGTTTTGTTCCCTATTCTAAGGAGCAATGAAGTATCCACACTTTGGTTTTCGTTCTTCTTGATTTTCTTGTGTTTTGCAAATTGTATCTTGGGTATTCTAAGTTTCTAGGCTAATATCCACTTAACAGTGAGTGCATATCAAGTGACTTTTTTTGTGATTGGGTTACCTCACAATTCTTAATTGTAGAGCACAGCCCATTGGTGTTCTGTTCAGGAATTTGTCCCCTGTGCCCATATGTTCGAGGCTCTTCACCACTTTCTCCTCTATAAGTTTCAGAGTATCTGACTTTATGTGGAGGTTATTGATCTGATTGGACTTGAGTTTTGCTCAAGGAAATAAGAATGGATTTGCATTTTTCTACATGCTAACCACCAGTTGAGCCAGCACCATTTGTTGAAGATATTGTCTTCTTTACACTGGGTGGATTTAGCTCCTTTCTCAAAGATCAAGTGACCATATGTGTGTGGGTTCATTTCTGGGTCTTCAATTTTACCACATTGATATTCCTGATTTTCTGTGTACCAATACTGTGCAGTTTTTATCACTATTGCTTTGTGGTACATATTGAGGTCAGGTATGGTGATTCCCCTAGAAGTTGTTTTATTGTTGAGAATAGTTTCTGCTATTGTAGGTTTTTTGTAATTCTATTCATAATTAAATTCATAATTTACCCTTTCTAACTCTGTGAATAGTTGAGTTGAAATTTTGATGGGGAGTTACATTGAATCTATCGAATGATTTTGGCAAGATGGTCATTTTAAAATACTAAACCTGCCAATCTATGAGTATGGGAGATCTTTCCATCTTCTGAGATCTTCTTCAAATTCTTTCTTCAGAGAATTGAAGTTCTTATCATACAGATCTTTCATTTGCTTAGTTAGAATCACACCAAGGTATTGTATATGATTTGTGACAATTGTGAAGGGTTTTATTTCCCTAATTTCTTTCTCAGCCTGTTTATCCTTTGTGTAGAGAAAGGCCACAGATTTGTTTGAGTTAATTTTATATCCAGCTACATTGCTAAAGTTGTTTATCAGGTGTAGGAGTTCTGTGGTGGATTTTTTGCAGTCACTTAAATATACTAGCATATACTATCATGTACAAATAGTGATAATTTGACTATTTCCATTCCAATTTGTATCCCTTTGATCTCCTTTTCTTGTCTAATTGCTCTGGCTAGGTCTTCACATATCATGTTGAATAGGTAGGGAGAGAGTGGGCTGTCTTGTCTAGTCCCTGATTTTAGTGGGAATGCTTCCAGCTTCTCTCCATTTAGTTTGAGGTTGGCTACTGGTTTGTTGTATATTATTTTTATTATGTCTAAGTATGGGCCTTTAATTCCTAATCTTTCCAAGACTTTTATCATGAAGTGGTATTAGATTTTGACAAAAGATTTCCAGCATCTAATGAGACGATTATATGGGATTTTTAATTTGAGGGTTTTATTTTATAGAGTAGATTACATTGGTGATTTTCCATATATTGAACCAACTCTGCATCCTTGAGATGAAGTCTACTTGATCATGATGCATAATCCTTTTGATGCATTCTTGCATTAGGTTTGCAAGAATTTTATTGAGTAGTTTTGCATTGATGTGCATAAGGGAAATTCATCTGAAATTCTCTTTCTTTGTTGGTTCTTTGTGTGGGTTAGTTATTAGAGTAATTGTGGCTTCAGAAAATGAATTGGGTAGAGTACCTTCTGTTTCTATTTTGTGGAATAGTTTGAAGAGTATTAGAACTAGGTCTTCTTTGAAGTCCTGATACAGCTGTGCACTAAACCCATCTGGTCCTGGGCTGTTTTGGTTGGGGGACTATTAATGACTGTTTCTATTTCTTTAGGGATATGGGACTGTTTAGATTGTTTATCTGGTCCTGATTTAATTGTGTTACCTGTTATTTGTCTAGAAAATTGTCTATGTCATCGATGTTTTCAGTTTTGTTGATTATATGCTTTTGTAGTAGGATCTGATGATTTTTCAAATTTCTCAGATTGTGTTGTTTTGTCTCCCTTTTCATTTCTTATTTTATTAATTAGGATATTGTCCCAATGCCCTGTAGTTAGTCTGGTTAAGTGTTGGTCTATCTTGTAGATTTTCTCAAAAAACCAGCTCCTGGTTTTGTTGGTTCTTTGTTTCCACTTACTTGATTTCAGCTCTGAGTTTGATCTCTCAGTTTTATTTCCTGCTGTTTACTTCTTCAGGCTTAATTTTCCCCTTTTTGCTCTGACCTTTCAGGTACAATGTTGAGCTGCTAGGGTATGCTCACTCCAGTTTCTTTTGGGAGGCACTTAGAGCTATGAGTTTTCCTCTTAGGACTGCTTTCATTGTGCCCTATGAGTTTGGGTATGCTGTTACTTCATTTTATTCAAACTCTAAAAATTCTTTAATTTTTTTCTTTATTTCTTCCTTGACCATTGAGTAGAGTGTTGTTCAGTGTATGTGGTCTTTCTATTATTTATCTTGTTATTGAAGAGCAGCCTTAATCCATGTTGATCTGATAGGATGCTAGGATAATTTCAATATTTTTACATCTTTTGAGGTCTGTTTTGTCACCAATTTTATGGTCAGTTTTGGAGAAGGTACCATGAGGTGCTGAGAAGAAGGTATATCCTTTTGTTTTAGGATAAAATCTTCTATAGGTATCTGTTAAATCCATTTCTTTCATAACTTCTAAGTCCATGATTATTTTCTGTTTCCATGATCTGTCCATTGATGAGAGTGGAGTACTGAAGTCTTCCACTATTATTGTGTGTTGCTGTGTGTAGTTTGAGCTTTAGTAAAGTTTCTTTTATGAATGTGGATGTCCTTGCTTTAGAACATAGATTTTCAGAACTGAGAGTTCATCTTGGTAGATTTTACCTTTGATTAATATGTAGTGTCTCATCTCCTTGTTTAGATAACTTAGGTTGAAAGCCAATTTTATTCAATATTAGAATGGCTACTCCAGCTTGTTTCTTCAGACCATTTGCTTGGAAAATTGTTTTCCAGCCTTTTACTCCGAGGCAGTGTCTGTCTTTATCACTGAGTTTTTGGGTTTTTTTTTTTTGCATTTATCACAATTTTTTTTATTATGTATTTTCCTCAATTACATTTCCAATGCTATGCCAAAAGTCCCCCATACTCCCCCCCCCACTTCCCTACCCACCCATTCCCATTCTTTTGGCCCTGGCATTTCCCTGTATTGGGGCATATAAAGTTTGCAAGTCCAATGGGCCTCTCTTTCCAGTGATGGCCGAATAGGCCATCTTTTGATACATATGCAGCTAGAGACAAGAGCTCCAGGGTACTGGTTAGTTCATCATGTTGTTCCCCCTATAGGGTTGCAGATCCCTTTAACTCCTTGGGTACTTTCTCTAGCTTCTCCATTGGGAGCCCTGAGATCCATCCAATAGCTGACTGTGAGCATCCACTTCTGTGTTTGCTAGGACCCGGCATGGTCTCACAAGAGACAGCTATATCTGGGTCCTTTCAGCAAAATCTTGCTAGTGTATGCAATGGTGTCAGCGTTTGGAAGCTGATTATGGGATGGATCCCAGGATATGGCAGTCTCTAGATGGTCCATCCTTTCATCACAGCTCCAAACTTTGTCTCTGTAACTCCTTCCATGGGTGTTTTGTTCCCAGTTCTAAGAAGGGGCACAATGTCCACACTTTGGTCTTCATTCTTCTTGAGTTTCATGCGTTTAGCAAATTATATCTTATATCTTGGGTATCCTAAGTTTTGGGCTAATATCCACTTATCAGTGACAAAATGTTGGGTCTTGTTTGTGTAGCCAGTTTGTTAGTCTATGTCTTTTTATTGAGGAGTTGAGTCCATTGATATTAAGAGATATTAAGGAAAAGTAATTGTTCCTTCCTGTTATTTTTGTTGTTAAAGTTGGCATTCTGTTCTTGTGGCTGTCTTCTTTTAGGTTTGTTGAGGGATTACCTTCTTGTTTTTTCTAGGGTGTTGTTCCCGTCCTTGTATTGGTTTTTTTCTGTTATTATCCTTTGAAGGGCTGGATTCGTGGAAAGATAATGTGTGAATTTGGTTTTGTTGTGGAATACTTTGGTTTCTCCATCTATGTTAATTGAGAGTTTGGCTGGGTATAGTAGCCTGGGCTGGAATTTGTGTTCTTTTAGTGTCTGTATAACATCTGTCCAGGATCTTCTGGCTTTCATAGTCTCTTGTGATAAATCTGGTGTAATTCTGATAGGCTTGCCTTTATATGTTACTTGGCCTTTTTCTCTTACTGCTTTTAGTATTCTATCTTTATTTAGTGCATTTGTTGTTCTAATTGTTATGTGTCGGGAGGTATTTCTTTTCTGGTCCAGTCTATTTGGAGTTCTGTAGGCTTCTTGTATGTTCATGGGCATCTCTTTCTTTAGATTTGGGAAGTTTTCTTCTATAATTTTGTTGAAGATGTTTGCTGGTCCTTTGAGTTGAAAATCATCATTCTCATCCACTCCTATTATCCGTAGGTTTGGTCTTCTCATTGTGTCCTGGATTTCCTGGATGTTTTGAGTTAGGTTCTTTTTGCATTTTCCATTTTCTTTGATTGTTGTGCAGATGATCTCTATGGAATCTTCTGCACCTGAGATTCTCTCTTCCATCTCATGTATTCTGTTGCTGATGCTCGCATCTATGGTTCCAGATTCCTTTCCTAGGGTTTCTATCTCCAGTGTTGCATCATTTTGGGTTTTCTTTATTGTGTCTACTTCCCTTTTTAGGTCTAGTATGGTTTTGTTCATTTCCATCACCTGTTTGGATGAGTTTTCCTGTTTTTCTTTAAGGACTTCTACCTGTTTGGTTGTCTTTTCCTGTTTTTCTTTAAGAACTTCTACCTGTTTGATTGTGTTATCCTGTTTTTCTTTAAGGACTTGCAACTCTTTAGCAATGTTCTCCTGTAATTCTTTAAGTGAGTTATTAAAGTCCTTCTTGATGTCCTCTACCATCATCATGATATATGCTTTTAAATCCAGGTGTAGCTTTTCGGGTGTGTTGGGGTGCCCTGGACTGGGCGAAGTGGGAGTGCTGGGTTCTGATGATGGTGAGTAGTCTTGGTTTCTGTTAGTAAGATTCTTACGTTTACCTTTTGCCATCTGGTAATCTCTGGAGTTAGTTGTTATAGTTGTCTCTGTTTAGAGATTGTTCTTCTGGTGAATCTGATTACTGTCTATCAGCAGACCTGGGAGACAGGCTCTCTCCTCTGAGTTTGAGTGGTTAGAGCACTCTCTGCTGGCAAGCTCTCCTCTTACAGGGAAGGTATACAGATATCTGGTGTTTGGACCTCCTCCTGGCCGAAGAAGAAGGCCCAAAACAGAACCTTTCCCAGATGCTGTGTTGCTTTGGCAGGTCACAGAAGCTGTCAGCTTCCGTGGTGCACAGTCTCCCCTGTGCAGACTAAGTTCCTAAGTTCGGTGGAGTCCCAGAACCAATATGGTGCTCCCTTCTCCTGAGGCAGAGGGCTCCCATGCAGGGCGGAGCACTGTCCTCTGGCTGGGAGGGTGCAGGATGTCTGGGGCCCGAAAAGGGTGCTGCCTCAGAGGCTCTGTGGCTCCCACCTGTCCCAGAAGCTGTCTGCCTCTGTGGTGCACACTCTCACTTGTGCAGACTAAGTTCCTAAGTTCAGCGGAGTCCCGGAACCAAGATGGCACTCTCTGCTCATAAGTCAGAGGGATCCCGTGTAGGGTGGAGCACTGTCCTCCGGCTGGGAGGGTGCCGGATGTCTGCGGCCCGAAAAGGGTGCTGCCTCAGTGGCTCAGTTACTTCCGCCTGTCCCAGAAGCTGTCTGCCTCTGTGGTGCACACTCTCACCTGTGTAGACTAAGTTCCTAAGTTCCTTGTTTTTTTTTTTTTTTTTTTTTTTTTTTTTTTGTATGTCTCAAAATGTTTGGTCCTGTTTATGTCACCAGTCTGTTAGTCTATGTCTTTTTATTGGGGAATTGAGTACATTAATATTAAGAAATATTAAGGAAAAGTAATAGATGCTTCCTGTTATTTTTGTTTTTAAAGTTGGGATTCTGTTCATGTGGCTAACTTCTTTTTGGTTTGTTTAAACATTTCTTGCTTTTATTTGGCATAGTTTCTCTTCTTGTTTTAGAGGTTTCCGTTTATTTTCCTTTGAATAGCTGGATTAGTGGAAAGATATAGTGTAAATTTGGTTTTGTCATGGAATACTTTGGTTTTTTCATCTATGTTAAAGGAGAGTTTTGCTGGTTATAGTAGACTGGGCTGGCATTTGTGTTCTCTTAACATGACATTGTGTTCTCTTAACATGTGTTCTCTTTGAATGACATCTGTCCACGATCTTCTGGCTCTCATAGTCTCTGGTGAGTATTCTGTTGTAATTCTTAAAGGTCTTCCTCTATATGTTGCTTGAACTTTATCCCTTACTGATTTCAATATTCTTTCTTTGTTTTGTGCATTTGGTATTTTGATTATTATGTGACAGGAGGAATTTCTTTTCTGGTCCCAACTATAGGCTTCTTGTATGTTTCTGGGCATCTCTTTCTTTAGGTTAGGGAAATTTTCTTCTATAATTTTGTTGAAGGCATTTACTGAACTTTTATGTTGGAAATATTGCTTCTCATCTGTACCTATTATCCTTAGATTTGTTCCCTGGACCTGCAGGGACAATCAGTGGGGACCCAGGGTAGGAGGGGGGGGAGTGACAAGAGACACGAAGAATGAGAGCAAGTCAATCATACTGATCAAGCTCTGAAAACTTTATTCAGGAGTGGCAATATAAGCATAAGCAAGAGGAGGCTCCAAGGGAGGGGGGAAGAGCCCGGGGTCTCTCTGAAGGTCAGGTGCAATCTTCAGCTCCTGGAACCAACGGTCACAGTTGTCCTCTTTTCCCATAAACATTCTTACTGTTATGACCACGAATGCTCTCTCAAGATTGTTTATGTAAGCTAGAAAATATACACAAGGTCATGGCTGAGGCTATGGCTCCCGGCATCTCCTCCCTTTTAATTATTTTCAATAAGGCCCCACGTAACTGGGATGGTCAATAGTCATCTCATCCTTGGATGAGTGGGTGTTAACCAGTGGGGGGAGCATTGACCTGATTCCTCCCTTGGGTACTGTCACAACCTACAGTCATGGCTCTTGGTATCTTTTGGGGAGGGGAGGCAGAGCCTTAGACAAATCCTTAGGATAAGGTTGAAAACAGATACCAACCTCCTTGCAAACCAGGTTTGTCTCACGGGGAATTCAGAGATGGTTCATGTTAGACCTTCCCCTGTGGTGCTTAGCCTCGCAACCCTCGCTGGTGTCCATACTAGATTCATTTTATCAAGAACCAGTATGCACAGGTTTAAATCCTATGCAGCTCCTGAAGGAGAATTATCAACTTCAGGTTCAGCAAGGCCTCAGTCAGCCAAATCATGTCTATGATAATAAATTTGCAAAGGTCTCAATGCCAAGGAATCAATCTGCTGTTTTATAAAACCAGTAATTCTATTAAACATAAAAGGCCCCAAAGTTACTAATCATAAAATGCTTATTAATGATCCAAGGAGGGGCATCAAGAGGGTGTACATAGAGGACTTCCACCAATTATCAGCAGCGATGGAAAACTGTTTTCTCTGGAGCTCCAACATAAGTTTATGTAACTGTTGGATTCCTGTTTCCACTATACCTGATTCATTTACATAAAAGCAACATTCTTCTTGCAGAAAGAGACAGGTGCCACCTTTCTCAGCAGTCAGCAAATCGAGTGCTCTTCGATTCTGTAAGGCAACTTAGGCAAGGGAAGTTAATTGTCTCTGTAAAGAAGCTAATGACTCAATGGAGGCCTCCACTGCCAACGCAAATTGTTGAGATAATTTGGCAATGGTAAGAAGAGAATGGGTTAAAGTTCCTCCAGCCGAACTGGCAGCCACAACAGAAGTTACCAAGGAGATGCTGGCCACTACAGGGAGGAAACCAGCTCACTTGATTATAACAATATCTAGGGGGCTACTCCAGGTCAAATACTCCTAAGGAGTTAGCAAGGTCATCGGAGGAACTAGGGTTACGGGAAGACAAAGCAATTCTTTTTTTTTTCCATATTTTTTATTGGGTATTTATTTCAATTACATTTCCAATGTTATCCCAAAAGTCCCCCACACGCTACCCCACCCAATCCACTACCCATCCACTCCCACTTCTTGGCACGGGTGTTCCCCTGTACTGAGGCATATAAATTTGCACGACCAATGGGCCTCCACTGATGGCCAACGAGGCCATCTTCAGATTCATATGCAGCTAGAGACACGAGCTCCAGGGTGGGTATTGGTTAGTTCATATTGTTGTTCCACTTATAGGATTGCAGATCCCTTCAGCTTCTTGTGTACTTTCCCTAGCTCCTCCATTGGGGGCCCTGTGATCCATCCAATAGCTGACTGTGAGCATCCACTTCTGTGTATGCCAGGCCCCAGCATAGTCTCACCAGAGACAGCCATATCTGGGTCCTTTTAGCAAAATTTGCTAGTGTATGCAATGGTGTCAGCATTTGGAAGCTGATTATGGGATGGAACCCTGGATATGGCAGTTTCTATATGGTCCACCTTTTCGTCTCAGCTCCAGACTTTGTCTCTGTAACTCCTTCCTGGGGTGTTTTGTTCCCAATTCTAAGAAGGGGCAAAGTGTCCACACTTCATTCTTCGTTCTTCTTGAGTTTCATGCATTTAGCAAATTGTATCTTATATCTTGGGTATTCTAAATTTCTGGGCTAATATCCACTTATCAGTCAGTACATGCTGTGCAAGTTCTTTTGTGATTAGGTTACCTGTCTCAGGATGATGCCCTCCAGGTCCATCCACTTGCCTAGGAATTTCATAAATTCATTCTTTTTAATAGCTGAGTAGTACTCCATTGTGTAAATGTACCACATTTTCTGTATCCATTCCTCTGTTGAGGGGCATCTGGGTTCTTTCCAGCTTCTGGCTAGTATAAATAAGGCTGCTATGAACATAGTGGAGCATGGGTCCTTCTTACCAGTTGGGACATCTTCTGGATATGTGCCCAGGAGAGGTATTGCAGGATCCTCCAGTAGTACTATTTCCAATTTTCTGAGGAACTGCCAGACTGATTTCCAGAGTGGTTGTACAAGCTTGCAATCCCACCAACAATGGAGGAGTGTTCCCA
The DNA here is from genome assembly GCF_978045245.1 of Mus caroli. Lineage (NCBI taxonomy): Eukaryota > Metazoa > Chordata > Mammalia > Rodentia > Muridae > Mus > Mus caroli. The sequence goes on along the minus strand of NW_028227268.1, from coordinate 110,219,925 downwards.
TTCTCCACATCCTTGCCAGCATCTGCTGTCACCTGAATTTTTTATCTTAGCCATTCTGACTGGTGTGAGGTGGTATCACAGGGTTATTTTGATTTGCATTTCCCTGATGATTAAGGATGTTGAATATTTTTTCAGGTGCTTCTCAGCCATTCGGTATTCCTCAGGTGAGAATTCTTTGTTTAGCTCTGAGCCCCATTTTTTAATGGGGTTATTTGAATTTTCTGGAGTCCACTTTCTTGAGTTCTTTATATATATTGGATATTAGTCCCCTATCTGATTTAGGATAGGTAAAGATCCTTTCCCAATCTGTTGGAGGCCTTTTTGTCTTGTTGACGGTGTCTTTAGCCTTGCAGAAGCTTTGCAATTTTATTAGGTCCCATTTGTCGATTCTTGATCATATAGCACAAGCCACTGCTGTTCTATTCAGGAATTTTTCCCCTGCACCCATATCTTCGAAGGTTTTCCCAACTTTCTCCTCTATAAGTTTCAGTGTCTCTGGTTTTATGTGGAGTTCCTTAATCCATTTCGATTTGAGCTTAATACAAGGAGATAGGAATGGATCAATTCGCATTCTTCTACATGATAACCCCCAGTTGTGCCAGCACCATTTGTTGAAAATGCTGTCTTTTTTCCACTGGATGGTTTTTGCTCCTTTGTCAAAGATCAAGTGACCATAGGTGTATGGGTTCATTTCTGGATCTTCAATTCTATTCCATAGGTCTACTTGTCTGTCACTATACCAGTACCATGCAGTTTTTATCACAATTGATCTGTAGTACAGATTTAGGTCAGGCATGGTGATTCCACCAGAGTTGCTTCTATCCTTGAGAAGTGTTTTTAGTATCCTAGGTTTTATTGTTATTCCAGATGAATTTGCAGATTGCCCTTTCTAATTCGTTGAAGAATTTACTTGGAATTTTGTTGGGGATTGCATTGAATCTGTAGATTGCTTTTGGCAAGATAGCCATTTTTACTATATTGATCCTGCCAATCCATGAGTATGGGAGATCTTTCCATATTCTGAGATCTTCTTTAATTTCTTTCTTCAGAGAGTTGAAATTCTTATGATACAGATCTTTCACTTCTTTAGTTAGAGTCACACCAAGGTATTTTATATTGTTTGTGACTATTGAGAAGGGTGTTGTTTCTCTAATTTCTTCCTCAGTCTGTTTATCCTTTGTGTACAGGAAGGCTATTGACTTGTTTGAGTTAATTTTATATCCAGCTACTTCATTGAATTTGTTTTTCAGGCTTAGGAATTCTCTGGTGGATTTTTTGGGGTCACTTATATATACTATCATATCATCTGCAAAAAGTGATATTTTGACTTCTTCCTTTCCAATTTGTATCCCCTTGATCTCCTTTTCTTGTCGAATTGCTCTGGCTAGGACTTCAAGTACAATGCTGAATAGGTAGGGAGAAAGTGGGCAGCCTTGTCTAGTCCCAGATTTTAGTGGGATTGCTTCCAGCTTCTCACCATTTACTTTGATGTTGGCTACTGGTTTGCTGTACATTGCTTTTATCATGTTTAGGTATGGGCCTTAGATTCCTGATATTTCCAAGTCTTTTATCATGAATGGCTGTTGGATTTTGTCAAATGCTTTCTCTGCATCTAACGAGATGACCATGAGGTTTTTGTCTTTGAGTTTGTTAATATACTGGATAACGTTGATGGATTTCCATATATTGAACCATCCCTGCATCCCTGGGATGAAACCTACTTGGTCAGAATGGATGATTGCTTTGATGTGTTCTTAGATTTGGTTATGGAGAACTTTATTGAGGATTTTTGCATCGATATTCATAAGGGAAATTGGTCTGAAGTTCTCTATCTTTCTTGGGTCTTTTTGTAGTTTAGGTATCAGAGTAATTGTGGCTTCATAGAATGAGTTGGGTAGAGTAACTTCTGTCTCTATTTTGTGGAATAGTTTGTGAAGAACTGGGATTAGATCTTCTTTGAAGGTCTGATAGAACTCTGCACTAAACCCATCTGGTCCTGGGCTTTTTTTGGTTGGGAGACTATTAATGACTGCTTCAATTTCTTTAGGGGATATAGGACTGTTTAGATCATTAACCTGTTCTTGATTAAACTTTGGTACCTGGTATCTGTCTAGAAACTTGTCCATTTCATCCAGGTTCTCCAGTTTTGTTGAGTATAGCCTTTTGTAGAAGTATCTGATGGTGTTTTGAATTTCTTCAGGATCTGTTGTTATGTCTCCCTTTTCATTTCTGATTAGAATGCTTTCCCTGTGCCCTCTAGTGAGTCTGGCTAAGTGTTTGTCTATCTTGTTGATTTTCTCAAAAAAAAAACAAAACAAAAAAAACCAAAAAACCAGCTCCTCATTTGGTTGATTTTTTAAATAGTTCTTCCTGTTTCCACTTGGTTGATTTTGCCCCTGAGTTTGATTATTTCCTGCCTTCTACTCCTCTTGGGTGAATTTGCTTCCTTAGTTCTAGAGCTTTTAGGTCTGTTGTCAAGCTGCTAATGTGTGCTCTCTCTAGATTCTTTTTGGAGGCACTCAGAGCTATGAGTTTTCCTCTTAGAAATGCTTTCATTGTGTCCCATAAGTTTGGGTATGTTGTGGCTTCATTTTCATTAAACTACAAAAATCCTTAATTTCTTTCTTTGTTCCTTCCTTGACCAAGGTATCATTGAGGAGAGTGTTGTTCAGTTTCCACATGAATGTTGGCATTCTATTATTTTTTTTGTTACAGTAGTTTAGCCTTAGTCCATGGTGATCTGAAAGGATGCATAGGACAATTTCAATATTTTTGTATCTGTTGAGGCTTGTTTTGTGTCCAATTATGTGGTCAATTTTGGAGAAGGTACCATGAGGTGCTGAGAAGAAGATATATCCTTTTTTTTTTTTTTTAGGGTAAAATGTTCTGCAGATATCTGTTAGATCCATTTGTTTCATAACTTCTGTTAGTTTAACTGTGTCCCTATTTAGTTTCTGTTTCCATGATCTGTCCATTGGTGAAAGTGGTGTGTTGAAGTCCCCCTCTATTATTGTGTGAGGTGCAATGTGTGCTTTGAGCTTTACTAAAGTTTCTTAAATGAATGTGGTTGCCCTTGTATTTGGAGCATAGATATTCAGAATTGAGAATTCCTCTTTGAAGATTTTACCTTTGATGAGTATGAAGTGCCCGTCCTTGTCTTTTTTGATGACCTTGGGTTGGAAGTCGATTTTATTAGATATTAGAATGGCTACTCCAGCTTGTTTGTTCAGACCATTTGCATGGCAAATTGTTTTCCAACCTTTTATTTTGAGGTAGTGTCTATCTTTTTCCCTGAGGGGTTTTCTGTAAGCAGAAGAATGTTGGGTCCTGTTTGTGTAGCCAGTCTTTTTACTGGGCAGTTGATTCCATTGATATTAATAGATATTAAAGAAAAGTAATTGTTGCTTCCCATTATTTTTGTTGTTAAGTTGACATTCTGTTCTTGCGGCTGTCTTATTTTAGGTTTGTTGAGGGATTACCTTCTTGCTTTTTCTAGGACGTGGTTTCCATCCTTGTATTGGTCTTTTTCTGTTAGCATCCTTTGAAGGGCTGGATTCATGGAAAGATAATGTGTGAATTTGCTTCTGTTGTGAAATACTTTTGTTTCTCCATCTAAGGTAATTGAAAGTTTGGCTGGGTATAGTATACTGGGTTGACATTTGTGTTCTCTTAGTGTCTGTATAACATCTGTCCAAGCTCTTCTTACTTTCATAGTCTCTGATGAAAAATCTGGTGTAATTCTGATAGGCTTGCCTTTATATGTTACTTGACCCTTTTCTCTTACTGCTTTTAATATTCTATCTTTATTTAGTGCATTTGTTTTTCTGATTATTATGTGTCATGAGGAATTTCTTTTCTGGTCTAGTCTATTTGGAGTTCTGTAAGCTTCTTGTATGTTCATGGGCATCTCTTTCTTTAGGTTGGGGAAGTTTTCTTCTATATTTTGTGAAAGATATTTCCTGGCCCTTTGAGTTGAAAATCTTCATTCTCATCTACTCCTATTATCTGTAGGTTTCGTCTTCTCATTGTGTCCTGGATTTCCTGGATGTTTTGAGTTAGGATATTCTTGCATTTTGTACTTTCTTTGATTGTTGTGCCAATGTTCTCTATGGGATCTTCTGCACCTGAGATTTTCTCTTCCATCTCTTGTATTCTGTTGCTGATGCTTGCATCTAAGGTTCCAGATTTCTTTCCTATGGTTTCTATCTCCAACGTTGCCTCACTTTGAGTTTTCTTTATTGTGTCTACTTCCCTTTTTATGTCTTGGATGGCTTTATTCAATTCCATCACCTTTTTGGTAGTGTTTTCCTGAAATTCTTTAAGGTATTTTGTGCTTCCTCTTTAAGATCTTCTACCTGTTTAGCAGTGTTCTCCTGTATTTCTTTGAGTGAGTTATTAAAGTCCTTCTTGATGTCCTCTACCATAATCATGAGATATGCTTTTAAATTCGGGTCTAGCTTTTCGGGTGTGTTGGGGTGCCCTGGACTGGGCCAGGTGGGAGTGCTGGGTTCTGATGATGGTGAGTGGTCTTGGTTTCTGTTAGTAAGATTCTTAAGTTTACCTTTAGCCATCTGTTAACCTCCGTAGTTAGTTGATTTAGTTGTCTCTGGTTAGAGCTTGTTCCTCAGGTGATTCTGTTAGCCTCTATCGGCAGACCTGAGATTCTAGCTCTCTCCTCTGAGTTTCCGTGGTCAGAGCACTCTCTGCAGGCAAGCTCTCCTCTTACAGGGAAGGTGCACAGATACCTGGCATTAGGACCTCCCTCCTGGCCGAAGATGAAGGCCCAAAACAGGACCTATCCCCGAAACTGAGTTGCTTAGGTCTGTCTGAGATGCTGTTAGCTTCAGTATTCCACACTCTCACCTGTGCAGAATACTCTAAGCAGAGTCCTGGAACAAAGATGTCTGCAGCAGATGTTCAGGCAAAGAGCTCCCGGGCCGGGCAGAGCCTTATCCTCTAGCCTGGAAAGTGGCTGGATGTTTGGGGCCCGAAAAGAGGGCTGCCTTAGAAGCTCTGTGGCTCCAGCCTGTCCCAGAAGCTGTTAGCTTCTGTATTCCATACTCTCACCTGTGCAGAATACTCTCAGCGGAGTCCCAGAACCAAGATGTCTGTTGCAGATGCTCAGGCAAAAACCGCAATTCTTTATTTATGTTATAAGTCTTTCCTTGCAAAACTAGGGCAGAAGTGCCTGTAGTTGTACCTCCCAATTAATTTCTCTAATGATGGTGAAATTTCCTCCAGCAGGCATATCCATCAACTTAGTGTTGTTTATGGTTACCACCTTCCTATACTGTTGGATGTAAGAAAGAGAGGATCATGGACGAAGGCCCAATACAACTTCTCTATCATCATTGTCAGGACACTCTACAAACTCATGATTAGCATCATTCTTTGTCCCAGCACCAGCATGTTTCACTAACCACTCTGGCTGGTAGCATGCTCCTTCATCATCCTGCAGAAAAAAACACAAACATGCCCTCTTCCCTACACTCAGAGAGTTCCTTAGCATTGAAATTTTAAAATTTCTGTTGTGTATAGGGATATGATTCCCCCTTTTTTGTATTCAAAATCCTCTACCAACATAATGCTATATGTGATTTAAATCTGAATCTTGCTTTCCAGTGTGTTGGGGGTATCCAGGTCTTGCTGCGGTGGCAGTACTAGGTTCTGATGATGCCAAGTAGTCTGGGTTTCTGTTGGTAAGATTATTGCATTTGCCTTTCTTCATCTGATAATCTCTGGTGTTAGATGTTCTTGTTATCTCTGGCTAGAGCTTCTTCCTCGTGTGAGTCTGTAAGCCTGATCAGCACTCCTGGAAGAACAGCTCTCTCCTTACAAGATCAGTGTAAAGAGGGGCTTGGAACAGCCTCACCTCCCTGGTGCAAACCTAGGCAGGTAGGACCCTGTTCTAGTTGTTCTGCAGCTTCTGAGGCCCATGTGCTCCTGAGTGATCCTGCCTTAGAGAATCACTAGAGAGAAATTGGTAATTTCACCTGAGTCCCTGGGTCAGATTACTCCCTGGAGGCAAGCTCTCCCCTGTCAGGAAAGGTTCATAGAGGGCTGCCAAACAGCCCCACCTCCTGGGTGCAGATTTAGGCCTGTAGGACCCTGTTCCAGCTGCTCTGCCTCTTCTGAGACCTGTGTGCTCCTGAGTCTACTTTTAAAAGCTTACAACTTAGGAAAAACATCATTCATTCTTGATTCTTTACTTTTTGATATTTTTGCAGATTAGCAAAGAAGTCCAAATGTTGCCATCACCACAATTACACTTTTGGGTAGTGTGTTGACTTTTTTTTTTTTTTAAGAGATAACTAAAAAACTTGTATAAAGGAAAGAATTTAATTCTGGCTGGCTAGCTTACAGTTTTAAAGATTTTGGTCCATTGTCATTTTAGTGAAAAGCATGATGGTCTTCAGGCAGTCATGGTGCTCTAGAAGGAACTCAGAAGTCTATATCTGGATTGACAGGCAGAGGGAGAGAGAGAGGGAGAGAGAGGGAGAGAGAGAGAGAGAGAGAGAGAGAGAGAGAGAGAGAGAGAGAGAGAGAGAGAGAGAGAGAAAGAGAGAGAGAGAGAGCACAAACTGGACCTGGCTTGAACTGATATCTCAAACCCTACTTCCATCATGTCCATATGTATTCCAATAAGTCCACACTTTCTAATTGTGCTACTCCATATGGATTTATGGGGGCCATTTTCAATCAGACAACTTCAGGAAGAGACAACAAACCAGTTTATAACATGTTAAGTTGATCAATAATAAGTAACTAGTAGACAGAGAGGCTTCTTTGGAAGGGGGCATCTCAGGAATTGATGTAGTTCAGGTGGGAGCTGTCCAGCGATCAGGAGAATCCCTGAGAAAGCTCTGAGTTCACAGTGCTTGGTGTTATTGGACATGGATTTCTAGAAAATGTACTGCAAAACAGCTAGGAACTAAGTTTCTTCTGTTTAGGATGAAAACTTAGAAGTCTTATAAAGTGGAGACAGATTTTACTTATAGGAGCCAAGACTGTGCTAGAAAGGGAAGGCTGCACATGCACTTGGTCTGTGCTGAAGGAATGGTATGACAAGGGAGGAAATTGCACAATGAATTATGTGAAAACTTCAGTGTCTGAACACTAACTCCTACAGCTCAACAGTAGTGTGATTCAGTAGGAAAAAGCAAAATAAACAGGAGTAAGGCTGTGCCCCAGGATGGTTGGCTTAGCAGGAATGCCAACATTTGACTATGGATAGAAAGAAACTTTATATGCTTTAGAAAAATACATAGCCATGGAGAGTATTTGAAAAATCCTTGAAGCCAATATCCCCGGGAAAGTCCAACCTCAGTGGACTGTTACTTTAAAGGTCTTAACAAAAAATAAGCAGAAAGCCTGTTTGACCATGCTAGGAATTGAAAAGACACATTGAGCAGGTGCTCACTTAACTAAGTTTAATCTATACGTTTCCAACATTATTGTAGTAAGGAAAGTCTATTTCTTCCTTCTTTCACTATTGTTGATGAGGAGCCTTAATGTATTATAATTAATGGTAGAAAAGAGGGCCTGAAATGGACACTTGATTGGTAAAAATGGGTAGGATTACAAATCATGGGCCTAAATTTTTCACAGTTGACCTGCTGTGGCAAACAGGATAAAATGTTGTTAAGCAAACCATAGCTATAAATTCATTATATAATTTGCCTATTAATCATTAATTTAAATGATCTATTGATAGGTAAAATTGTGAAAGAAACATAAGTGATCACTACCCACAAATAGTTTAGTACCTAGATATCTTCAACAAGAAAAAGGGAAATTTGTCAAACTCATGGCCTATGAGATGTGTGTGACAGTACTTTAAGTAATGCATCCTTAACTGCTTTTAGAATTTGAGGATGAATCAAATTACCATGCTAAATATGAAGAAGACAATCTTTTTTCAAATTTGTGTGTGTGTGTGTGTGTACGTGTGCGTGCTTTTATTATGGAATCTTAACATTGGAGGATTTATTACATTTATATATGAATCTAATATTCAGCATTACCAGCTATACAAAGTCAAAGACTGGTCACTACAGTATAGCTTTGGCTCTGATTCACATGTTGTTTCCTTAATTTTGTCTCACCCATGCTTATAATCTCTTCTTCAGTTTTCATTTTAAAGATTCACTCCTTTCTGCTATATTTCCATTCTTCACAATTACTTTGTCTGTTTTTTCTAGAAGACCCTGAAGTGATATAGACTTCAGTAGCTGCATGGCTTTGATATCAGTTTCCAGAAAAGATGCACATAGTCAAAGAGAAGGTTTTGATTGTATGAGCAAAGACTGCTTGCTATGAAGGGAAAGATGCACAATTACAGGCTCTAGCCTTATCTGATCAATTAAGATTTCACCTGAGTATGTGATCTACTCCTCCTTGAGGTACCCCTTTTGAGGGAGCAGAGAATACAAACAACAATCCACAACAGTTACTAATTTACATAAGAGGGCAAGCTTATTCTGGGGTACCTACTCCCGTGGGCAGTTGGTCTTGGGATATGTAAGGAAAGTAACTGATAAAGTCATGGAAGGCACATCATTAATCATTAAGTTCAATCATGGTTTTTGCTTTCAATTCCTGCTACCAGTTTCTTATTCTGAGGTCTGAAGTTGACATTTCTTGATGTTTTACTATAAACTGTTAGCAAAAATAAACCCCTTTCTCTGCAAGTTGGTTTTAATCATGGAGTTTATCACAACATTGGAGAAACAATCTAAGACAATGTGTCTGCTCTTGCTATTTTTTGATATTTTCCTAGTGCTGTAATTTTTCCTTGCTGAGATTAAGCTTTTCTTTAGGGCTCATGCCACGTCAAATTCATGATTAGATCTTATCAACCAACCTTGCTCATAGTACATAAGGGATGATTGAAGTAGATCTATTTTTCATAATTCAGATAGTTAATATGCTGAACAGAAAACTATTCATAGGCTTATTCAAGAAAATAAAGATAACCTTCTAGGCAAAATAATGAGAATGTTGACAGAGGAACTAAGATACTTGTGTATCTGCTCACATGATTTTGTTCCCTCAAATTTAATACCAAAGTAAAATTACCACATGATACAAGTTCAGGTATTTTTAACTTATGTACTTGCCAGTGTCATTTACTGCTATGAAATAAATACCCCCCATTTGACAGTTTGAAATATCAATTTGAATTGACTGCCATTGTTATGAATCATGATATCACTTATGGGTAGCCTTTTGGCTCATTGTTTTTGATAAAGATTCAAATAGGCCATTGGACTGGACTATTATCAGAAAATTATCAGAATATGGCTAGTCTCTTTCTCTTTGTAATCTTATGAAAGAATCAGACTCAGTTTGATTTAGTATATAGTTGACAATGACCTCTCATGTAATTTTACAATAATTGAACAGATTGTACTTAACATTGTATCACCAAATTTTTCAGGGATGTTTAAGCTGGTCATTTAACTTCTGCCTATTGACCATCAAAGATGATCGGTTAATGTGTTCTTCCTACTAAAAGGGTCATAATCTTATAATGGCAGGAGGCAGTTGCCACTTGGCTTCAAATTCTGTTCTTCAGCAAGATTACACTTCCCACACATCAAATTGACAAATGTAAGTGCAATTTGTCATGCTCTCTTGGGTGCCTTTATTAATAGAAAATGGAGGTGATTTCCCATCTGTTCATGCCTTTGTAAAACCAGGGTAGAGATTCTTGTTAGACATTATTTTTGTACAGTAGAGACAGAATCTTCAGGTACAAACAGCCTTTGTAAATTCGCCCATGGAAGACAAAAACGATCAGGCAGTTATGTAAAATAGCAAAAGCAGAAATTAACAGGAAATAATGTTTATGAATGGATTTTTCTTTTGAGTTTGTAGATGTGTATGACTTACACATCATCATTTCAACAATCTCATCTTTTGCAAACTTTCTACTCTAAGTCTAGAAATTGATGAAAATTTAAAATACAATAAAAAAAAAACCTGGATCTTGTTACATAGTTCCAAATTCTAGTTTATACTATATTCAGAGTCATTTTTTACAACAACAACAACAACAAAAAGTCTTATTTATTTGAGAGGCACTATCAGGACTAAATGATAAAATACGAATTTATAAAGTTCACCTCTTAGAAAGTGCTTGTAGAAGATAAAATTAAAGTGATTAGATACAGTGCTTTTCAGTATTACATGCAAACATTTTTTTTTTTTAAACTGGGGAGATTCACCAAAGTGCTCCTTAAGTAATATCAAGAGTAACTTTGTGTGTGTGTATGTGTGTGTGTGTGTGTGTGTGTGCGCACATGTGCACTGATAAAGCCCTAATGTTAGCATGATATTACTTACACAAAGGAAAGTAATAGTTTTCCTATAGTCATTTAAATCACTGCTCATGGTGAAAAATGAAATGTACATTTTAATAGGAAAAATCTTATTTTTCTAGTCAAAGTATTGTTGACTCATTTTTTATAATCAGGATGTATTAATTTGCCTTGTGTAGAACTCTTCCCTGAAAAAATTGTGAGCAGGACTAATGAGTCCCTCTTACCCAGGGGGCTTTATCCTCCTGTGGAAGATAAATAATACACAAGTAGAATACATATTTTTGACTAACAATCCAGATTATTAGTGTTGTTCAGTGGGCCATTTATAGAGTTTGGGAGAGGAGAAATCTTTAAAAGATAGGGATGTTAGAGAAGCTCCTGAATGAAGATGTATTTAGCATCAGTTCTAGTGCTTTGAACAAATGAAGACACTGATACAATGGCATATAATAAGGATGTTGACATGTATGATTTATTCCTTAAAAATATTACTCTGTAGTATAGAGAGAACATTAGAAAGGAATGGAAGAATTGGGACAATGTTTGCATTTTTCTAAAAATACCACACAAAGTATTTATTAGGCTTGATGTTAGAAATACAAAACATAACAAAGTCCTTGTTTTTGTAAAGTGTAAAAGATATATATGTGTGTGTGTGTGTGTGTATATAAATATATATATATATATGTGTGTGTGTGTGTGTGTGTGTGTTTATGTAAATACATAGACTTGACTTCTGTGTAAAGAAAGGTCCCTTTTCTTCATAATTTTTTTTCATATATATACAGATATATGTATACACACACACACACACACACAATGAGAGGGCAGGTACTGCAAACTTTGAGGGAGGTCAAAAAGAGCATACATAAGAAGGCTATATTCAAACTGCAAACTGAGACCTGAAGAAGTATGAATAAGCTAGATATACTTATAGAACCTAGACTCTGGTGGAGGAAGATGATATAAAACACATTTTAAACAGGCCTGTCAATTTGTTATGGGATTTATAAATGGGTAAGGGAGAAGAATTTAAGGATGAATCCTAAGACTTCTGGGGAAAGAAAGGTCACTTTTTCTGTAAATTGGTCACTAACATCCTAGTTGATAATCATACACCTGTGTGGTCAAAAATATAAAAGAAAAATAGAGAATGAATTGAGAGGCATGTGTGTTAGAAGCCGAGAAGGCATTGCCTGAAGGGAGTAAGGGTGAATATGTTCATGGTACATTTTCCACATGTGTGAAATTCTCAAAGAATTAAGAAAAGTTAATTAGCAAAATTGCTATGACGGTATTATTTCTTTTATCGACAAAGAAGTTTAATATTTAAAATAGATTCATTAAAGATGAATTCCTTTAAAACTGAACTATAATAGGTTGGTGATTATTTATTCTCTTGTTAACTGACTAGAATATATTCTTTTCAAAACTAACCATAAGTTCCAAAGAAACTGGGCTGTAGTAAATCTCAAAATATAATATACACATAAGAAATAATTTGTCACAAAAAGAAAATCACATCATGATTAACCATATATACACATAGCATTGCATAATAAAAAGTATTTAGACTATTTAAAAGGGAATTTTAATTATTCTAATACATCTCAAAATTGTGAAAAGTATACTTTCTGCATATATTTAATGGTATTAACTTCAAAAATTGAACTGATATTATTTGAATTCTTAGTGTATGTTTAGTGCTATATATTATGTAGCTTATCAAATATTAGCAAGCCTGAAGATCAACTGAAGATAAACTTGCTTTGGATCCTACCTCCTATTACTCTAAGAACACACTAATTAACTTCAGAAACAAAGCCTAAAGCCAGAAGGTTAAAGGAAATACAGTCTGATGAACAGTTATGTGGATAGGAAAAACAAGGTCTTCTTGGTGAGATAATGTATTAAGGAAGTCCCTTAATGTAGCTTCCTACAGATTCTCACAGCGAAACCTACCTGCTTTCTGAGTTGACTTGAAAAGTGTTATTTTTTTCTTTCTCTTCTTTCTTGCTTCTGGTTTTAGGCACTGGCCAAAGCTGGATAATCCAAGCATGTACACTGTCTCTAATAACATACTTACCCACAGGACACAGATATTTCTAACCTTGCAGTCTCTCTTAACTTTTAATTTAGAAAACCTGACTTTCTCAATTCTTCCCATCTGTGTACTTCCTTTCTCTCAGCATAAGAACTTTCCTGTCGGTCTTATTCTGTCATACTCTAACAAATTGTCTCCAAGGCTGAGAATCTAAAATGAGGGTCCTTTGTTTCCAGGTACCACCATGGTAAACATTTTATATATGTAAAGGATACTATAAAATGATAATTATTTTGTAAGATCTATCATTAAGCGGTACATGCAAGAGGAGGTTAATCCACTTGCTTCAGGCTAAACAGAGTTAGGTGGTAGCTAGTGCTTGGCTAAGTCAAACAGGCTGGGACAGGATCCCCATCTTTAACTGTGAACTGGCCCTACCTTTGGCAGGAGGATCTGCAGAATTAAAATATCAGCCATCGAATAAAACTTTTCAGAAGCTATGTTGACTCTTTTGATTACATTGTGACTGCTTTAAAGTGCTCCTTGCATCAATCTTAAATCAATTATACTTCTGAGATTTAGTTTTGAACCTGTAGTGACAGGCATCAACTATAACTATTTTATTCTAGGAGCATCTGAAAACACTCCTTGCAGCAGTTTCCTTATGGTTTGCAAGACAACCCATAGCTAGTTCCTTCCTTCATCTCTTTCCTGGCAAGCAATTATTGTTTCTTTGAAAATCTATTTACTTCTGGCAGATCTCCTTTAAATCAAATCCAAGCAACAATCAACTGGGTTTTGAGATGCCTGTTGTGTAGAATACACTCACAAAGGCTTCCTGCAGGTATTAATACTGGAAAGGTTAGGGCAGATAATATTTTTTAATGAAACATAATTTTTCACTTTCAAACTTCAAAAATTAAAAAATTCTTAGAGAAATGTTGGTGAGTTCCCTTCATGTCATTTATTGCCCGTTTGGCTTTCCTTGCGTTTAGTTAGAATCCTCCCTGTGCATTGTGCATCTCATCTTGGCCCCTGGGATATATTCTTAGTGAGCTCTGAGGTTTGATTCTGTGCTTGTGTGTTTTGCTGTCAATGCCTTTCATATGATGTAACTGTGTATTTTTATAATACAAAATATGGGAAAGAGTGACCTTGAATGCAATTTCAGTAGAGGAATAAAAATCAACTTGTCAACAAGAAGATACAGCAGCTTATGCGTTTCTGACACCAAATGAATTTTAGCTACATTCTTCAACTGAGTGATCTTTGGGTCAGGAGATGCTTGACAACCAGACATCAAAATCCTATGTGTTATGGACATATATGATGATGGCTTGGGCTGAGATTTATTAGCCGAGCCTTGAGTTAGTTTGCCATCAAAGCTGATGCTATTGGGCAGAGAAACTTTCTGAAACTGGTTTCAAGCCTGACCTGATGCTCAGGGCCAGATTTAAGCACTCCCCCATCATTCTCTACATTCAGTTATTTAATTTTGCTAAAATTTAAATTCTCAGCCAAAAAATTTATTTCTTTGTCTACTTAATACAGCAATTTGAATAATACCCAGAGAAAGTGGAAGCACAATTATTAGCTTTTTCTAAATTCAGAACTAGGCCTATATGCTATTTTTATATGTATTGTTAGCATAGAGCTCAGATAAAATTTAGTATTCAAATATCGTCTCCTATGCTCAAAAAGCAGCCATCTGAATGTGAGCAATCCGTTTCTCCAACTCACAGCAAGGATTTGGATTGAATTAATAGAAAAAGGTGGAGAGAGGGAATGATTTTAAAGTAACTTCCATTAAATTTTATAATAGAAATAAAAGTGCAATGTGTGAACAATAACAAGAGTTATGAACAAGCACGTAGAGGAAGAAGATTCTCCCATCAGCCTTAATACAAATAAATGCTCACATGCACTTTTCATCTATTTTGTCAGAGTCATTTGGAGACAGTTCTTTCCACAATCACTCCTAAAATACAAAAAAAAAAAAAAAATCAATCACCATATTCCTTTATATTCTTATAAATTATCACAGAGCTAAGTTTTGGACATATAAAGATTTGAGGGAAGAATGTTTAACCAAAAGTACTAATTGCAAATCCTTGAGAAAACAATCTACCATTAACAAACATGATGCTATACTTTTTATTCAGCTAGGATTTCAATTTAAGTCAACCCAAATCATGTCATCTGACTATAGAATGTTGATTTTAGTTTTACAAGTCAACTTAGAACAATAGGTTTCTTGTTATATTTACAAAATTACCTAAAGGGATATTTTATAGCAAATTTGGGTATGAGAAAACATGACATATTTGTCCAATGTCTAGACATGGCCATGAATATTTCATAATAATGTATAATTGAAAAATCAGGTAGATTGACATTATTTATATCCCTGTAACATAAAAAAGTAGAAGCTCTGTTACCTTGTTTTGCATTAGAAGTATCTGGGGATCAGAGAAATGCATGGACCTGACCAACATAGTGTACAGTTCTCCAAAATCTAAAAATGTTTTTGTGCTTTGAATAATATACCTTAACTCTTCTTTTCCATGCTAATTTTAAGTTTCATCATAAATTACTATTTGAAATACCCATGGGTTTGTACATTCTAAAGATGGAGTATCATTTTAAATAAATTGAAATTAAGTATATTTCTCACAGCTCATATGAGCACTTATTCCCTGATTTACCTACTTAGCAACATTGACTTAAGGGCAATAGATCAAAATTATTTCATTATTTGAGAAGTACTGACTCAACACATGGAGATTATATATAGTCATATACATTTAAAAATAGATAGCTCATGCAGTTTATAGAGTCCTGTAAAAAGAAAATTAATAATTCCTGTAAAGAAATATAGGAAAATACAATCAAAAAGGTGAAGGAAATGAAAAAATAAAACTGTTGAAGTCATGAAAATGGAAATGGAAGCAAAAAAGAACATACAAACTGTGGAAATCCTGGAGATGTAAAACCTGTGTAAGAAAAAAATTACAGAAGCAATCATTAACAACAGAATATAAGAGAAAGAAAAGAGGATCTCAGGAATAGAAGCTATGATAGAAGAAATTCATACACTGGTCAATGAAAATGTTAAGTCAAGAAAGTTTCTGACACAAAACATCCAGGAAATTTGAGACACTGTGAAAAGTAAAAACCTAAGATAATAGGAATAGAAGAAGAGGAAGATGGCAATAATAATAATGAATGTAGATAATGATGATTATGATGATAATGATGATGATGAGAATGATGATGATGATGAGGAGGAGGAGGAGAAGAAGAGGAGACGGAGAAGGAGAAGAGAAGGAGAAGGAGAAAGAAGGAAGAAAGAGAAGATGATTCTCAGTTCCAAGAAGCAGAAAATTAAAGAACACAATTTCCCTAACCTAACTAAAGATATACCTATAAATGTCCAAGAAAGTGACAGATAAAAAATAGATTGGTCCAAAAGAGAAAATGCTTCCATCACATAATAATCAAAACACTAACTATACAGAACAAAGAAAAATATTAAAAATAAAGGCAGACCTATCAGAATTATATTCAGCTTCTGAACAGAGACTCTCAAAGAGGGCCAGGGCAGATGTCTGGCAGTCTCAAAGAGACAATAGATAACATCCCAGAATATTATACTTAGCAAAATTTTCAATCACGATAGATGAAGAAAACACAGTATTCCATGAAAAACCAAAATTTAAATAATATATATTCATAAAACTAGATATGCAGAAGATACTAGAAGGAAAATTCCAGCTCATAGAGGCTAACTGGAACCTGTGAGGTGGGAAAACAGGACATAAAATAAATAATTTCACACCAGCAAAACCAAATGAAGGGAAATTCATGCATGCACACACACACACACACACACACACACACACACACACACACTGCCAAAACAACATAAAAATTACAGGATATAACAATCATTGATCTTTAATATTTTCCAATGTGAATGGTCTCAATTCCTCAGAAAAATAATACAGACTATCAGAATGGATGTGAAAACAGGATCCATCATTTTGCAGCATAGAAGAAACACATCATAACATCAAAGATAAAAATTACCTCATGTAATGAAAAATTTCCAATCAATTATCCAAAGAAGCAAGCTAGAATAGCCAGTCTAATGAAATATAATAGAATGTCTAATGAAATAAATTACAATAAAATTAATCAAAAGAGATAGAGATTAACAGTTTATAGTAATCAAAAGAAAAATCTACCAGGATGACATATTAATTATGAATATACCCCCAAGCAAAGGCACCCACATTTATAAAATAAATGTTGCTAAAGCTTAAATCACACATTGAACCTCACACATTAATAGATGATGATTTCAATAGCTTATTCTCATCAAAGGACAGGTTATCTAGACATAAATTAAAAACATAGAAATAATGAATCAACAGACATTATGACTCAAATGGACTTGGACTTAACAGGTATCAACAGAATATTTGATCCAAACACAAAAGATTATTCCTTCTTCTCAGCCCCCAGTGGAAGGTTCTCTAAAAGTGACCATATACTCAGTCACACAGAAAGTCTCAAGAGATACAAGAAAATTGGAATAACCCACTGTATCTTAATAGACCATGATGGATTAAAGCTAAAATTCAACAACAGAAACAATAGAAAGCCTACAAACTCATGGAAACTGAACATCTGACTACTGGGTCAAGGAAAAGTAAAGAAATTAAATATTTTTTAGAATTGAATGAAATGAATGTGCAATATATTCAAACTTATGGGAAGCAAGGAAAACAGAGCTAAGAGGAAAGCTCATGGCATTAAGAGCAATACAGAAATTAGTTACAATACAGAAATTAGTTACATCTCCTACTACCAACTTAATAGAACAACTGAAAGTTCTGGAACAAAAAGACACAAACACACCCAAGAGGACTACACAGCAGTAATATCAAATTTAGAACTGAAGTCAATAAAATAGAAACTAACAGACAAAAACAAAGAATCAATGAAATGAACAGTTGGGTTTTTTATTAGATATTTTCTTTATTTACATTTCAAATGTTATCCCCTTTACTAATTTCCCTCTGAAAATCCCCTTCCCCTCCCCAGGCTCCCAAACCCACTCACTCCCATCTTCAGTCCTGGCATTCCCCTATAATGGGGCATAGAACCTTCACAGGATCTAGGGCCTCTCCTCCCATTGATAACCAATTAGGCCATCCTCTGCTACATATACAGATAGAACCTTAAGTTCTACCATGTGTTTTCTTTGATTGGTGGCTTAGTTCCAAGAAGCTCTGGGGGGTACTGGTTAGTTCATATTGATATTCCTCCTATGGGGCTTCAGACCCCTTCAGTTCCTTGGGTACTTTCTCTAATTCCTTCATTGTGGACCTTGTGCTCCATCCAATGGATGATTGTGAGCATCCACTTTTGTATTTGCCAGGCACTAGCAGAGGCCCACAGGAGACAGCTATATCAAGATCCTGTCAGCAGGCTCTTGTTGGCCTCTGCCATAGTGTCTGGGTTTGGCTTTGTTTATTGAATGCATCCCCAAGTGGAGCAGTCTCTGGATGGTTGTTCCTTCATTCTTTGCTATGAACTATGTGTCTGTAACTCCTACCATGGGTATTTTGTTCCCCCTTCATAGAAGGATTCTGAGGTTCTGGGCTAATATCTACTTATCAGTAATTGCATATCATGTGTGTTCTTTTGTGATTGGGTTACCTCACTCAAGATGATATCCTCCAGATCCATCCATTTGTCTAAGAATTTCATAAATTCACTGTTTATCATAGCTGAGCAGTATTCTATTGTGTAAATGTACCACATTTTCTGTATCCATTCCTCTGTTGAGGGACATCTGGGTTCTTTCCAGTTTCTGGCTATTATAAAGTCTGCTATGAACATAGTGGAGCATGTGTCCTTATGACATGTTGGAGCATCTTCTGGGTATATTCCCAGGAATGGTATTGCTGGAACTTCCAGGAGAACTATGTCAATTTTTCTGAGGAACCACCAAACTGATTTCCAATGTATTTGTACCAGCTTGTAGTCCCAACAGCATTGGAGGAGTGCTCCTCTTTCTCCAAATTCTCACCAGCATTTGCTTTGCTTTGAGTTTTGATCTTAGCCATTCTGAATAGTGTGAGGTGGAATCTCAGGGTTGTTTGATTTGTATTTCCCTATGATTAAGGATGTTGAAGATTTTTTTATGTGCTTCTCATACATTCAGTATTCCTCGGTTGAGAATTTTTTGTTTAGCTGTGTACACTATTTTTTTTTTCATGTTCTCTTGCCTTTATTTAAAGACAGGGTCTCCTGTACTACAGGCTGGCCATGAACTCACTATACACCAAAGGATGGCCTTGTACTACTGATCATCCTGTCTGCATTTCTACAGAGCTGGAATTACAGACGCATACTGCCATTTTGGACAATACAGTGTTGTTAACTATAGTCACGGTCCTGAGAGCCCAACACTTATTTAGCATATCACTGCAAGTTCATATCTCTCCATTTTCACCTTAGACCTGTCAAACTCTTTTCTATTCCCTCCATTTTTGTGTTCAAATACATTTTAATGTTTTCTTTATATTTTTTAATTACGTATTTTCTTCATTTACATTTCCAATGCTATCCCAAAAGTGCCCCATACCCTGCCCCCCACTCCCCTACTCAACCACTCCAAAGTCTTGGCCCTGGCATACCAGTTTGCAATGCCAAAGGGCCTCTCTTTTCAATGATGGCCAACTAGGTAATCTTATGCAACTAGATACTTATGCAGCTAGAGACACGAGCTCTGGGGCGTACTGGTTAGTTCATATTGTTGTTCCACCTATAGGGTTGCAGACCCCTTTAGCTCCTTGGGTACTTTCTCTAGCTCCTCCATTGGGGGACCAGTGATCAATCCAATAGCTGACTATGAAGATCTACTTCTGTGTTTGCTAGGCCCCGGCTTAGCCTCAAAAGAGACAGCTATATCAGGGTCCTTTCAGCAAAACCTTGCTATTGCATGCAATGTTGTCAGCATTTGGAGGTTGATTATGGGATGGATCCCCGGGTATGGCAGACCCTAGATGGTCCATACTTTCTTCTCAGCTCCAAACTTTGTCTCTGTAACTCCTTCCATGGATGTTTTGTTCACAATTCTAAGAAGGGGCAAAGTGTCCACACTGGTCGTCCTTCTTCCTAAGTTTCATGTGTTTTGCAAATTGTTTCTTGTATCTTGTGTATTCTAAGTTTCTGGGCTAATGTTCACTTATCAGTGAGTACATATCATGTGAGTTCTTTTGTGATTGAGTTACCTCACTCAGGATGATTCCCTCCAGGTCCATCCATTTGCCTACGAATTTCATAAATTCATTCTTTTTAATAGCTGAGTAGTACTCCATTGTGTAAATGTACCACATTTTCTGAATCCATTCCTCTCTTGAGGGACATCAGGGTTCTTTTAAGCTTCTGGCTATTATAAATAAGGCTGATATGAACACGTTGGAGTATGTGTCCTGCTTACCAGTTGGAACATCTGGGTATATGCCCAGGAGGGGTATTGTGGGATCCTCCATAGTACTATGTCCAATTTTCTGAGTAACTGCCAGAATGATTTCCAGAGTGGTTGTACAAGCTTGCAATCCCACCAACAATGGAGGAGTGTTCCTCTTTCTCCACATCCTCCCCAGCATCTGCTGTCACCTGAATTTTTGATCTTAGCCATTCTGACTGGTGTGAGGTGGTAATCTCAGGGATGTTTTGATTTGCATTTTCCTGATGATTAAGGATGCTGAACATTTCTTCAGGTGCTTCTCAGACATTCGATATTCCTCAGGTGAGAATTCTTTGTTTAGCTCTGAGCAACATTTTTTAATGGAGTTATTTGATTTTCTGCAGTCCCCCTTCTTGAGTTCTTTATATATATTGGATATTAGTCCCCTATCTGATTTAGGATTGGTAAAGATCCTTTCCCAATCTGTTGGTGGCCTTTTTGTCTTATTGACAGTGTTTTTTGCCTTACAGAAGCTTTGCAATTTTATGAGGTCCCATCTGTTTATTCTCTATCTTACAGCACAAGCCATTGCTGTTCTATTCAGGAATCTTTCCCCTGTGCCCATATCTTCGAGGCTTTTCCCCAATTTCTCCTCTGTAAGTTTGAGTGTCTCTGGTTTTATGTGGAGTTCCTTGATCCTCTTAGATTTGATCTTAGTACAAGGAGATAGGAATGGATCAATTCGCATTCTTCTACATAATCATCAGTTGTGCTAACACCATTTGTTGAAAATTCTGTCTTTTTTCCACTGGATGGTTTTAGCTCCCTTGTCAAAGATCAAGTGACCATAGGTGTGTGGGAACATTTCTGGGTCTTTAATTCTGTTCCATTGGTCTACTTGTCTGTCTCTATAACAGTACCATGCAGTTTTAATCACAATTGCTCTGTAGTACAGCTTGAGGTCAGTCATGGTGATTTCACCAGAGGTACTTTTTATCATTGAGAATAGTTTTTGCTATCCTAGGTTTTTTATTTTTCCAGATGAATTTTCAAATGTCCTTTCTAATTCGTTGAATAATTGAGTTGGAATTTTGATGGGGATTGCATTGAACCTGTAGATTGCTTTTGGCAAGATAGCCATTTTTACTATATTGATCCTGCCAATCCATGAGCATGGTAGATCTTTCCATCTTCTGAGATCTTCTTTAATTTCTTTCTTCAGAAACTTGAAGTTCTTCTCATAAAGATTTTTCACTTCATTAGTTAGAGTCACGCCAAGGTATTTTATATTATTTGTGACTATTGTGAAGGGAGTTGTTTCCCTAACTTCTTTCTCAGCCTGTTTATTCTTTGTGTACAGAAAGGCCATTGACTTGTTTGAGTTAACTTTATGTCCAGCTACTTCACTGAAGCTGTTTATCAGGTTTAGGAGTTCTCTGGTGGAAATTTTAGGGTCACTTATATATACTATCAAATCATCTGGAAAAAGTGGTATTTTGACTTCTTCCTTTCCAATTTGTGTCCCTTTGATCTCCTTTTGTTGTCAAATTGCTCTGGGTAGGACTTCAAGTACTATGTGGCATAAGTAGGGAGAAATTGGGCAGCCTTGTCTAGTCCCTGATTTAGTGGGATTACTTCTAGCTTCCCACCAATTACTTTCATGTTGGCTACTGGTTTGCTGTAGATTGCTTTTATCATGTTTAGGTATGGGCCTCAAATTCCTGATTTTTCCAAGACTTTTATCATGAATGGTTGTTGGATTTTGTCAAATGCTTTCTCTGCATCTAATGAGATGATCATGTGGTTTGTGTCTTTGAGTTTGTTTATATAGTGGTTTAAGTTGATGGATTTCCATATATTAAACCATCCCTGCATCCCTGGAATGAAACCTACTTGTTCAAGATGGATGATTGTTTTAATGTGTTCTTTGATTCAGTTAGCAAGAACTTTATTGAGTACTTTTGCATTGATATTCATAAGGAAATTGATCTGAAATTCTCTAACTTTGTTGGGTCTTTTGTGGTTTACGTATCAGAGTAATTGTGGCGTCATAAAATGAATTGTCTAGAGTACCGTCTGCTTCTATTTTGTGGAATAGTTTGTGCAGAACTGGAATTAGATCTTCTTTGAAAGTCTGATAGAACTCTGCAATAAACCGATCTGGTCCCGGGCTTTTTTTGGTTGGGAAACTATTAATGACTCTCTCTATTTCTTTAGGGGATATAGGGCTGTTTAGGTCATTAATCTGACCCTGATTTAACTTTGTTACCTGGTATCTGTCTAGAAATTTGTCCATTTCTTCCAGGTTTTCCATTTTTTTTTTTTGAGTATAGCCTTTTGTAAAATGATCTGATGGTGTTTTGGATTTCTTCATTTTGGTGTTTTTGGATAATTCTTGCTTCCTAGTATTTTTGTTTTTAGAGTTGGCATTCTGTTCTTGTGGATGTCTTCTTTTAGGTTTGTTGAAGGATTATTTTCTTGCTTTTTCTAGTGTGGTTTCTGTCCTTGTATTGGTTTTTTTCTGTTAGTATCCTTTGAAGGGCTGTATTCGTGGAAAGATAATGTATGAATTTGGTTTTGTCGTGAAATTCTTTGGTTTCTCCATATATGATAATTGAAATTTTGGCTGGGTATAGTTGCCTGGGCTGGTATTTGTGTTCTCTTATTGTCTGTATAACATGTGTCTAGGGTCTTCTGGCTTTCATAGTCTCTGTTGAAAAGTCTAGCATAATTCTTATAGGCTTGCCTTTATATGTTACTTGACTGTTTTCCCTTAGTGCTTTTAATATCCTATCTTTATTTAGTTTATTTGTTGTTCTGATTATTATGTGTCAGGATGAATTTCTTTTCTGGTCCAGTCTATTTGGAGTTCTGTAGGCTTCTTGTATGTTCATGGGCATCTCTTTCTTTAGGTTTGGGAAGTTTTCTTTTATTATTTGTTTGAATATGTTGGCTGGCCCTTTATGTTAAAAATCTTCATTCTCATCTACTCCTATTATACATAGGTTTAGTCTTCTTATTGTGTCCTGGATTTCCTGAATGTTTTGAGTCAGGATCTTTTTGCATTTTGCATTTTCTTTGATTGTTGTGCAGATGTTCTCTATGGAATCTTCTGCACCTGAGATTCTCTCTTCCATCTCTTGTATTCTGTTGCTGATGCTCGAATCTATGGTTCCAGATTTCTTTCCTAGAGTTTCTATCTCCAGCGTTGCCTCACTTTGGGTTTTCTTTAATGTGTGTACTTCCCTTTTTAGGTCTAGTATGGTTTTGTTCATTTCCATCACCTGTTTGGATGTGTTTTCCTGTTTTTCTTTAAGGAGTTCTACCTGTTTTGTTGTGTTTTCGTGTTTTTCTTTAAGGACTTCTAACTCTAGCAGTGTTGTCCAGTATTTCTTTAAGTGAGTTATTAAACTCCTTGATGTCCTCTACAATCATCATGAGATATGCTTTTCAATCCATGTCTAGCTTTTCTGGTGTGTTCGGGTGCCCAGGACTGGCAGAGTTGGGAGTGCTGATTCCTGATAATGGTGAGTGGTCTTGGTTTCTGTTAGTAAGATTCTTAAGTTTGCCTTTCGCCATCTGGTAATCTCTGGAGTTAGTTGTTATAGTTGTCTCTGGTTAGAGCTTGTTCCTTCTCCTGATTCTGTTAGCCTCTATCAGCAGACCTGGGAGACTAACTCTCTCCTGAGTTTCAGAGGTCTTAGCACTCTCTGCAGGCAAGCTCTCTTGTTGCAGGGAAGGTGCATAGATATTTGGCATTTGGACCTGCCTCCTGGCAAAAGGATAAGGCCCGAAACAGGACCTTTCCCAGAAGCTGTGTTGCTTCTGTAGTTGGCACTCTCACCTACACAGTCTAGTCTCTGAGAGACCTGGGACCAGAGATGGCTCCACCACGTGCTCTGGCAACCCTCCTGGGCAGGGTGGACACTTCTCTTCTGGAAGGAAAGGTACCAGGATGTCTGGAGCCTGAAATGGGGTCTGCCTCAGAAGCTTTGTGGCTTATGCCTGTCCCAGGAACTGTTAGCTTCTGTAGTACACACTCTCACCTGTGCAGACTACTCTGGGAGGGATCCTGGAACCAAGATGGCTCCCACAGGTACTCAGTCAAAGCCCTCCTGGGTGGGACAGACACTTCTCCTCTGGTAGGGAAGGTGCCCAGATAAGCCTGAAATGGGGTCTGCTTCAGAAACTGTGTGGCTTCTGCCTGTCCCAGAAGCTGTTAGCTTCTGTAGTCCACACTCTCACCCGTGCAGACTAGTCTCAGATCTGTGTACACTATTTTTTAATAGGGTTATTTGGTTTTCTGGAGTCCAACTTCTGGAGTTCTTTATATATATATTAGATATTAGCCCCCTATCATATTTAGGATTGGTAAAGATCTTTTCCCAATCTGTTGGATGCCTTTTCCTTTTATTGACAAATTTTGCCTTACAGAAGCTTTGCAATTTTATAAGGTCCCATTTGGTGATTCTTGATTTTATAGCACAAGCCATTGATGTTTTGTTCAGGAATCTTCCCCCTGTGCCTATATCTTCAAGGCTCTTTCCCAGTTTCTGCTTGTAATTTTCAGAGTCTCTGGTTTTTGTGGTATTCTTTGATCTACTTATATTTGAGCTTTGTACAAGGAGATAAGAATGGATCAGTTCTTTTTATTTATTTATTTTTTAATTTTTAATATTTTTTATTACGTATTTTCCTCAATTACATTTCCAATGCTATCCCAAAAGTCCCCCATACCCCCACCCACTTCCATACCCACCCATTCCCATTCTTTTGGCCCTGGCATTCCCCTGTATTGGGGCATATAGAGTTTGCAAGTCCAATGGGCCTCTCTTTCCAGTGATGGCTGACTAGGCCATCTTTCGATACATATGCAGCTAGAGACAAGAGCTCCGGGGTACTGGTTAGTTCATCATGTTGTTCCCCCTATAGGGTTGCAGATCCCTTTAACTCCTTGGGTACTTTCTCTAGCTTCTCCATTGGGAGCCCTGTGATCCATCCAATAGCTGACTGTGAGCATCCACTTCTGTATTTGCTAGGCCCCGGCATAGTCTCACAAGAGACAGCTATATCTGGGTCCTTTCAGCAAAATCTTGCTAGTGTATGCAATGGTGTCAGAGTTTGGAAGCTGATTATGAGATGGATCCCTGGATATGGCAGTCTCTAGATGGTCCATCCTTTCATCACAGATCCAAACTTTGTCAATGTAACTCCTTCCATGGGTGTTTTGTTCCCAATTCTAAGAAGGGGCATAGTGTCCACACTTTGGTCTTCATTCTTCTTGAGTTTCATGCGTTTAGCAAATTGTATCTTATATCTTGGGTACCCTAAGTTTTGGGCTAATATCCACTTATCAGTGAATACATATTGTGTGAGTTCCTTTGTGATTATGTTACCTCACTCAAGATGATGCCCTCCAGGTCCATCCATTTGGCTAGGAATTTCATAAATTCATTCTTTTTAATAGCTGAGTAGTACTCCATTGTGTAAATGTACCATAATTTCTGTATCCATTCCTCTGTTGAGGGGCACCTGGGTTCTTTCCAGCTTCTGGCTATTATAAATAAGGCTGCTATGAACATAGTGGAGCATGTGTCCTTCTTACCGGTTGGGACATCTTCTGGATATATGCCCAGGAGAGGTATTGCTGGATCCTCCGGTAGTACTATGTCCAATTTTCTGCGGAACCGCCAGACTGATTTCCAGAGTGTTTGTACAAGCTTGCAATCCCACCAACAATTAGAAAGTGAAATCTGCAAATTCATCTGGAATAACAAAAAACCTAGGATAGCGAAAACTCTTCTCAAGGATAAAAGAACGTCTGGTGGAATCACCATGCCGGACCTAAAGCTTTACTACAGAGCAATTGTGATAAAAACTGCATGGTACTGGTATAGTGACAGACAAATAGACCAATGGAATAGAATTGAAGACCCAGAAATGAAGCCACACACCTATGGTCACTTGATCTTTGACAAGGGAGCTAAAACCATCCAGTGGAAGAAAGACAGCATTTTCAACAAATGGTGCTGGCACAACTGGTTTTTATCATGTAGAAGAATGCGAATTGATCCATTCCTATCTCCTTGTACTAAGGTCAAATCTAAGTGGATCAAGGAACTTCACATAAAACCAGAGACACTGAAACTTATAGAGGAGAAAGTGGGGAAAAGCCTTGAAGATATGGGCACAGGGGAAAAATTCTTGAATAGAACAGCAATGGCTTGTGCTGTAAGATCGAGAATTGACAAGTGGGACCTCATGAAACTGCAAAGCTTCTGCAAGGCAAAAGACACCATCAATAAGACAAAAAAACCACCAACAGATTGGGAAAGGATCTTTACCTATCCTAAATCAGATAAGGGACTAATTTCCAATATATATAAAGAACTCAAGAAGGTGGACTCCAGAAAATCAAATAACCCCATTAAAAATGGGGCTCAGAACTGAACAAAGAATTCTCACCTGAGGAATACCGAATGGCAGAGAAGCACCTGAAAAAATGTTCAACATCCTTAATCATCAGGAAAATATAAATCAAAACAACCCTGAGATTCCACCTCACACCAGTCAGAATGGCTAAGATCAAAAATTCAGGTGTCAGCAGATGCTGGCGAGGATGTGGAGAAAGAGGATCAGTTCTCATTCTTCTTCATGCTAACATCCAGTTGAGCTAGCACCATTTGTTTAAGATGCTATATTTTTTCCATTGGATAGTTTTACATTCTTTGTCAAAGATTAAGTGACCATAGGTGTGTGGGTTCATTTCTGAGTCTTCAATTCCACTGTTCCACTGATCTGTCATTGTACCAGTACCATGCAGTTTTTATGACTATTGCTCTGTCATACAGGTTGAGATCAGGGATAGTGATATCACAAGAGGGTCTTTTATTGTTGAGAATAGTTTTTGCTATCCTAGGATTTTTGTTATTAAAGATGAATTTGCAAATTGTACTTCTAACTCTGTGAAGAATTGAGTTGGAAATTTGATAGAAATTGCATTGAATCTGTAGATTGCTTTCTGCAAGATAGCAATTTTTACTATATTAATCCTGCCAATCCATGAGCATGGGAGATTTTTCCATCTTCTGAGATCTTCCATTTCTTTCTTCAAAGACTTGAAGTTCTTTTTTTTTTTTTTTTTGAGTTATTTTTCCATGGATGGGTTGCAGTTTATTTTATTTTATATTTTTTAATATTTTTATTACATATTTTCCTCAATTACATTTCCAATGCTATCCCAAAAGTCCCCCATAGCGCCCCCCACTTCCCTACCCACCCATTCCCATTCTTTTGGCCCTGGAATTCCCCTATATTGGGGCAGATAAAGTTTGCAAGTCCAATGGGCCTCTCTTCCCAGTGATGGCCGAATAGGCCATCTTTCGATACATATGCAGCTAGAGACAAGAGCTCCGGGGTACTGGTTAGTTCATAATGTTGTTCCAACTATAGGGTTGCAGATCCCTTTAGCTCCTTGGGTACTTTCTCTAGCTTCTCGATTGGGAGCCCTGTGATACATCCAATAGCTGACTGTGAGCATCCACTCCTGTGTTTGCTAGGCCCCTGCATAGTCTCACAAGAGACAGCTATGTTCTTATCATACAGAACTTTCACTTCCTTAGTTAGAATCACACCAAGGTGTTTTATATTATTTGTGACTATTGTGAAAGGTGTTGTTTATCTAATTTTTTTCTTAGCTTGTTTCTCCTTTGTGCAGAGAAAGGTCACTGATTTGTCTGATTTAATTATATATCTAGCTATTTCACTGAAGTTGTTTATCAGGCTCAGCAGTTCTCTGGTGGAATGTTTGGGTCACTTATATATACTATCATATCATCTGCAAATAATGATATTTTGACTTCTCCCTTTCCTATTTGTAATCCTTTTATCTCCTTTTCTTGTCTAATTGCTCTGGCTAGGACTTCAAGTACTATATTAAATAGATAGGGAGAGAGTTGGCAGCCTTTTCTTGTCCCTGATTTTAGAGGGATTGCTTCCAGTTTCTCACCATTTAGTTTGATGATGGCTACTGGTTTGCTGTATATTGCTTTCATTATGTTTAGATATGGACCTTTAATTCCTGATCTTTCTAAGACTTTATTCATGAAGTGGTATTGGACTTTGTTAAATGCTTTCTCAGCATATAACGATATGATCATGTGGTTTTTGTCTTTGAGTTTGTTTGTATACAAATTATGTTGATGAATTTCCGTATATTGCACCATACTTGCATCCCTGGGATGACGCCTACTTGATCATGATGGATGATCGTTTTGATGTGTTCTTGGATTCTGTTTGTAAGAATTTTATTGAGTATTTTTGGCTTGCTATTCACAAGAGAAATTGGTCTGAAGTTCTCTTTCTTTGTTGGGTCTTTGTGTGGTTTAGGTATGAGAGTAATTTTGCCTTCATAAGACGAATTGGGTAGAGTACCTTCTGTTTATATTTCATGGAATAGTTTGAGGAGTATTATAATTAGGTCTTCTTTGAAGGTCTGATAGAACTCTACACTAAATCCATCATGTCATGGGCTATTTTTTGGTTGGGAGACTATTTATGATTGTTTTTATTTCTTTAGGGTATATGGGACTGTTTAGATCATTGATATGATCATTATCTAACTTTGGTACCTGGTATGTGTCCAGAAAATTGTCCATTCTATCCAGATTTTCCAGTTTTGTTGAGTATAGGTTTTTGTAGTAAGATCTGATTATGTTTTGTATTTCCTCAAGTTCTGTTGTTATTTCTCCCTTTTCATTTCTGATTTTGTTAATTAGGATACTTTCCCTGTGCTCTCTAGTTAGTTTGGCTAGGGGTTTAACAATCTTGTTGATGTTTTTCAAAGAACCAGCTCTTGGTTTGGTTGATTCTTTGTGTTGACTACTGGTTTACTGTATATTAGTTTCATTATGTTTAGATATGGGCCTTGAAATCCTGATCTTATTGTTTCCACTTGAGTGATTTCAGCCCTGAGTTTGAATATTTCATGCAGTCTATTCTTTGGTGAATTTGATTCCATTTGTTCTAGAGCTTTCAGGTGTGCTGTCAAGCTGCTAGTGTATGCTTGCTCCAGTTTCTTTTTGGAGGCACTCAGAACTATGAGTTTTCCTCTTAGGACTGCTTTCATTGTGTCACATAAGTTTGGGTATATTGTGGCTTCATTTTCATTAAACTCTAAAAAGTCTTTAATTTCTTTCTATATTTCTTCCTTGACCGAGTTATCAGTGAGTAGATTGTTGTTCAGCTTCCACCTGTATGCTGGTTTTCTATTATTTATGTTGTTATTGATGATCAGCCTTATAGAATGGTGATCTCATAGGATGCATTAGATTATTCCAATATTTTTATATCTGCTGGGGCCTGTTTTGTGATTGATTATATGGTCAATTTTGGAGAAGGTAGCATCAGGTGCTGAGTAGAACCTTTGTTTTTTGTTTATTTGTTTGGTTGGTTGGTTGGGTTTTGTTGTTGTTGTTCTTTTTTATTTATTTTTATTAGATATTTTCTTTATATACATTTCAAATACTATCCCAAAACTTCCCTATACCCTCTCCCTGCCCTGCTCCCCTACCCACCCCCACTCCTGCTTCTTGGCCCTGTCATTTCCCTGTACTGGGGCATATAAAGTTTGCAATACCAAGGGGCCTGTCTTCCCAGTGATGACCGAATAGGCCATCTTCTGCTACATATGCAGCTAGAGAAATGAGCTCTGGGGGTACTGATTAGTTCATATTGTTGTTCCACCTATAGGGCTGCAGACCCCTTCAGCTCCTTGGGTGCTTTCTCTAGCTTCTCCATTGGGGGCCCTGTGTTCCATTTTATAGATGACTGTGAGCATCCACTTCTGTATTTGCCAGGCACTGGCATAGCCTCATATGAGACAGCTATTGCATATGCCAGAAAGATTTTGCTGAAGAGACCCTGTGAAGCACCTTTGTTTTAGGATGAAATGTTAAATAGATATCTGTTAAATCCATTTGTTTCATAACTTCTGTTAGTTTCACTGTGTTTATGTTTAGTTTCTGTTTCCAGGATATGTCCATTGATGAGTGTGGGCTGTTGAAGTCTCCCATTATTATTGTGTGACATGTAATGTGTGCTTTGAGTTTTAACAAAGGTTTTTAATGAATGTGGATGCCCTTGCATTTGGAGCCCAGACATTCAGAATTAAGAGTTCATCTTGGTAAATTTTACCTTTGATGAGTAAGAAGTGTCCCTCCTTAACTTTTTTGAGAACTTTAGGTTGAAAGTTGATTTTATTCTATATCAGCATGACTACTCCAGCTTATTTCTTGGGATCATTTGCTTGGAAAATTGTTTTTCAGCCTTTTACTCTAAGGTCGTGTCTTTCTTTATCCCTGAGGTAGGTTTCCTGTGTGCAGCATAAGTTGTGTCCTGTTTATGTAACCAGTCTGTTAGTCTATGTCTTTTCATTGGGGAATTGAGTCCATTGATTTTAAGAGATATTAAGGAAAATCTATTTTCTACACAGATACCAAATACCTAAACAGTCCCTTAACCCCTAAAGAAATAGAAGCACTCTTTAAAAGCTGTCAACCAAAAAAAGCCCAGGACCAGATGAGTTTAGAGCAGAGTTCTATCAGACTTTCAAGAAGACATAGTACCAATACGTTTCAAACTATTCCATAAAATAGAAACAGAAGGAACACACCACCCAATTCATTCTATGAAAGTTCAGTTAGACTGAGTATTCTCCCTTGGAGATAGAATGGTTTCTGCCTAATCAGGAACCTGTCACAATTTCCTTTCATAGAGGATTTCATAAGAGATTTTTTTCCTACTTATATCATGTTTAATGTTCCAAATAGATTTTAAAAAGTGGTTGAGTATATATTACTTTTTGCTTCTGAAGATATCATGTATCTTTAAGTAGCATTTAATTATTATAAATTATTTTGACAACTGAAAAATGTCAATACTGAGTTGTTTATTTTAAATAAATTTTACTAGTTTAGTAAAAAATATAGTAAGAATTATTTCTTATTTTGATTTTTAAAAGATAACAAAATTGTTGTCATGTTGTCTAGATAGATAGATAGATAGATAGATAGATAGATAGATAGATAGATAGAAATTTATTTAAATTTTATTCATGTGCACGTGTGTTTCTGTACATGTTTTATGTGTGTAGGTACCTATGGAGGCCAGGACTGGGTTTCAGATGCTATGAAGCTGAAGTAGAGGCATCTCTGAGATACCTGACATGTGTTCTGGAAAATGAAGCCACATCATCTGGAAGATTAGCAGGTGCCCTTAATCTGTAAGCCAACTGCCCAATCCCTCCAGGCCCCACTCAATCTTAGTTAGACTATATGGTCTAAAATAAATGTTTTTGAGCATACATTACACAACTTATTAACTCATAATATGTTGATAGTTAAGAAATAGTTTTCCTCCCTTTTATATCCTTGATCTTGTAATTTGTATGGATTTGTGCTTAATGGATTTGGTCCATTGCATAAGTGTTAAATATATGACAATCTAACACTTCATAGTTTTTCCTTTTGATTGTTTCAATGGTTGTGTAAAGTTCAATAATATACTCCATTTCTCTAGTAATAATCTCTACTTGTGTATTATTATCTATTAATTTTTACTGGTTTTACTTAGTAATTTGCTCTCTAACTTGCATTTTTTGTGTTTCTCAATGAATCTGGAGCTTGCTAGTTTTTATTGACTTAGCTGTGAATCCCAGGTGTTCTCTTCTCTGCCTTCTCACTGCTGCCACATACAGTTTTACTATGGATGCTGTGTTTCTGAATTCAGGACCTGACCCTCAATTGGTAAGCATTTTACTGTCTCATCTTTTCACTTGTAGTCCCCAAAGAAGGAATTAGAGAAAGTACCCAAGGAGCTGAAGAGATTTGCAGTCCCATAGGAGGAACAACTATATGAACTAACCAATAACTCCATAGCTCCCTGGGACTAAACCACCAACCAAAGAAAACACATGGAGGAACTCATGGATCTAGCTGCATATGTAGCAGAAAATGACCTAGACTGTCATCAATGAGAAGAGAGGCCCTTGTTCCTGTAAGGTTCTCTGCCCCAGTATAGGGGAATGCCAGGGCCAGGAAGTGGAGTAGGAGGATTGGTGAGCAGGTGTGGTAGAAGAGGATAGGAGGTTTTCAGAGGGGAAACTAGGAAAGGGTATAACATTTGAAATTTAAATAAAGAAAATATCTAAATATAAATACAAAATAAATAAAAATAAAAATTATATTAAAGACTGTAATATAATTACATTTCTCCCTTCCCTTTCCACTCTCTAAATACTTGCACAGATCTTCTCATTCTCTTTCTAATTCATTGCCTTTTTCATTTATTGTTATTACAAGCATATACATATATGTTACTGAGTATAACTTGTTCAGATTATAGAAGAGTACTTGTATGTGTGTGTTCAGGGCTGATCATTTTGTATTGAAACACCAACTGGTGTGCTCTTCCCAGGGGGTGATGATTTCTCCAATTCTCAGCATTACTTAGTTTCTTTTAGTATTTTGTGTAGAGTTGAGACACTTGTCGGTTTTCCCAGTCTACTTTGGTACATCTCTTATTGCCATCCTTCTTCAGCTTTTCTTTAGGCAATTATGTTAAGACTTTATTACTGTAATTTCTAATATTAATAGGAGACATATTCTCACAACAAATTCTGGCTGATCTTCTGGCTGATAAATATTTTTACCTCTTCTTTTATTATGTTCTCTAAGACTTAGGCTTGTGAGAATTTTGTAGATGGGAATGGACTCCCACTGCTCTTCATTATGGATTGCTGTAGTTTGCTGTAGTAATCTTCTGTGTTGCAAAGAGAAGTTTCCTTGATGAGGAGTGAGGACTATATTTATCTGTTGGCATAAGGACAAATATTGAGAAGAAATTAAGAAAGAAATTTTTTAAAACATCCTTAAACAAAATGAAAAAGAAAACAAAATAAAACCAGTCAGGACATATTGAAAGCATTCAACAAGTGAAAATTATAGCTCTAAGTGTGTACATTGCAAAAGCTGAAAAAAAAAAAGCCACACAAATAAATGGCTTGATGATGCAACTCAAAATGTTGAAGAAACAAATCAAATCTACACCTGCAGTAAGCAATAATTAAAATCAACCAAAAATCAATTAAATAGGAGAAGGAAATTATTACAATGGGGCAAAAATCTAGGAGCTGCTTGTTTGAAAAGAAATATAAGACTGACAGACTTTAGACCATCTAACAAGACCAAAATTATCCGAATCACTTTTAATTCTCATTTTCTCTATTGCTAGTATATTTAGTTTCTCCTGTATTGGTTTCTCTATTGCACTTACTTTGTAACATAATAGGAAGAACATAATTTCTCTTCTATTTCGTATGTTTTATTGGTTTTGACCCATGTACTGACTAATAGAAGACAACCAAACAGCAATGTACACATGAGAAATATATAAAGATCTGAGCAAATTCCCAGGGTAGATCTTAGAGAGGGAGTTTCAACTTCAGTCTTAATCATAATTAAGTAACACAGAAAGAAGTGTATGTTGAATGGCTGACTTATGTCTTTTCCATATATTAGGATTAAACAGAATGTATGTGAAAATATACAGAGAATCCAATACTCAGAAAGTTTTCAGGTTTCTGAGATAAGAAGATGCTTTGTACTCTTGGCACGCTATGGAGTGCTTGATGAAAGATTGTCAATAATCACTACAACTACACAGTATTCAAGAGAGTGTAGGGGTTCCAACCAGGAGCAGTACCTTGAAGAATGAGAGCAAAGAGCAGGCTATGATGAGGGTAGCAGGAACAGCAGAACTCTTTCTCTAGTATTCCATGAATCCTGTTGTCATGGGTCCCTGGTACAGCATATCTCTGAAGGCTGGAGGCAGTCGAAGGGACAAGTTCCCTTCTGCAACCAATGTGTAGAATCATGGAGGCTGAAACAGAAAAGACTTCTGCTGCTGCAAGTCATTGATGGATCCCTGGGATAGAGCTAGCTGCCTACTGAGGAGAGTTGTCTCATATATTGGCGATCTCTAACAAATATATCCTAAGGGATTCTTGAAGGTTGGTTTCCTTCTCTTCTAACTATTTCAAGTTCTGTGGTGGTTCTAAGGGCTAAAGTCCAGGGACAACTGTATTTATGGGATACCAGTTAGGTCTCCAGTGGCTGAATGTGGGTATACAAATGAGATAATTTCAACCAATCAGGGAAGAGCTACAACATTTATTGAAGGGAACATCCCTGGTTTATTGAAATTTAGAAACTTTCTCTCCTAAAGTTTCTAAAGGGTCACAATTGTTCTTTGCCAGTACCTAGTTTGCCAATTCACCATTTCTATGCTCTAGCTATCAGTTCTTTACCAGGAGTTTCTACTGTGTGTGTGTGTGTGTGAAGGGTATTTCTTTTAGTACCATTTATATGGGATGCATTAACAACTAGCAGCAGACCAGTTATTGTAGTTTCTTTCCTTTGAGGCATTAGCCTGGTGGTTGTGAGAACATTTCATATTAGGGCTACAACCTACCCCAACAATACAAAACTAGAGCGATATATCTGTACAAAGACATATGTGTTGTCCTGATTGGTAAGAACTAACCATAACTGAACATGTCTCAGTGGTTAAGAGTACTTGATGCTCTTGCAGAGGATCCTTGATTGGGTCACAGCACCTATATGGCACCTAGAAACCATCTGTAACTCCAGTTCCAGAGGATCAGATGCTCTTTTATGGCCTCTGAGGACAACAGACATACACATTATTCACACAAATACATGCAAGCAAATATATACATAAAATAAAATTCAGTCTTAAAAAAAACGATAGGCAATGACAGAGACACCAACCATTTTTACCCATCTGAAATCACATGAAAATTTTCCCTTTTGTATGATCCAGGTAAATGCTATGCTCAGCAGGTATGCCTGCTTCTGTGTAGGCACTGAGACCCCATGATATTTCCATTCTTGAGTATCATTATTCCTAGGTTACCACTTACCTGAGCCTCACTAATGAGAAGCAACAGAATATAGAGTGTGTTCAGGTGCTGGACTAAATGTAGCATTGCTTGAACCATTTCATTGAAAGAGCTTCTGAACATGGCTTAACTTTATTCTAGAGAAGGTAGGAAAGGAGTCAGCTAATTTTATAGGTTCAAAATTTAATAACATTTGCTCTCTAGTATTTAAAGTGAGTTAGCAGAATAAAATTAGTGGGAAAAGAGGAAAGGTCTGTCTGAAAGATTATTGGAATGAATGAGCTTTAAGAAATATGTAGCAATCCAAACTAGTTCTAGAATGAAGTAGTGGTCAGCAGAAGTTGAACCAGTCTAGGGCACAGAAATTGGCCTCTCTATATATTAATTTTTATTGCCACAATCCTCCTACCTATGCCCCTTGGGATATAGCAACTGTTCAAATATCTTAAGCAGCCAGAAGTAAAATAGATTGTTTAAGACAGGATACCTTGTCCAGGACCAATCAAGGAGGAAAGGAAGACAAGTTGAAGTGAGTCTCCTTCTCCAACCTATAAAATATAGGACCCAGGGAGATCAGGATGGAGTCTCAATCTAGGATCCTCTCATCC
The DNA here is from genome assembly GCF_978045245.1 of Mus caroli. NCBI lineage: Eukaryota > Metazoa > Chordata > Mammalia > Rodentia > Muridae > Mus > Mus caroli. Next base: position 110,184,482 of record NW_028227268.1, on the reverse strand, counting down.
CCTTGATGAGAGCTGTCTGTCTGTTCTAATAGTTTGTCTGTTCTGTTCTTTATTATCTGTGGCCAGTGCTTCCCAGTTCCATGTCAGCTGTCTATCTGTAACTTCCTGTCACTCTCACCTGTTTCCAGGTTCTCTATTTTTACTTTGTGTCTGGACCTTCAAGATCTCTAATTTCTGACTTCAATGGCTTCCATTCTGCTTTTCCCATATTAGATCTGTCACTTACTTTCTGTTAGTTACCCTTTTGGACCTGCTTCAGATATATAGCTCTCAGTCAGTGGTCCTGCATTCCCTCTCCACCTGTCACTTCACTCTCTTGCACGAGTGGCTCTTATTTACAAGGTATAGCACTTTTGCCCATATCATAGACTAGACTGGACTGTACCCATGGAGCCCCTATAACAGTAATACCAAGTTTAATGCCAAAATTTCACTCTAATGGTCTCTAAAGAACTGTTTATGGGGTGGAGGTGTCAGCTAAAAGCCTGCTTTAGTATACGTGAGATGAAAGACAGAATGTTTTATACTTAATTTACAGCTCCAATGAAGAGATGCGACACTTAGATGCCTTTCCCTAATCTGTGAAAGCCTGTTCAGTAGTGGAAGAACATTTGCTTTTTCCTAGTGTTCTTACAGATTCTACATCATGGTACCTATTCCATATTGAAGCAGTGATGTAGCTAGCTAAACTGATAATTTTTTAAAAATGCTTTTGTCAACCACAGGCAGACAGATTTCTAGCTTTGACTCCAAAATGAGAGAATGTCTCTTTAATACAAAGGCAGGCCTCTTTCCTAAATGTATTGCAGCTTCCCTCTCAAGCATGTGACACTTAGGAACTTCACTTTCTTGTCCTCTGATTCCTAATGGCCTTTTGTCTCTGAGTTTTACAAGAAAAAAATCCAAAGGCTGCTTGTGGCACTGTATTCCTTACAGACATAATTCTAGGGACAATATCTTTGAATAATGAGTAATTGTATAGGTCAACTCTAGCTATAACTTTACACAAAATTGCTTGCCTAATTCCACTTGGTTTTATGAGCTGATATATATAGTAACAGTTGAAACCAACTGAAAATGGTAGTTTATTCGTACTACATTTTTACCCATTATTTTGATCACATTGATATTCCTAGAATGCTAGTTTTTTTCTATATTGATCTTAGGTCGATAAGCAGTCTTCTCAAATAGGTGTGTAGTGAATTTCTCAAACATTGATAAATGTAATAATATTTCTATATGTGAAAAATTCCTGTTGATTTTAAAATTGGTCCTATGAATTCTGTGATCACAGCAAGAATAGTTAAAATATACTACAACCACCACCATAACAACAAAAGAGTTCAATATTTGTTTGAGTATATGGATATTTTTCTTAGTCCTACAGGATAATTTGCCACACTAGATGCAGGTTGTAGTGGTCTGACAGACAAGGTTATGGACAAGTGATAGCTTTAAGGACTCTCACTCACCGGAAACAGTAGATGTGATAATTAGCACATAAACAGTCAAGCCAGTTGCTGTCAGCTGGGAGGGAGGTCTGTGTTCACATTCTCATAGAAAGATTTTCTTCTTGCTATTATACAAACTAGTTGTGTGCAGACAGAGCAGACACTGTAAATAGCAGAATAAGAAGCCTTTAGTGGCTGAGGTGCTGAAGCAAATCCTGTTTCAAATGCAATCTCAGATGATTCTACATTTAAAAGCATCATTCACTTGAAAGATTCTTTGATCAAAGTTTAGGAAGATGCAACCTTTATTTCCATTTAACTTGAAAGTGATTCTCATCTTCTGTTCACCTAAGTCTTCTGAGTGAGCGTGTTTGCCATGAACAAAGACTAGGCTCATTGTCTAATTCGCTGATGTATGGAGCATTGTACATTTTAAAATCAATATTCTTTAAAGTTCAAATTCTTCACTTACTGATGCGTGCAAGTGCTTTAACACAAAAATAACTTCAATCACCTTCTCATCATCATGATTCCAGTGATAAACTAAGCACCTCTCACTTAAAGCCATCTGCAGTTCTGGGTAAATATCACTCTCATACGACCTGCAGCACTTCCAGGTTCTTTGTGTGAATCCACTCATTGGCCTTTATTGTTCTCCACACACATACTCAAATGCATGAAAGAACAAACTTGCCTCCAATTAACTCCAGCACCAGATTTTGTGAATGTCAAAGGCACAAAAGCAAGCTATTACTACAAATGCTATGTATTTTTTTTTTTTGGTAGGAGTACATCTACAAGTCACCAAATAAAAGTTAACTCATGAATTAATGAGTTGACTTCATGGAGTCTTCTAATTTGAGCATAGCTTGAGACATAACTGTAAAAGAATAGTTTATATTTGCAATGTTTCAGTAGCATTTTCTCATAGGCTGATCCTATTGTTAGTGTTTTCCAGAATTGTAAAGTAAGGAGAAGTGATTATCTGTTTTGTATTTACAGATTACAGAGGTATGAAACCACCAGACTCCTTACCTCTCTGGAAAGCCCAATAAAACTGAGCATAATAGAAACAAATTCTAAGATGGGGATAAAGTTTCCAGGTTTGGAAACATCAAAATGTCTTGCTGCTGTGGAATTGAGATGCAGTGCTTATTCTCATTTTATAAACAAGGCAAATGAGCTATCTGATGTTCAGAGTTATACATTATTTTTCAAGACACAATTCTGTAAAAATGAGAGTGGATATTACTTTGCTTGTATTGTAAGAAAACTACTTAGATTTTATTGTAACTAGGCTATATGAACTTAATTGGATCCTGATATGTTAGTGGGCAGTGGAGGGAGAAAGTGAGGATATTTGTAGAGCTATTTATCTATATCTGAAACATTTTGCCTCTTGCAGTGAATCCAGTATTCTGAAGGTACAAGAATTACAAGGTTTAAAAAATCCTTCCCTCATACTTAATAAACAACTCCAGTAAACCCCATAGTTCAAGTTCTGATACAGACTTGCATAAAAGTATTTAATTGGTCTGTACTCTTTCTGGGTGATTAGACCTTTGCCCCATATCCTCTGGAAAAGTCAATAACACAATTGGCATCTGAACAGAGAATGACAAAGTCAATGTGACTAGGGTATACATATCAGCATGGATAAAGGGAAGTCACTAATATTCATGACAATAGCCATTAATTTGGTGGAGAGGTTGAGAGGTGGAGTTTCTGGCTTGCCATGCATTTATGGCTGTGACACTGAAGGGAAACAGTACAAATTAAATCTCTGCTAACTGACTTTTCTTGGGACTCAAAATCTTTAATCCCATGAGAAGTATTGAAGTGTGAGAAGGAAAAGAAATAAAAGATACTCCTTAGATCTGACTTTCAGTGTACAGGAAGAGGAAATTCATAGTTCAACGTAAAAAATAGATTAATAGTGATCTGATACAAGAAACCATGTTATTAAAGGAGGGATACCTGAACTGTTTGAATTAGGCAAACATTGATGAAAGAGCATCTCACAACCTGACTCAAGAGGCTGTGAAACCCAGGAGAAAGTGGTTTCCATTTGAGTGTTATGGAAATAGACAAATTGAATCATGTAACTATTCATACCTTCTTGAGACAAAACCTGAATAATACGAAGCAATATGGTAGAAATCAGTTCTTCATGGACTTGTTTGTATTAGCCATTAGGGACACTAGGTGATTTCTAACTGAGATGCACATGCAGATGGAAGACAATAAAGGGAGAGAGAGAGAGAGAGAGAGAGAGAGAGAGAGAGAGAGAGAGAGAGAGAGAGAGACTAGGTCACTGGTGTCAAGCTGGAATTCCCAGGGGAAAAATCAACAAGAAGCCAAATGCTTGCCTAGTGAGCTTCTGGGAACTATAAAAGCCCTTACAATAGTTTACAAGAGGTTTTGTTTGCTCTACAAAAGGGCAGCTATTACTATAAAGTATATAATATAAAGAATACTGGAGGAAATTATTTATCAAACTCAGAACCATTTTAGTAGTCCTATGTAGCCAGTGAAAGACACAATTTACAGCATTGCCCCAGAAACCTTTGAGATGAGACACATGCTCTATGACAGCCTTTATTGTTACTAACCCTCACAAAAATATGAAGAGCAGGAAGTGCAATGTCCACCCAACAGCAGTAGTACTCCAAGATAAAGATAAAGCATGTTTGTGAATTATGGATGGCCTGATAAGATAATGTCTTCATACTATTTTACTCAATATTGCTATTTTGACAATAAAACAATGCAAGTGATTGTTTCCTTTCATGCTGCACCTGACCATGATATTTTATTTCAGTAGCTAGCCATCTAACCCAATTTTCACTTGCTTAAAGTTGACAGGGGAGGGCCTTTAGAGATGATCAGGCCCACACTATGAAAAAAAAATTTGATTTCTTTCTGTACCTGGAGCTGATCCTGTGCCATAGCCCAAACACCATCAGGAGAGAGCTGATCTTCCAGGAATGCTGATAAGCCTGTGAACACAGGTAAGACCACCACTTCTGCTCAAATTCCTGGCCCAAGAAAGACATGCTTAGAGCGATCAGGAAAGAGGAACCAAGGAACTATTGGGACAGGATTCTTTCTGTTTCTGTCTACACCCTGGAGCTGACCCTGTGCCACAGTTCTCCATACACAAATTACTTCCAGAGAGAACTGCTCTACCAGGAACAATGAAAGTGAGGCTTGCAGGAGGGACAAGCCCCAGTCGGTGACACCAAGACCAGCTAACACCACAGATAACCAGATAGAGACAGGCATGGGCAAGAACATAAGCAACAGAGACCAAGGTTACTTGGCATCTTTAGAAACCAGTTTACCCACCAAAGTGAGCCCTGGATACTCCAACATATCAGAAAAGCAAGACTCTGATTTAAAATCACATCTCATGGTGATTATAGGGGACTTTAAGAAAGACATAAATATTTCCCTAAAGAAATAAAGGGGAGCACAGGTAAATAGATAGCAGCCCTTAAAGAGGAAACACAAAATTTCTTAAAGAATTATAGGAAAACACAATCAAACAGGTGAAAGAGTTAAACAAAATCTTCCAGGATCTAAAAATGAAAACCAAAATCAAACAAAAAACAAACAAAGAGAAAAACAATAAAGAAATCACAAAGGGAGACAACCCTGGAGATAAAAAAGTAACCTAGGAAAGAGATCAGGAGTCATAGATGCAAGCATCACCAACAGAATACAAGAGATAGAATAGAGAACCTCAGGTGCAGAAGATAGCATAGAAAACATTAACACAACAGTCAAAGAAAACACAAAATGCAAAAAGCTGCTATCCCAAAACATCCATGAAATGTAGGACACGATGAGAAGTCCAAACCTAAAGATAACAGGGATAGAAGAGAGTGAAGATTCCCAACTTAAAGGGTCAGTAAATGTTTTCATTAAAATTATAGGAGAAAACTTCCCTAAAGAAAAAGTTGGCCATAAACATACAACACACTTACAGAACTCAAAATAGTTTGAACCAGAAAAGAAATTCCTCCCATCACATAATAGACAAAATACCAAATACACAAACAAAGAAAGAATATTAGAAGCATTATGGAAAAAGGTCTAGTAACATATAATGGCAGACCTATCAGAATTACACAAGACTTCTTACTAGAGACTATGATGTTATACAGAACCTAATTGCCAGCCCAGGCAATTAAACCCAGCAAAACTCTCAATTATCATACATAGAGAAACCAAGATATTCCATGACAAAACCAAATTTACACAATATCTTTCCACAAATACAGCACTACAAAGAATAATAGTTGGAAAACACCAACACAAGGAGGGAAACTACACCCTATCTTTCAAAAACCCAAAAGAAGATAGCCACACAGACAGAAAAATAACATCAAAAATAACACAAAACAGCAATCACTATTCCTTAGTATGTCTTAACATCAATAGACTCAATTCCCTAATAAAACGACATAGACAAACAGACTAGATATGTAAACAGGACCCAGAATTTTGCTGCATAGAGGAAATGCACCTCAGCATCAAAGATAGACACTACTTCAGAGTAAATGGTGGAAAACATTTATCCAAACAAAGGGTCTCAAGAAACAAGCTGGAGTAGCCATTCTAATATTGAATAAAATTAACTTTCAACCAAAAGTTATCAAAAAAGGATAAATAAGGATACTTCATACTCATCAAAGGAAAAATTTAACAAGAATTCTCAGTTCTGCACATCTATGCTCCATATGAAAGGCAACCACATTTATAAAAGTAACTTTACTAAAGCTCAAAGCACACATTGCACTTCACACAACAGTAGTAGGACAGTTCAACATCCCACTCTTATCAATGGTCAGGTCATGGAAACAGAAACTAAAGAGAGAACACACTGAAACTAACAGAAGTTATGGATCAAAGGGGTTTAACAGATATCTATGGAACATTTCATCCTAAAACAGATTATACCTTCTGTTCAACACCTTATGGTATCTTTTCCAAAATTGACCATATAATCAGTTACAAAACAGGCTTCCACAGATACAAGAAAATTGAAGTAATCCCATACATCGTATCAGATCACCATGGATTGAAGCTAGATTGAGGCAATAGCAACAAAAAGAACAGAAAGCCCACATACTCATGGAAGCTGAACAATATCTACTCAATGATAACTTGGTCAAGGAAGAAATAAGCAAAGAAATTAGACTTTTAAGAATTTAATCAAAATGAAGCCACAGCATACCCAAACTTATGGAACACAATGAAAGCAGTGCTAAGAGGAAAACTCTACTCTAAGTGCCTCCAAAAAGAAACTGGAGAGAGCATATACTACCAGCTTAATAGTATACCTGATATCTCTAGCACAAAAAGAAGCAAATACATCCAAGAGGAGTAGACTGCAGGAAATAATCAAACCCCTGCTTAAAATGAGCCAAATAGAAACAAAAAGAACCATACAAAGAATCAACCAAACCAGGAGCTGGTTCTTTGAGAAAATTAACAAAATAGATGAACCCTTAGACAGACAGAGACAGAAGGCCCTGAAATTAACAAAATCAGAGAAGAAAGGGAAGATATGACAACAGAAACCGAGGAAAATCATAAAATCATCGACTCCTTCTACAAAATCCTATATTCATTAAAACTGGAAAATCTGGATGAAATTGATAATTTTGTAGACAGATATCAAATACCTAATTTAAATCAGGATCACATAAATCATCTAAACAGTCCAATAACCTCTAAAGAAGCATTCATTAAAAGTCTCTCAATGAATAAAAGCCCAGGACCAGATGAGATTAGTTTAAAATTCTATCAGAATTTCAAAGAAGATTTAATACCAATACTCTTCAAACTATTCCACAAAATAGAAACAGAAGGAACACTACCCAATTCATTCTATTAAGCTATAGTTACACTGTGTATTTTCCCTTGGAGATGGAACTGTTTCTGTCTAATCAGGAATCTGCCACAGTTTCCTTTCATAGAGGACTTCATAAGGGATTTTTTTCTACTTCTATCATGTTTAATGTTCCGAATAGATTTTAAAAACTGTTTGAGTGCACATTACTTTTAGCTTCAGAAGATATCATGTATATTTAAGAGGCATTTAACTATTATAAATTATTTTGATGACTTAAAAAATGTCAATAGTTGTATATTTTGAAATAAATTTTATTAATTTAATTATAAAATATAAAAAACAGAACAAAAGAAAGAAAGAAAGGAAGGATGAAAGAAGGAAAGAAGAAAGAAAGAAAGAAAGAAAGAAAGAAAGAAAGAAAGAAAGAAAGAAAGAAAGAAAGAAGGAAGGAAGGAAGGAAGGAAGGAAGGAAGGAAGGAAGGAAGGAAGGAAGAAAGAAAGAAAGAAAGAAAGAAAGAAAGAAAGAAAGAAAGAAAGAAAGAAAGAAAGAAAGAAAGAAAGAAAGAAAGAAAGACATAAAAGGGAGGTGGTTCCATGGGAATGGGGGTCACAGAAGCTTAGGAAAGAAGTTGTTAATGGGTCCTAACTTGCAGTTAGGAGGAACACATTCTGAAGTGCTGTTGCACAGTAGTTGACTATAGACAATGCCAATGTGTGTATCTATCCAAATAACCGAATATGCAAAGAAGTGATATATGTTGAAGGGATAAATATGTTTGGCCTGATTCCATCATTACATAATATTTAAGTGTATCAAAAATATCAAGTGGTATCCTGTGCATACATATGATTTTTATGATTTTTGCATATGTCAAAAAACTTATTAATCTGTTTGTAAAAAAAGTTTTATTACATCAGGCTTTCTATTAATTATGTCATACATTTGTTTAACAAGCTAAACCTCCTGAAAAATAGTGAAGACAGAATTTAAGGAGTTTATGAAATGACAGATATCCTGTATAAGTCAGAAAGAGAACTCCTAGAATCCATTAGATTGTCACATAAAAACCCTAGTTGCAAAGGTGGGTCACATCCATTTTCTTTATCAAATAGGAAGACTCCATTGACCCACAGAATAATAATAATAATAAAAAAAACATTTGTCACTGCTATTTATTGCATGGTAGAACTAGGTAAGACCCCTATACTGAAGACTATGCAGTATCTTTAATGCAGAAGGTAGTTTTGTGCAAGAGACATAATATGAAAACTTACATGAAAGTTTGATACTTTCTAATTGGCTTATAAAGTACTGGAAAACGTCTCAGAGTGCTAGAGGAGGTTATTCACCAAGAATACTACTTGGGTCTGGATCCTATATTCTTTAGGATGGCGTTGTAAAAGCATGAAAAGTTCACACTTTTAAATTATGGTCATCAAAAGAGAGGAATAAAATAAGAAAGGCAGAGAAAATATTTCCAATAAAATGATAGAAAGAAAGTTCCCAAATCCAGAGAATGGGATCTAAGTATAAAAATTCTACAGAACACCAAATAGATAGAATGTGAAAAGTAATTCCTTATGACAGAAAGTTAACACACCAGAATACATAGATAAAAGATGGTGTATTGAACACTGTAAGAGAGAAGGATTAACTCACATATAAAGGCAGGCCCTTAAAAGAACAACTCGTCCTTCAATTAATACATTTAAAGTCAGTAAAGTCTGAAAATATGGATCCCAAGCTTTGAAAGGCCACATTGCTAACCCATACTACTATACAGAACAAAAAATATTTATTAAAATTGGGGAAATAGATTCTATGATAAAAATAAGACTTTAAAAATTGACTACTACTCCAACAGTACAGTGGAACCTGGAAAAAAATTTATTTGGTGTAAGAAAGATAAACAACATAAGAGACAAGGAGATAGTAGACAATATGATGACAATTAATTAAAATGAGTCTAAGATAACACTAGAAAAATTAAGAAAATAATATGAATTAACATAAATCTTTCAGTAATAATTCTGAATGTTAATGGTCTCAACTCCTCTAATCAAATACTTGGACAAGCATATAAGAAAGCAATAGATGGGTTTTATTACTTTTAGGAAATCTAACTCACCACAAAGTTAGATATCACCTTAGGGAAAAAGGATGGAAACAGTTATCCCAAATAAAGAGAACTAAGAAATGTTGTGGATTTGGTCTAATCCTACATAAGTTAATTAGGTCCCAAAAATTGCATGGAAATCTGCACATATGCATGTAAGATTCTGAGGGTCTCTGCGCCATGCCCCCCCCAATTTTTTTTTGGATTGGTAAATAACATTGCCAATGGTCAATGGCTGAGCAGGGAGGCAGAGGTAGGACTTCAGGACTGGCCATCAAGGGGACTAGGAGAAGAAGAGAATTGGCATTGCTGGGAAAGAAAAAAGGTGGAGGCTTGAGAGCTGTAGAGCTGGCAAGAGTGACCCCGAAGAGGGGGCCCTGATTGGGTCTAGGTTAACAAAGATGGAATATAGATTTTTCATAACAAATAATTCAGGAATATTAGAGGGAAGGCATTAGCAATGTGGAATTTTGTGAGTGGTACAGTCACTGAGCTGATTAAGGCATATTAAATATAAGTGTGTGTGTGTGTGTGTGTGTGTGTGTGTGTGTGTGTGTGCACGTGTGCACATGTACAAGACTTTCATTCAAGATAGGGAGATTAGGGCATTTTAACCTAATATAGCAACAAAGAAATTCACAGGTTTTGCTATTCTATTATCTGACAAAATAAACCTCAAAGTGAAATAGAAAATAATTTCTTCATATTTATTAAGGGACCATTTCAAGAAAACCAAAAATATTCTAAACTTGTATACACCAAATATAGATACAGCTAATATCATAAAACAGATACACCTATGAGCAGGTCTTTGCAGGTGTCAGAAAGGGAATACAACCCCTCAAAGACATAGGAATGAACACCCAGTGCAGATTGACTTTGGCAACCTGGATCAGGCTTTAGAGATTCTAATGCTAGGTGGTTCATTGTCAACATATTTAAAACACAGTACAGTGTGGGAAATCATTTTGAGGCAATTCAAAACACTCCAATTCCATTAAAGATTAAGGTACAACTATATAGAAACTCTTTCACAAGTTACATGTGACCATGAGGGTGAGTTCTATAGCTAAAAGGCCTATATTCTAATGTGCTCTCTGACTGATAGCATAAAGGTCAGCAGGCCATAAAGTACTTGTGAGATATATCATAAGAATAGATAATGGTATATATAGGGTTGAAGAGTCTGAAATAATCATTTTGGAGAATTTGGGTGGGGGATACCCCTACAGCAAAAGTAGGTAAACTTTGCCTCCACAGAGAACAAAAAGGGCACCATATTGTTAACAAAATCCATTTTTCACTTCCTGGATAGAATATAGGTATTTAATTTTACTTATTCCATTGAGGAGATACCCCTGCTTTATTAACATTCCTGGTCCTCTTAGTGCTTCTCTGTGAATACAAGGACCTCTGTGCTACCAACATTCCTAGCTGCAAAGGTGACACTAATCTGAAAACAGAGATAGTGGGTGAGCTCAAAATCCCATTCTCACCAACAGACAGATCCTTTAGACAAGACAAATGGATAAAGTATAACAGGAATTAAATGACATCATAGCTCAAATTTACCAAAGAGACATATACAGAACATTCTAACCAACAATCAAGAATATGCATTCGTCTCAGTGGGTATTTGGTAATCTTATAGCAATTACTTACTAGGACAGAAATAAAATCGTAACCAATATAAGGAAATTAAATAGCACCCTGTACCTGAAAAGAAAGACATGAATTAATCTTCTAAATGTTTCCATTTCACCCCAATAAGCTATACATTCAATAGCATCTGAGTCTAAATTCTAGGGTCATTCTTTACAAATATACAAGAAACAATGCATAGTTTTTGTGGGAATACATAAGACAAAAGATTTCCAAAGCAATCCTGAAGGAAAAGAATACTGTGGGAGGTATCCTTTTCCCAATATCAAATCCCATTATAAAACACAATGAAAACAGCATAATGCTAGCACATAGATAGAGATGTAGATTAATGGGATAGAACTGAGAACCCATAAAAGTCCAAACAACTACAGTTATCTGATATTCAAAGACTAAAAACATATATCAGAGAAATAACAGAATCTTCAACAAACTTGCTTCTGGGAGAACTTTTAGTTGAATGTAAAAGAATGATATTACATTCTGTCTCTGTACCTATACCAAACTCAATTCAAATGGAAAAAGTACATTACTGTAAGGCACCATACATTGAAACTTCTGGAGAAAAAAATTGGGGGCATGCTTTGACTTACATGCACAAATAAGTGCTCTTTGAATACGGTTCCAGGAAATAAAGTACAACAACTGACAAATAGATTTCCATAAAGCAAGAACACTTAAGTAGAACAAAAGAAACTGAAGAAAGTGGCTATGAAACCCACAAAATGAAACCTTTTACCATACATCATCTCACCAAAGATCACTTTCTAGAATATACAGAGAAGTAAAAGCCCTTCATTAAGAAAATAAGAAATCTCCCAAGAGACAGCCATATCTGGGTCCTTTTAGCAAAATCTTGCTAGTGTATGCAATGGTGTCAGCATTTGGAAGCTGATTATGGGATGGATCCCCGGATATGGCAGTTTCTAGATGGTCCATCTTTTCGTCTCAGCTCCAAACTTTGTCTCTGTAACTCCTTCCAAGGGTGTTTTGTTCCCAATTCTAAGAAGGAGCAAAGTGTCCACACTTTCGTCTTCGTTCTTCTTGAGTGAGTTTCATGTGTTTTGCAAGTTGTATCTTGTATCTTGGGTATTCTAAGTTTCTGGGCTAATATCCACTTATCAGTGAGTACATATCATGTGAGTTCTTTTGTGATTGGGTTACTTCACTCAGGATGATGCCCTCCAGGTCCATCCATTTGCCTAAGAATTTCATAAATTCATTCTTTTTAATAGCTGAGTGGTACTCCATTGTGTAAATGTACCATTCCTCTGTTGAGGGGCATCTGTGTTCTTTCCAGCTTCTGGCTATTATAAATAAGGCTGCTATGAACATAGTGGAGCATGTGTCCTTCTTACCGGTTGGAACATCTTCTGGATGTTCTTGTCTCTAGTTGCATATGAATCAGAAGATGTCCTAGTCGGCCATCAGTGGAAAGAGAGGCCCATTGGTCGTGCAACCTTTATATGCCTTAGTACAGGGGAACGACAGGGCCAAGAAGTGGGAGTGGGTGGGTAGGGGAGTGGGTGGGGTAGCATGTGGGGGACTTTTGGGATAGCATTGGAAATGTAATTGAAATAAATACCCAATAAAAATATGAAAAAAAAGAAAATAAGAAATCTGATTAAAAATTGCATATTGAACTGCATATATAATTACTAAAACAAGAAATAAAAATGACTAGTAAACACCTAAAATGTTTGACAACAGCAGCTATTAAGGAAGTTAAAATTCTGCTCTTGCTACTTTGCTAGACAAGTAGATCAATTAAACACAGTATCGATAGATATCAATAGACTGTGAAGATCCAAGCATCAATGGATACATCTCCATCATGACAACTGAATCTAAAGCTCAGGAAAGAGGAGTTGGATATGTTTAAGGTTAATCATTCTGGAGATTTCTCAAAAATTAGAACTGATCTAATACACAGTCCAACTGTATAGCTCTTTGGCAACCACTCAAAGAACTCTATACTCAGTATAGAGATTCTAGCATATCCTTGTTCATTGCCACTCTTTATAATTGCTAGGAAATGGAATCAATTTAATTGTTTATAAACTGTAGAAAATCTGACCTTCCTATACATGCTAGCATACTACTAAGCCATAATGAAAAATAAAATTATCAAAATGGTTGGTAAATTATAACAAGTTAAAAAATATTAAGATCCAAATTGACAAATTCTTGTTTTTCTCTCATATGTAGTTCCTGGCTCCAATTCTTTTTTGTCTATTTAACTTACAAGTGTTACAAGTGTAAGTCAAGACACTAGAAATAGTCATTTGAGATATTCACTAAAGAGGAGAGGTAATATATTATGGGTTGAATGATTATGGGCCAAACACTGTGGGTAGAAAGTACTACGCAAGATTAGGCTATCTCTACTCCACAGCTGCTACTGTCAGTTAAGGTTATGCTATGAACATAGCATTTCCTAATATCCTGGAGTCCCCACAACTAAAGCTGCACCTTCATTCATATCTGTTCCTGACCTCTCCTCAGGAAATCCACTCCAGCTCCAGCCATTCTGAATGACCCCTTCAATCAATTCAGTTATTCAGTGAACTAGAATTTGGTGTAGTCTTTTGTTGTTATTGTTCTTTAATTGCTGCTGCATCTCCCATGAGTAGGTTGTTATTTATGTCTTTCCCTGGAAATGCCACATAACAAAGGGGATGGAAGGAGAAGGCTAAAGAACAAAGAAGAACAAGAAGAACATAAAGAAGGGAATAAAGACGAAGAAAGGAAGAATAAGGACAAAGATGTGGGGAGGAATAAGAGGACGAGGCAGGAGAGAGACAGGGTTGAAGGGGAGTTTCTAATTATAGTGATTGAGGGATAAAGAAAGGACCAACAACAGAACAAGATGAGCCATCAAATAAGCAGAAGTCACTGAATGCTTGGCACCCATCTTATTTTAATGTTCCTGTTTCTGTTTTCCCAAGACACATTCCATTCCCACGTATATGGCATAAGTATCTATGTGCTAGACTAGACATCACCACCTGATGCTAGGAATGCTAAGCTGAATTGTTTTATTAGTATTGAGAAAGAAAACCCTAGTTGCTTTTTCCTGTGAATACACCAAGCCCAGAGATGAAACTAATTGGCCACTGATAAGTGCTGTGTAGGACAGTGTTAATTTATGAACTGGAAACAAAAATCTAACTCAATGTCTGAGGATGTCAGGATATTTGAAGCTGGAATATGAAAAGAGCAGCAGGACCCATATGTGCCAGTTAAGGTCTAAAACTCTTCTCTTTGGCTTTGTCTCCAAAATCAACATGCCATCTTGCTCAGGCTGCTTTAAATGAGGGCCACACAGCACCACAAGTCTTTCTGCCTTCAGTATATGTTTGGAATCCATATTCTTTTGGATAGATCTTATACTTCATCTTTAGACAGGGCTCTTTGTATTCTGTGAGAGCCCTTAGATGCTGTCTGTGTACCTGGATTTTCACTAAGGGTCTGATGGTGTGCGCTATGTCTAGTCTGCTAGGTACAATAAGTAGTACAAACTTGTGATGTCTGTAATTACACAGTTTGGGTTCATTTGTGGGTGGCTCTGAGATGCTCAACTGTGAGATAAAGGACACAATAATACCAATCATCCTCCAGGTGAAAGAATGGGCTTAACAAAAATCAGTTGTCCCATAAACTTGAGCAGTATTACCTGAAATGTATGAGGTCATTAGAAATTTGTTTACTCATTTTTTCTCTTCTTCACACCTAGAGACTATGCTTGTTCAGGGGAAGAAACAGTGGGCACGAGGCAAGAATGCATGAGCTAACACATAGCTAAGTAACAGCAATCAAGAAAACTGGTTAAGAGAATCGAGATACCTGTAGGTCAGGCTCCAGGTACTTCTTTTCTTTAAGAATCCCTTGGACACTTTGAATTTCTCTGACTTGGTTATATTATATTATAATCATGTGGGTGATCTCTACAACACCATGTGAATTAGAAGCTAAAAGAAATGAAATGTAAAAATGAGAAAAGGAATAGGAAAACTGCATTTTGTTACTACTCCCAAGCAGTCATCAATCACTATGCTATCCCTGAGAAGAGCAGATCAAAAGCTGCAGACCCAGAGGATGCTAGAAAGAGAGACATTTTTTTTTCAGAGTTTACAACTTAAACCCACCAATATTCTGAAGAATTCTGGCACCATTCTTATGTTTTTTAATTCTCCACAAGTTCATACCTTCTTATCATGGAGACAGTTTTGTAGTTTGATCTACGTTTTAGCAGGAAATGAGAAAGTTTCAACCAGAGAAATTCATCAGAACAGCTTTGTTGTAGAAGACCCAGACATATTACATAATAGCATATTAGTCTGAGATTCATCCTAATATTCTTCTTTCATCAATAATATTAAAATATATTTTAAATGTATTATTATCTAAAATGTTTTTAATATGACACATTTTTAAAATAATGTCTTCTCTTCTGTATCTTCACCCAGAAATTTTCTACAAAACTTCACATTTTTTCATATTCTTTCTTCCTCCCCCAAATATTCCCTACAAACAACAAAAATCAAAACAAACAAACAAAAAATTCAGGAAAACAAAAAATACCAAATGAAAGTTAAACAAAGCTATAAGCATGCAAAAACTTGGAGTCTGTTTTCTGTTGGCCAACTCCTCTTGAGCATGGTGCCTGCCCATTCTGTGGTTGATATTCCTTCCCACTGCTATTGCATTAGAGAAAACTAAACTGATTTTCTACTGGCCAGTAGGAATGAATTGCAAATAACTTGTTGGTTAGGGGTAGGACTTTGCTTCCACTTTCTTCTTTTCACTCTGCACGATGCCATAGATTCTGTGAGTTCATATGCGCATTAGAGCTCTATTAGATTACAATCTGAGTTGTCTAATATAAATGCAAATGTTACTCTTCTTTCCTCAGATGAAGGGACAGAATGAGAGCTGTACCCAAGCTTTATGAATATGTAGTTTGGGCTGAGCCCAGAACATTTCTATCTAATCATCCCTATGCCTTTGCATGGAAGTCAGTAGCCTCCACACAATCTAATCTTTTGTTAGCATGGACCTTGAAGACTTTATATTCCAGGCTTAATCTACTATATTAGATCTATAATATTTAGTCCTCCAAGATTTTCTGATGAATAAACTTTTTTTTGTTCGTTCTTTCTGAACTCTGGCTGGCTGGTTCAACTCAGCTGTTCTGGCTCAAGTTGGTCTTCAAGGTGATAGATTCAATCTGGCTTCTCTCATTTTCTCAGTGAATTGCTCTGCTTGGTCTTAAAGTAATTTTGGAAATTTATTCTAATCTTCTGGCTTTGTATTCTCTGGCTTCAACTGCCTTAGTTGACCTGGACTGACTGAATTGATTCCTGAATTGATTCCTGACTGATTGTCTCTCCCTGTGCTGCTCATAAATACCTTCTCTTTCTTGTGATGTTGTCATGAGAGTTGGGCATATCCTACCTCTGTCTCATTCTGCCAAATCTTTCTGTTTAATCACTTTATCGGTCTCTCAATTAGGTGTCACTTTCTTTCTCCTTTTTTGCTTCTTTTTTTAAAATGAATGATACCAGAAGATCTCCATTGTTTGTGCATTTTTATTAGATATTTTCTTTAGATACGTTTCAAATTTCAAATGCTATCCCAAAAGTTCCCTATACCCTCCCCCTGCCCTGCTCCCCTACCCACCTACTCCTCATCTTGGCCCTGGCATTCCCCTGTACTGGGGCATATAAACGTTGTCTGTTTTCTCCTACAAAGTAAACTTACCTTCACTGTTAGATAATAAATGTGTGAGTAAAGGGTGTGTCTGTATTACAGGCTGAGGAATTAGAGGTATGTTTTGTGTCTACATTCCATCCCATCATACACACCTACCTCTTTTTATGTGATTCCTTGCCATAGCAGACATGTTGCTGGATTAAAATCCCTATATAGTCCAACATTCATCAGAGAAGCTTCTCCTTGCAACAGATAGTAATTAACACAGACACCCACAATTGGACAAGGTAAAGAGGTATAAGACTTTGGAAATTCCAGAAAGAAAATTGTGTCCTTGAGGACTTTTGCATTTCCTGTACATGGAAGTTTATTGATAGCCATTAACCATCAATACAACCATCATTATACAATGGGGATGTTCTGCAAAGTATTTAGTGTAGAAACTAGTCTAGGAAAGCAGACCTGAATTGAAAATGACCAATGATGGTTTTCAAATACATAAATTTTAACAAACTTACTTAATGAATGTGATCTTTATCTACTTTCAAAGATCAAAATTTAGTTTTCTAAATTAAAAATTGTGTGCATGATGTGTGTTTTTATGTATGATGTGTATTGTGTTAACACATATGCCACAACACTTGTATAAAGGTAAGAGGAAAACAGCAGTTTTCTACTTTTATTTCTGTTTCTGGGATAGAACTCAGGTTGCTAGGTGTTTTCATATTTTTGCTGTAAAGAGACATTGTGACTTTCAAAGCAAAAAATTGGGGGTTTGGTATAGTTTCATTGCAGGAAGCATGGCAGCAAACATGGTGTTAGAGCAGAAGCTGATAGGTCTATCCATATTGATCCACAGAGAGAGAGAGAGAGAGAGAGAGAGAGAGAGAGAGAGAGAGAGAGAGAGAGAGAGAGAGAGAGAGAGAGAGAGAGAGGTTTGTTTGGGCTTTGGACACATCAAAGCCCATACCCAGTGACATACTTTCTCCAACATGGCAACACCTCGGGCCTTCTAATCTTTCTAATATTTTCTAGAGTTCCACTAAATAGTGATTAAGCATTCAAATATATGTGAATATGGGGTTTGCTCTCATTCAAACTAGTACATCAGGTTTTCATAGCAAGTACTTACAGCCACTGAGCTATTTCAATGACCTTAACTGCTCAGTTGGTCAATGCCTCAAAAGCAACATTGTCATGAATATCCCTGCTGCAGAGTAGGGATACTAACAGAGCTTTTATTCTGGCTTCAACTTATCTGCTGATATTTCTGTCTACAGATTCTAAGATTTAAACTGAAAAGATTACACTCAATATTCCATGCTGGGGCTAACTGCACTGTCCAGCTTATCTATCTGTACTTTTACCAGATTAGTCTTATAAAAATCCCAAGATTGGGCCTGAGAAATAGCTCAGCAGTTTAGTGCATTTTATGTCTTAAAAACGATGCAGGATCAGTTCAGAGCATCCAGATGGTGTCTCACACTCAACATTTTGTATCACAACCTTTAAACATTTGTATCATGGTTATTAGAGAATATGACTAGAAATAAGGCACCAATAAGCATAAATATTTAATACTTTTTGAAAATTCCTTAATACACCCCTTAGTAATCCCCTGACCCAATAAGCATAGATGAAGTTTCAAACAATATCCACAAATGAGAGAAATTGTGTGATGTTTCTCTTTCAGAGGCTAGCTTACTTCTCTCAGAATAATTGTTTTCAAGTCCATCTGTTTACCTGTGGATTTTATAATTTCATTTATTTTAATAGTTCAATGTGCAAATATACCCCATTTTCTATGTTTATTCATCAGATTGTTTTGGATTGTCCTGGGGCTAATTATATTTGATGTTAATTCCATTCGAAGAGTGGTTGTGAACAAGAAATAAGTCAGCACTCAGGTGATTTCTTGTAAACCTGCTTCCAACCTTAATTTGTAAAATAAAGGCAAGCTGATGATTGGCCAGATAAAAGGGAATGTGGAACAGAAAGTAAGGAAGAGAAGAAGGAGAAGATGGAAGAGGGAGAGGATGCCAAGGAGGATGAGGAAGAAGAAAAGCAGGACAGAAGCATGTGGCCTGGAGAATTCACAAGTTATAAGGGGTCTCGTAGATGTGGAAGATGGTAGTGTAGCGGTAGATCTGCCCAATCTAGGCGCACAGCATGTATTCATAGTAAATGTGTTGTGTTTTCATTTTATGGGGCATATTTGTGATGGAGAGATTTACCGCAACAATCAGATGAGGGTTGTTTGATTTCCTGGGTCTTATGAAAAGACCAGCAATGGACATGGAAGAGCAGGGATCTCTGCACAGAATATGGAGTCCTTTGGGTATATATTGAAGAATGTTATACCTGGGTCATTATGGGAGCATAGATAGACACACTGGTATAAATAGCTTAAAGAAAATAATAAAACAGGCAAGGTTAAGATGGAACTAAAGAGTGGAGGGTAATGTAGAAAAGGGCATATGGGTAGGAATAAATTGAAACTAAGGACCTGGAAACCAACTACTGTAGAAGATATCCAAAATATAAGTATATGTACACACACACACACACACACACACACGGAATTGAATGGAGATACTCTATAATGGACAAACAATGCCTCTATAGAAAAATAGTAAAAATCCCAGTGGCAGTCATTATTATTTCTTCAGGGTACTAGTTAGTGAAGTCTTATAAACCCACAAATGTTGTAGGCTATTGTTATTGTTCTTGGTTACCCTCTAGAATCCGACCCTACTACCCAAGACGAATACTTGAGTCAGACAATGAGAAACTTAAGCTGAAATAGACCTGGAAGCTTCATCCCTATTCAAAGTAGTCATAGTGCTAGAAGGTGCTACCAGAGGAGAAAAGTAATCAGCAATTGTATCCATCTAAGACCCCTTTAAGCTACAACAATGCCTAGCCATTCAAGAACAGGCCAGGAACATTATGGGAAAAATGTTTTTAAATTTGTTCTGTTATTCTTTTTAATTTAAGGTTTGGTACACAAGATGAAACCCATATCTGACATCATGACCATGCTAGAACTTCTGGCTACTTAGAACATAGGCTCTAGGGGTAAACCTACTACTATAATGGGCTAAATAAACATGGCATTAAATCAACTTCTAATGGCTTACCACTATACCCAAAGTGAAATGCATCACTTTGCCCTCATCTGAGAAGCTTCTTTTTGAAATAGATGATAATTAACACAGTAAACTGCAACAGACCAAGGTGCAGAGATTAATATACTACAGAATGATCAAACCTGAAGAGAACATTTTAGATCGATCGATTGATAGATAGATAGATAGATAGATAGATAGATAGATAGATAGATAGATAGATAGATAGGACATTCTCTAAAGGCTCTGAAGGTGTGGAAAGAATATAAGCTAGATATATCAAAATAGTGTCTCCCGGACCCCACGGAATAGCTGCACATATGAGCTCATATCAGTTGAGAAAAAAAAATCTATGCTATCTACCTCTGACCACAATCTGGCTTGAAGAGAATAGGTGGGCACACAATCCCACCACAAGACATGGAGCTACTGGCAACTGTTATCTGCTTGGAGAAGGAGATTTTATTTATTTATTTATTTATTTATTTATTTATTTATTTATTACTTTTCAGATGTTGGGGATTGAGACCAGAGGTTTTTTTTTTTTTTTCCCATTTGTTTTCTCTTTTTAAACTTAATTTAATTATATATTTTTTTATTACATATGTTCCTCAATTACATTTCCAATGATATCGCAAAAGTCCCCCACACCAGAAAGTATTCAAGGAGCTAAAGAGACCTGCAACCCTGTAGGTGCAACAACATTATGAACTAACCAGTACCCCGGAGCTCTTGATTCTAGCTGCATATGTATCAAAAGATGGCCTAGTCGGCCATCACTGGAAAGAGAGGCCCATTGGACACGCAAACTTTATATGCCCCAGTACAGGGGAATGCCAGGGGCAAAAAATGAGATTTTCTTAAAGTATATAGCTCCTGGCAAGTAAACCACTCTTCTGCAGAAGACCACATACACAAGAATAACTACTCTTGAAGGATTTAACATAAAATAGGACACAAAGTTGAATGGGTAGCGAGCGTGTATAGATATGAAAAAGTTGGGGAAGGTAGTGTTAATATGCTCAAAATGTGTTATATAAAATTGTTTTAGTCAAAATTCTATTGCTGTGAAGAGCTATCATGACCAGGAAATCTCTTATAAAGGAACACATTTAATTGAGCTTGTTTAAAGTTTAAAGGTTTACTCAATTATTGTTATGGTCTCATGTAGGTAGGTGTGGCGCTGAGGAGTTAACTGAGTGTTCTATATCTGAATCAGCAAGCATCAGAAAAAGAGAGTGACACTGCACCTGACTTGAGCATCTGAAACCTCAACCCTCAACCCCCCAACCCCCGTCAAGAGAGCACTTGGGAGGCAGAGGCAGGCAGATTTCTGCGTTCGAGGCCAGCCTGGTCTATGAAGTGAGTTCCAGGACAGCCAAGGCTACGTAGAGAAACCCTGTCTCAAAAAACAAACAAACAAACAAACAAACAAAAATTAAAATTAAAAGGCAGATCTTAAACTGGGCTTGGGGGCGTGCTACCACACACCTTTAATCCCAGCACTCTGTAACTCCTTTCATGAGTATTTTGTTCCCTATTCTAAGGAGGAATGAAGTATCCACCCATTGGTCATCCTTCTTCTTGATTTTCTTGTGTTTTGCAAATTGTATCGTGGGTGTTCTATGTTTCTGGGCTAATATCCACTTATCAGTGAGTGCATATCTAATGACTCCTTTTGTGATTGGGTTACCTCATTAAGAATGATATCATCCAGATACAGCCATTTGTTCAAGAATTTTATAAATTCATTGCTTTTAATAGCTGAGTAGTACTCCATTGTGTAAATGTACCACATTTTTCTGTATCCATTCTTCTGTTGAGGGACATCTGGGTTCTTTCCAGCTTCTGGCTATTATGAATAAGGCTGCTATGAACAGAATGGAGCATGTGTTCTTATTACCAGTTGGAACTTCTTCTAGGTATATGCCCAGGAGAGGTATTGCTGGAACTTCTGGTAGACTACCCCACTGGGAGATCCATCCCATAATCAGCCACCAAACCCAGACACTATTGCATATACCAGAAAGATTTTGCTGAAGGGACCCTGTAATAGCTGTATCATATGAGGCTATGCCAGTGTCTGCAAATACAGAAGTGGATGCTCACAGTCATCTATAAGATGGAACATAGGGCCCCCAATGGAGAAGCTAGAGAAAGCACCCAAGGAGCTGAACGTGTCTGCAACCCTATAGGTGGAACAACAATATGAACTAACCAGTACTCCCAGAGCTCGTATCTCTAGCTGCATATGTAGCAGAAGATGGCCTAGTCGGCCATCACTGGGAAGAGAGGCCCCTTGGTATTGCAAACTTTATATGCCCCAATACATTGGAATGCCAGGGCCAAGAAGCAGGAGTGGGTGGGTAGGGGAGCAGGGCAGGAGGAGGGTATAGGGAACTTTTGGGATAACATTTGAAATGCATATAAAGAAATTATCTAACAAAAATATTAAAAAAAAATTCCCACTACTCGGTAGGCAGAGGCAGGCAGATTTCTGAGTTCGAGGCCAGCCTGGTTTACAAAATGAGTGTCAGGACAGCTGGGGCTATACAGAGAAACCCTGTCTCGAAAAACGAAAAAAGAAAAACAAAAAACCAAAACAAACAAACAAAAAAAGCAGATCTTATACTTCCATACTTAAAGCATACAATGGCACAATATATACATTATATTTCTGAAAGGGAAAGAAGGATAGTGCGAAAATACTGCAACATGGAAAAAACCAGAAACTAGTTGTGCAAATTCCAAACTCTACATCTCCATATCTGATATCAAATTGCTATTCGGATCTCTAACTCCTTTCTCCATTGACACATTATTTCTCTTGGGCTTACTCCACACTTTGTTTACAGCCTTCCTCAGCATTTATCCCATGATTCTAGCATCTTTATATTTTGAGGTCTCCAAGTTAATCCAGGTTTTACCTTCACAGCTTCCAGCAATGTCTACTCTGTGCCTTCATTCAGAGACTACGGTGACATTTGGCCTCAACTGTTCTTCTTTGTTACACAGGGAGATTTCATAACCCCTCTCTTATTTTCTTGACATACAGAACATCATGATTGAAACTGTCAAGTTGTGCTAATTGCTGGGCTGAAACTTGGCCCCTTGTATAAATGTATTTTCTACCAGCTTTATGTTTTTGATGGATTCCTTCATTATCAAAGCTTGGGTGTCCTGTAACCCTCTCTATAGAATAGTCTGGCCTACATCTGCCTCCTGAGTTATGAGAGTAAAGACATTTGCCACCACTCCTGGCCTTAAACTTCTCTAACTTTCACTTTTCTTTAACTTCTTTTCACAAACTGAAAGCTTAGCTGGGTGTGGTCTTACTCTGAGGCCATCATATTTTATTTCAGTTACCGTCAGGTGTTTCTTTGTTCAAGAGCAGAAAGCAGCCAGATTCTTTGATAACATACCACAAGAACAATTTCTAAGCCATGTACTAAAATTCTTTAGCCTTGAAACCTCTTCAGCTAGGCCCGAGCAATTCAATTCACTATCAGCACCACTACCTTCCATGTTCCTATTAGTATGGTGCATCAATTTCCACTTAAAACATTCAAACCCTGCCGGTCTGTGTATTGGGCACATCCGGGGGGTGGGGTTGGGGAATGGGGGATTTGCAGGGCTCTGGATTGGCTGGAGCATCCAAAGAGTTATGCCTTTCCTTGGAAAGAGGGGAGCTGCAGCAAGGTGTGCTCCTGGGCCTCTTCCATGTACCACTGCACCTGAGTCTGTGGTAGGAGATGGGATGTAATGGGGCACAGTGGATTGGAGAGAGACAGTGAGTGGCTAGGAGCCAAATTCAGGGCCATTGATTAGGAAGTGATTGAGGTAGATTTGGGCAGCGTCCATATATATAAAAACTTGTGGAAAGAATTCTCTTCCCCAAGGTGTTACAGCTCTATAAGACAGACATCCAGATGCTCTTTGATGAAATAACTTGTACACTTTAAACCATGTTGTGGATTGAATCTTATGTACAATTTAGGGTGGATTGGGGTCTTAAATCAGTGGATTCTATTGGCTTGGTCTAATATGTTAGGGATTCCTCATCTGCATATAAAGAAGCTTTGGGTGTTGCCCCTATGTAACAGATTGCCACAGTCCTCTCAATGGGGTGTCATAGTCACATGTTCCAAGACAAGAACATGGTTATGAGTCAATGAAATACCTACTGTTCTCAAATATGAGAATTACCAGGGATTCTGAATCCTCTTTACCTTATCAAGTTTTCCTCCTCCCCACAAACTGCTTTTTTAATCCAGATTCCTCAAAGTCCACATTCCTCCAAACATTCACATGGTTAAGCCTATTACAGAAATATCCCAGTTGTGGTACCAATATTTGTCATAGTCAAAGTTCCATTGTTGTGAAGAGACACCATGATTATGACAACTTTAAAAAAGAAAAATATTCAATTGTGATGGATTACAGTTCAAAGGTTTAGTTTATTAACCTCATGGTGGAATATAGGCACACATGGTGCTAGGGAAGTAGCTGAAAGCTTTACATCTGTATCAGCAGGAACCAGGAAGAGAGGGACACTGGACCTGGCTTGGGCATCTGAATCCTCAAAGCCCACCCCCACTGACATACTTCTTCCAACAAGGCTCAGCAATAGTTCAGACTAATTATTAATTGTTCAGTTTCTCATTGTGCTTTCTTTTACTCTCCTTTCTTCCCTGTTTCCAAAACCTTGATCACTTCACCCAATTCTTCTTTTATCTGCTTCATCTAATGTTCAAAGGCCAGGCTTGTGAAATATAGGGTCAG
The DNA here is from genome assembly GCF_978045245.1 of Mus caroli. Taxonomy (NCBI): domain Eukaryota; kingdom Metazoa; phylum Chordata; class Mammalia; order Rodentia; family Muridae; genus Mus; species Mus caroli. The sequence goes on along the minus strand of NW_028227268.1, from coordinate 110,159,764 downwards.
CATTTGTTGAGGATATTATTTACTGAAGTGATTTTTATGAAACTAAAACCTAGATCTTTATATATGCCCCTGGGCATTAATTAATAACACAACACCATCAATTTTTTAATGTCTTAATTTCAATTTTGCAATCTTTGACAATGAGCAAAATATCCATTATTATTACAAAAGATGCAGCCCAAAGATTAAAAAAAAAAAAGCACAAAACAAAACCAATGGCGCTTGTAAATTTGTTGTAATTTACATGATATGTATATTTTCTATGTGAGTAATAGAAGAAAGTCTGTCAATCACATGTGACTATTTAGGAAACAAATTCTAGAACACAATGAATCATTTATAATTGTGGGAAATTCAGAAAAACGATTGCAAACCAAACCAAGAAAAAATCTGCATGTGAGTCTGAAGGAAGCTTGGCTGGGTACTGAGTTTCTGAAGGAAGCATTGGTGGACACTGAAGGTTTGAAGCAAAGCAAGATAATCTCATAAACTTACCTAAAAATTGTAACAAATTGAAATGCAAAGGACTTAGAAATCTCATTTATCAAATAATAAAGGCATCAGTGGAGTGATTTTTTGGGACATTTACTTTATTTATTGTTAATATTCGAAGTAATAAAAGTCAAAACTTGCAAAATGACTGTTGAGTTAAAGGCACTATCACAAATCAGAAGCAATGCTTTCATTGGAGAAAAGTTACATTACCCTGTTTAATTATTAGGAAAGAAATACTCTGAAATTGCAAACTCATTTAGTTATTTCTTTTTCAATTAATTATCAATGTTAAATTTCTATGAAAATATTTAGTAACAAAGATGTCACAAATCTGAAAGAGAAAAGTCTAGACTTATTATTGATCTCAGGTCTAAAAGAAAGTGAGATTGAGATAGTTTTAGCTACTAGAGTAAATCCTAGATAATTCTATAGAAAAAATGCAAGTCTTTGCTTATACATTATTGTCTATTAGAAACAAATAGATAACATTTCCAGGCTATAGATAGAAAAGAGCAGTGGCTACAGAGAACAGATTATACTAGAGACTCCCGCATTATTAGACAGCTACTCATTCCATCCAAGCTGCACACAAACTTTGACATGGGGTGAAGGACCTGTAGCAAAAACTAGTGTCCATGATTCACTGAAAATTTTGCAACTTTGAAAACTTAAGTGTACTCATAAACATTATTTCTGATAATTGTAGAGTTGAAGCCAAGTGAGGTAAGTTCACTCTAATGAATTATTTTATTTTATTGTCAGGACAAAAAGACAATTTTCTGGACATATTCTGGACTTAATTAAGACATGAAGAGACAACCAAAAGTCTTGATATGATTCCATCATATTTTTTAAGAAAGCAAAAATATTGATTATATGAAAGTTGACAATGGAATGATGGTCATTAGAGATATGAAAGTGAATGAGAACATAGGACTAAAGACAGATTACCAAAATACATTTTTGCAGGAGTATTCACTTCCAGTGTTGCAAAGCACAGTGAATGAATACAATAATGTATTATATCTATATATATATAGATAGATATATATATAGATAGATAGATAGATAGATAGATAGAGAGAGAGAACAATCTAATGAAAATGGGGGATATAAATTATAAAAGTTTCAAAAGAAATAACTGCTTATTCTATTTCATTATTGCAGAGTATATCATTTATTTCAGATGTTACATAATACAAATATACAAAATTATAATGTGCCAATAAAAATGGAAGAGTGAAATCTTCAGAAAAGGACTGAAGGGCAAGTGTTAAAATGATACATAGTAAATTGACATGTTAAGTCAGAAGTATAAATATGGACTTAAAGATATGATAATGGAATCAACTAGCTATCCCCTTGAAAACAACCCTCATATTCGGCACAAAATGCTTAGTTAATATGACTTGCTATGGATAGTTCTCAGTACCTTTATTTTAATTTAATCCAGTTGACTCTTCAAATGCTCTTTGGGACTATAATTTGTAACATTATCTTAATCATGAAAGTGCTCTGCTCTAATCTTGAAGAGTTTGTCTGCATCTCTTTTTGCCTGCTTCTAAGGTACTATCTGTAGACTTCAAGAGCATAAACAATGTATCTAGTCTCCACAGGTCACATGGTTCCTGGTCATTGGGACACTATAGCTATTACTGACTCAGCAGCTTGTCTCATTGATTCAGAGTAAATAAATTATGACTTTTAGAAGAAGTCTAAAATTCAAGTTTTGTCATATATCTACTGTGTCACCTTGGGAGAATGTTTAGTACTTACATTGCTCGTTTCTCTACCTGTAAATAGCAGTAATAGTACCTACAGAATACCAGTGACTTAACATATGTAAATCACATTGGAAAGATTGATGCCTGTCAAACAAATGTTTAGGTTTCATTGTTTTAAATGAAATCTGCTCACCAAACTGTGTCACTTTGAGACAGATTTCCTCTATGGACATTTTTCTCCACATACTCCTGAAACAAACAAGCAAACAAAACAAAACAACAATAAAAACTTGATGCAAGTTCTCCACTGGAGGTTCCTGCCTTTGCACGTCTACTCTTTTCCCACACAATTATCTTATTTTCTGTACCTGTTCCCAAAGTTTGAATATTCATGCTGTTTATTTTGCAATGTGTTTTATTCATATCTTGTGTCTCCTGTGCTTTTTTATGTTTCAGTTATAGATGGCTGTTTTCCTGATATCACTCTCAAAGTTGAAACCCTTTGTGCTTTGACAAGATAATACAGTCTAGGAAAACAAGTGGGAATGTAAGAGGTTCGTGTTGTCACATTAAATAAGCTGCTTCATCTGCATAATGTCATACTTGAATATTACGAAAATGTTTTTCAGTGTTAATAATAAATAGAAAAAAGATTAATATAGAGACTATATAATGCAAGTTTAATCTAAATATAAAAAAAATTTCCAAGTTAAAATTTCAAAGAACTAGATGTTAATAATACAAATAATAAATTTCTCAACATGAGATGTGTCTAAATACAAAATAGGTAAAAATGATCCTTTGATATAATAGAAGAAGGGTATAAATTTTGGGCATATGGGGTTGTACCTATTTATATTTTGATGTTAATTTTCTGTGATGTTTTAAATTCTCAAATGCAAGCGTGTTTTAAAAATAATTATGGTTATAAAATTTGCATGATGAAAACCTTCTTTTAAGTAGAAACAGTAATTTAAAAGCATTTAATTTCAGCTCCCTGCTTTTAGTGTTCTTGAATGGAACATGCACACCTCAGTAAGACTGCAAACTCACCTTTTTCCTACCCTCAGTCCTGCTGACAGAATGGAACTTGAATCATAATGGCATTTGTAGGCTCATCCTTGCCTCCATTTCCATAAAACCATGGCACTTTTAACACATCAAACTTGAAGGAAACTAGGAATCATTGCTGTTGCAGGATGAAAGGATTATTTTGAATTGAAGTTGTCCAAAGGCCAAGGAAAATACAGAGGTGGATCATTATTTTCATTTTATGATGAAGTTGGCCTCTCTCATCTGAGAACCATGAAAATGAGGATCACTGGAGTCTGTGGAGGGAATTGTTTCAATGACTGCCTGAGGAAAAACCATCTGTTCCTAGAATGATTCTCCAAGATAGCTGGACTATATTGATATGGTTTGGATATTGAATGTCCTTCTAATTCCTGTGTGAAAATCTTGGTCCCTTGAGTGGGACTGTTAATTGGTGGAAGCTGGAAGCTTTGAGAGACGGGGCTGCTGTGGAGGTGTGTAGGTCATTGATGACATGCACTTTGATAGCAACTGTGGAACAATAGCCCCTTCCTCATTTTATTCCCTACATTGCAAGGTGAGTGATTTTGCTTTTCTGTGTAATCAACCTGGCTTCAAAGCTGTGGAGTGATTTGATCATCAATTGCAACTTCAAAATCCATAAGGCAAAGTGAAAATTTCATTTCATAAGTTGACAATGTCAGCTACATGTTGTATCCACACAAAGCAGAGGCACAAATTGCTGTATCTGAGTCAAATCAGACAAGACTGTGGTTCTCTATGCTGGTTATGCCAGGTGCTCCTGACACTAGTAAGATTTGTGTGTCTATCCTCTCTTGACCCTTTGAATGCTATATATATGGTATGATGTAAAAAAGGGGTGAAATTCAGTGAGTTCAAAGGATAAAGTTGCTTTGAAAAACACAAAATAAATCTTTTATTATTATCCCCAATTTTTGAAACATGCTTAGAAATTCCAGAAAATTTCTGGAATTAATAATGAAAAAGGCCCGGGAGACAGCTTAAGCTAGAGTCAAGACAAAAGTTAAATTCCCAGAACCTGTACAGAAACATGAGCATGGTGGATTTTATTTGTTATTCAATGCTAGGAAGATCAAGACAAATAGATTCTTGGAATTCACTAACTAGTCAGCCTCATCTAAACAGTGAGTTTCAAGCCAATGAAAGAACCTGTGACAAAATAATACCTAAGAGGTCGATCTTTAATGTTTACACACATATATGCATGTGTGTATGTACACTTAAGCGTAAGTGTACATACACACACACACACACACACACACACACGAGGAAAATAGTTTAAGTTCCAGGCTTGTTCCTAAATAAGGGATGTAGCATGCAGCTTCCTTAGATTAAAGAAGTAGAAGAAAGAGTAAATTAGAAGGCAACAGGGCAGGCTTATTTGCCAGATTCACACACATGAGAGAAGAGACTAAGGCTAATTAGGCTAGAGACACTTGGTCTAGCTGATATCTTGGGCTCAGAAATTTTGAAGCAGTTCTATGTAACAACTATAACAAAATGAATTAAATTGTATGAAAATTTGAGAATAGTTAGCAATTCCACAATTATGATTACAAATTAATAATTCATTTATCATCATAGCTGATATCATCAAATTCTAATGACAAAGTCCACATGAATGCTACAAAAGTAGTGTAGCCTTGCTGTATGCAAATTTTCCAAAATCCTGTATTCCCACACTGCTCACTTTATCACAAATATTTACTCAAGTTCTCCAGTTTGTCATTGTTGAATCTGTCCAAATCTTTCACATGCATAGTAAAGATATCCAGGAATCAATTTCTAGACTTTATTTGATCTACAATCAGTAACTGTATAATTCATTTAATTGATGTAGTTCTATTCTCTTTATTGATACAGTCACCTCAGTTCAGTTATCAGATAAACACAGACACTAGACTCTTGCAATTCACCTCCACCTCGCACACTCAGATCAACTCTTTCTTAATGTAGAAATAAGAATTTTCCCTTCTCCCCTCTCCCCTCTCCCCTCTCCCCTCTCCCCTCTCCCCTCTCCCCTCTCCCCTCTCCCCTCTCCCCTCTCCCCTCTCCCCTCTCCCCTCTCCCCTCTCCCCTCTCCCCTCTCTTCCCCTCTCCCCTCTCCTCCCCTCTCCCCTCTCCCCTCTCCCCTCTCTTCCCCTCTCCCCTCTCCCCTCTCCCCTCTCCCCCTTCTCTCTCTCTCTCTCTCTCTCTCTCTCTCTCTCTCTGTCTCTGTCTCTCTCTCTCTGTCTCTCTCTCTCTCTCTCTCTCTCTCTCTCTCTCTCTCCTCTCTTTGTGTGTGTAGTTTGTCATCATGGTTGGGAAACTGCATTAATAAAGGGGTTGTTATAATTTCAGACTGTGAAGGTCTTCCATTACAGACAGTTTTGAATCTTGCATGGTCTATAGAGATATGTGTTCATCCAGAACATAGGCATCCAGATCAGAGAATACACAGCTGCTCAAGTACTGGCATAACATTGTTCATGTCAGACCAAGCCTGAACATTTTCACATTTGTAATTCAAGTGACAAGAAGTGGGAGGTATTCACTCCTGAGCCTAAAAGTTGGTGAAATGCAATATTTTTTAAATATCTCAATCTGTGGAACAGTGAATGGGGCTCTATAGACATGGTCTTGTGTGGTTTATAGTTGAAAAACCCAGTTCTCTGGCTATCTATGGCCAGACAACTTAGTCTCTCAAACTTTCCACCTAGGAGAAGGAGGGTTGCCAAAATAAAAACAATCAATTTACAAAAGTGTTCATCCATTATATTGCCCAGAACTAGTGAGCAAATAGGTTGTAGGTCACATAGATTTCAGTCTAATGTCATTTAAAAATTACTATTTTACTCAGAAGAAATATTTTAGAGAGTAAATTTTAGCTTAATATACTTAAAATTAGGTTATACAATTAAAATCATTTTTTTTCTCATACAAAGGTGTCCTATTTATATTGTGTGGTAGATCAAGGCATTTGTAAAATTCAAAAAAAAAATTAATTAAATACCAATCTACAGCTTTAAAGAAAATATTATATGACAAAATCTCAGAGATAAACAGGCATTGTTGATTCATGAATCTATTCACTTGTAAAACATTATATACCACTAAGAAGATCATTGACTTGGCATGCTTTTTATCCCTGACATTTGATAATCCTTTAATCATACAATAGTTAAACAACCAAGCAGAGCATACTTCCTTAGTGGTAGACTGATGAGTGGATGGGTCAGTGGTATAATCTAGGTGAGACATAGCTGCACAAAAATAATAAGCTAAATTTTATGTTTGTTTGTTAGTTTTGTATATTTCTTTTAAAAAACAACTTAGGAACATTCAAAGAACCATAGGCAGGGCTGATTAGAAAGTCCACAGACAGCTATATCAGAGTCCTTTGCTGAAAGGACCCTGATAAAGCTGTCTCTTGTGAGGCTATGCCAGTGCCTGGCAAATACAGAAGTGGATGCTCATAGTCATCTATTGGATGGAACACAGCCCCCCACCCCCAAGAAGGAGCTAGAGAAAGTACCCAAGGAGCTGAAGGGGTCTGCAACCTTATAGGTGGAACAACAATATGAACTAACCAGTACCCTCAGAGCTTGTGCCTCTAGCTGCATAGGTAGCAGAAGATGGCCTAGTCATCCATCATTGGGAGGAGAGGCCCTTGGTCTTGTGAACTTTTTATGCCCCAGTACAGGGGAATGCCAAGGCCAGGAGACGGGAGTGGGTGGGTAGGAAAGCAGGGTGGAGGGGGAGGGTATAGGGGACTCAGGATAGCATTTGAAATATAAATGAAGAAAATATCTAATAAAATTAAAAAAAAGTGGAACAATTTGCATGTAAAAAATATAAAGAAAGAAAGTCCATAGACAGTTTTCCTGAATTACAAAAGTTCACATTCTGCAGGTGGCCGACATGGAGAGGCATAGTCATGCCAGGTACAAAGATGTATCTGATATATGCAAGCACATGGATTTCATTACCTACATATAAATTATGAATGAATTTAATCAATGGAATGTGTTCATGTTAGAAGGGCGGCATAGCATAAAGTCCTGTGCCCTGGAAGATCATGGTCAATTCAATCAAGGGATTCCTAAACAGTGTTCAGAGGACATTAGTCCTGAATAGACAGGGCCCAGAGGAAATTCATCCCAGTAGATAGTTCACAAAGGGCATATATTCTGGACACAGAGAGTACACAGGAAAGAGACAGCCATGGACCTAGTACATAGGGCACAGACAGTCCTGAACAGAATGTACACAGAGTAAAGATAGGTCAAAGTCAATTGTGGCCATCTATGAAACAGATAGTCAGAGTGGACACAGGCATACTCAATAGTATTTAAGGACAAAGTATGATAAAACATTTTCAAATACAACTTTTCCTTACATGTTTTGGTTGCTTATCCACTCAAGTATGTATACTTTTCTTAATTTTCATTTTGAACTATTCATTTGTGGCATCAAAATTGAAACCAATTTTGTGCAACCATGAAACAAATATGAGTTTAATATATTTAAAATAGTATATTTGTATAAACCTGGTTATTTCCCACATTGACATTTTTATTATATTCCAGTGATGTACTATTGAAAATATGCCACTATACAGCAAAATTGAAGGTTCTGCTCTAAGCCTGCTTTGTCCTGTTAATTAAAATGAGGGGCTGCAATATCAGAGAAGGATATTTGCAATGCTCTGTAGCTATAGTGGAAGAATGCAAGCACTCTGGTCTCTGTTCTAGGATTTCATAGGGAGATGAACCCTAGCAGTTGTTTGTTTGTTTATTTATTTATTTATTTATTTATTTATTTATTTATTTATTTATTATTCTTCATTGTTTTTTTTTAACATCACCTAATGGCCAAATGCCTTTTACCTTATTGCTTGACTCAGTAAATGACAGTGCTTCCAAACCTGGCTCTTAACCTCATCTACCAACTATGCACACATTAGCTAAAATCCAACCTGTGAAATGACATTTTTCCACTGCTACTCCATTCCAATTGAAACAAAATGATTTACTTTTCAATAAGTATAAGAAGTTAAGATCTGACCAGGTACTTTCTACTTGGAAGATTTTTTTTTTAATGTGGATTTTAATCATTAAGTGAGGAAATTGTAGGATTTCTGTAGTTTCTACATATCAGTTTCGGCAATATAATCACATTTAGTAAAAGCATTGCTAAATAATTTCTAAACGAAGTTCATTCCTCACATTTGGTGCAATTTAAAGATTTAGATTAAAGTGAATGTTTTGCTCTAGGCAATTAATGCTACTCAAATTGGTTGGTGGCAGTGGTGTGGGTGTTTTTCTAGTTACACACCCCAATGTTCTGGGTTCCTGAATGAAAGATACACACACACACACACACACACACACACACACACACACACACAGCCTTCTATTTTAATATGCCTTAAATAGCTCAATGTTTGGAGCACTCTAAACCTCCACACAGCTAGCAACTCTTCCCTCCAATATTCCTGAATTATTACTTACTAAAACATATATTCCATTCTAGCTGCTCAACCTAGGTGTGCAGCCCTCTCTGTGCCACGATCCTCGAGTCTTACATGTTGGCAGTCTCTCTGTCCTACACTTCTCAGACCTAGTCTTTCTCCTTTCCTGGCATGGTGGTTCTATATCCTTTTTTTTTTTTTTCCGCTCCCCTTGACCTCAAATCCTAAAGCCCTAACTCTGTTTCCCTACCCAGCCACTGGCCACTGGCAACTTTATTTACAAATTGAAACCAACTGGGAACAGGAACCCTCAGCCTCTTACATGCAGATTGTAGTGCAATTTTAGAAGCCCAATTAACCTAATACAAGTGCTAAACCAAATCCACAAAATGAGTCTTGATTTTCTTCTTTCCTTTCTTTTTTGACTTTGACAAGACATACTATATTCAGATGCCTCTGAACTCTCCTGAGTGTAGCACCTTATTACTAAGATTGTAATTTACTGTATGGACAACTTCATGACCTTGGTGCAAAATGGAGGTCTCCCTTTTCTTAGTAGAGCTTCCTCTTCTCTGCCTAATTTGGGTAGCCAGACCAATCTTCTACTTGAGGAATGTCAGATAACCCTTAGCAAAATACATGTACAACTTCCTGGAATGTAAATGAGTTATCTCCAGAACCTTAATCCTTAGCCACTGAAACTTCACCCTAAAATGAATCCCTTCGTACTCTCCAAGGTTCATATATATATAGACCTTGATTCACCCTGAATAAAGTAAATGAGCATAAGCTGTTACATTGACTATCCTTTAATAGAGCTGTTTTCTAAAAGAGCTGTAACCCTGAAGAACTGTCCTCTGAAATCTTTGTAGAAGACCTCTCCCCCAACCATTCAGTGCATGAAAGAGATCCTGCTGACCCTCCCCTTCTGGGCTTCACTTCAACCTTTCCTGCCTAGTGTGCAGCAGAACCTGGATACACCAATGGAAGAAGCAATGGAACAATGGAATATGAGAAGGACTTTGAATGCTATATTTTTGTATGTATCTCCTGAGTGTTAGGATTACAGGAATATTCTACATGCTAGGGTTTTAACTCAGGACTTTATGAGTCTACCACATAATATATCAGCTGAGCAACATTTCCAGCCTCCTAGCTCCAATATTTCTAAATTAAAAAAGAATAGTTTAAACTGTAGCATAGTTATACAAATTTATAATCCTCTCTACCTGGGTGGATGAAGGAGGAGACAGTTCAAGTCATCATAGCCTATGGAGCATACCTCGTCAAGGCCAACCTGGGAAATGAGGTAAGATTCTGTCTTAAAATGAAAAACAGGGAGATGGGTATTTGTTTAACATAGAAACAATACCCAATACTAAGAAAAACAAAAAAATCTCTCACTTAGCATAAGGGATTGACTTGATTAATGGCAGAAGGAGCAAACTATTTTGAAACTATTAACTCATGATTATGTTCAAAAATTCTTCTGGGTACTTTGCCATAAAGAAATTTTAAACATGTATATTGTTAAAATAAAATCCTGCATTGAGTTTTCTCCATCACATTGTGATGTTCCACAAAAATAGCAATATATTCAGAAGTTTTGATTTGGTTGTATCAATATTCTGCCTATGTGTCCTTCAGAATCTATATACATGAATAATCTACATAATGTGGCAGAGTCTAGCTGAATATTCCTTAAGAATGTATGTTCTTCTGATAGCATGTATTGAGAGATTAACTATTGAAGCTTCAAGAGGCGTTTGTGAATAAGATTTATATATTTGAGTTGCAGAAAATAAGTATGTTCAAAAATGACCTACTTTATTTCTGGTAAGCTACAAGAATACTTTCAATATCAGTATTTTTTAACCTTCAGGGTAAATAATTGGAAAACTAAATAATACATGTTAAGAAGACATATCAATAGGACAAACACAATGGCACAGAAGATAAAGGTGCTTATCATCCAAGATGGATGACTTAATATTCAACCCCAGGAGCCTAGATAAATATGAGGAGAACAAATTCAATGAAGTCCCTTTATCTCCAAATGTGTGACATGGCATAGACTACTAGCATCACTACAATAATACATAACATTTAAAAAACTAATAAAGCCCTCCCAAAGTTGGGGAGGTGTTACTCCAAATTACCAAGTAGAAAAAAGAGCCAATGATAACAAAGATGTAGAATGTTTTCAAGATCCAGAACAGCAAGTTTTCTGTGATATTGTGTCTCCTAGAAGTGCCAGAGAAGCTACACTTATGAAATCATATCAACATGGCTATTAAACAAGACCCAAACAAAGAAAATATCAATAGTCTTTTTAACACAAATGAGGGAAGGTCAGGGACCCCAACCATTAACAAAGAACTACAGGCAACTACAGAAAACTGATAGTAGGAGAGATAGTCTTCCCCAGGGAAGTGCCCCAACATTGGTTATTATAAATCATGAAAGCAGTCAAACATGAAATCATATACATGCAAGTAACAATATACAGAGTAGGCAGTATATAGCACTATACTATATACTGTATAATCATATATAGCAAAAATGGCTTGAATTTGAGAGAGAGAAAGAGAGAATAGGGACAGGAGTAATATAGAGAGGAGTTATAGGAAAGTAAAGAATCAAATTTTAAAAATTAAAAATTAAAGCAAACCATAGACCTTTAGAGGAAAACAGGAGGCAAGGGATGTATTCCCTGAAGGCAGATGAAGAACATATCTATATTCTCAGAGCAGGATGCTTCCTGATCCCTGCTCACAGGAAAAAATAACTCCCCAAACAAAACATGGTTAACCACGGGTTTTTCTTGCTTCCTATTTAAAAAGGTGGCAATTTTATCCTGATTCCTCTTATGGTTACAAAGATGTCACCAGGGTATAGGAGCTGCATGGGGTGTGTGTGTGTGTGTGTGTGTGTGTGTGTGTGTGTGTGTGTGTGTGTTATTGTATCTCAGCATGAAGAGCTCCTCAATCAGGAAGTATTAGTGAGATAGGGCCAGTTAATAAATACAGTATTTCTAACTAAACCTGAGACTTTAGAAACAATCAAAAGGAGATTTTGATCCCATTATGTAATTCTAAGTCACAGATACACCAAAATTCTATTACCAGGCATCATTGAGTACATCACTGGACAAGGGAATATATTAAGATTTCAATTCTCTGGGGACTAGCAAGGGAAAGGTATTACTTTGCAAATTTTCTGTGCATTTTATTTCTTTGGTGCAGATGATAAAATCTCAAAAAAATGCATGGTTCCTAACTGGGCAGTTTTGTGCTGTATTTTGTTGAAAATATTCAGCTTCATCCTCAAAATCTGTACTTTTTAATCTGTGTCCACACAGTAGCAGAAGATAAGATTAGATCCACTCTACAAGGTGAAGGTGAAGTTTTAAGTCATCCATATGAATCTTAGAAGGTTCTACATTTGACTCAGTGTTCAAAAAATGTAACAAGATAGGTTTGTTGAGCTCTTAGAAATTTTATATGTACTATGAAGATTTCTGTTGCTATGATAAAATTTTAGATAATCAGAGTAAAAGGAAGAAAATACACTTTGGCTAATAGCATTGGAGATTTCAGTACATTATCATTTGGCCCCCTAATGATGCAGAACATCACAAAAAGGGTCACATGATAGATCCAAAATACTCATTAGCTAGGAAATAAAGAAGCAGGAGTCAGAAATATAATATCCCTTCCAGGAGCAGTTCCATAGTGAACTAAGCCATAGCAGGCTTCAGCAAGGGAACAGGACTTTGACACAGGAGCCTGTAGGGGACACTTACAATCACACCAGGCTACAGACTTAAGCCAAGGAAATGGGAAGACATGCTCAGTAAAATAGGAGGAAACAAAAGTGGTGATATCATAGTAAGAAAAGGCTGCTTAAGTGCATTAAGTGCTGCTGGGGTGTGTGTGTGTGGGGGGGATCATGATGAGGAGTAAGACACCTTCATCGTGTGTAGCACAGAATTCATCAGCAACTTTCTTAGCACAGATTGAAGTAGAGAGAGAGAAGACATTAAACTTAGAACCAACCTATGCAATTTTCTGTGAGTTGAGGATAACACATCTAAAATTACAGTGTGAATCCTCAAGGCAAAGAGGAGAGCACAGGATTAATAGAAAGTTTGTAGCTAATTGAAAGAATAATTAAGATTATGTAACTTCTAATGAGTAAGATGCTCTGTGTCTTACACTATAGGCCAGAAATAACTATCAATGTTCCTATTTTACAGAAGACCTTCTAAGTTTTGAAAGGCTTAACTGTACAACAGAGGTCAAGAGGCTAGTATTACCACTGTAGTCATAATTTAAATCTTTGCAGTTTTGTCATTCAAGCCCAAGGGTATCTATCACAGCACATGATGGCATAAACATTTGTTTGCCAAAATCACATCTTTAAGCTTTGCTGACATCCCATATCAATCACTGAAATGTCTGCTGAATTTGGAATTCATAAAGTTTAAGAAACTAAAAATTAAATAAGCTTAGATGAAAGAAATGTGTAAAAACATTGACACAATCAGAGAAGAAATAAGAATCTAGAAGTAAGTCTTCACAGTCTGTTTTAATCATCAAGGAAGAAGGAATCTGTGGTGGACGGTATACTGGAAAGGGCCAGCTGCATGGTGGGTGTGTTTCAGAATATGGTCATTTAGAAAGAATACATCCACAAAATCTACAGAATCTGCAAAGGCTAGATGAATTCATGCGTATAAAGAATGAAATGAATGATTGGGGTAATTGTTAATATCAGAAAATTTGCCAGCATATACATCCATGGATGGAAATTATGCTTTAGAATCTTCTAGTTAGTTCTAGAGTAACTATCAAGAAAGCACTATTAGCAAATCATCAGTATCTTACTATTGGACAGGATAACTTCTAGAATCTAATTCAGGCAACTATTAAGGAATAAAAATTCTCAGAAAAAAATTATAAATCATTCTAGGAATTGCCTCCAGTTTCTGGCTGTGTTTGAAGTCAGATTTCATTCACAGAGCAAAATCAATGGCCTCACAATAGGCTCAGGAGACCTGACACTGTAGTCAGTTAACTGAAGAAAATTGGGGAAATTGAATTATGAACTTTGAAGATTTTAAAAGTTGAAATATTGTCTAAATTGTATATATTTCTATCTTCTTTTGTGAATATTTCCATTCTAAGGTTATTGTGTAGTCATCAAAGGAGTACCTCTTGTGCTATTCAGTATACTGGGATTTTATTTGAAATTGCTACAGAAGGGTTTGTAGATGAGTAGATGAAAGAACATACCATGTAATCCTAGGAACCTGAGTTTGATCCCAGGATCCACATAAAGGTGAAAGAAGAGAATCAACACCATAAAATTGTGCTCTGACTTACAAATACATGTACATGTACACGTACATGTACACACACACACACACACACACACACACACACACACTAGCAAATAAATAAAAATGTAAAAGGATATATTGCCATACACCTTGAATTTGGACCTAATAACTCTTATCTTCACTTATTTCATTGCCCTGTATTTCTCTGCACTGTTTATTTCTGCTGAAGTCTTTGGTCCCTCATTTTCTCCATGTCCCTGCAGTGTTCCATTACGAATGCATGTTCATGAATCTGCCTTATGATCCCTCCCCTTATGATCTTTCTTCTTGAGAAACAATATGGCTGATGTGTGTTCCTGAAGAGAAGAGGGCTGGACAGAGATTACTTTATCTCTTCAAATCCTTTCCATAGATTCTTCATCTTATTGAAGACATAATGTTTCTCTATTCTTCCCTTATACCTAATCACATAATGCCCCAAGATAATGAGCAGCTTATTCTTCTAATGTCACATTAATATAAGACTTTAATGAGTTCTGCATTTTTCTGTTTGCCTAACACCTTTACTAACATAATTATTTTAGTCAAGATGGGTGACCTATGTGAGATTTGTGGCAGCATTTACACCTATCCATTGATGAGTTTCTTCCCATTTGCTGGCCATGTTGTCCCAGAAATTTCCTTTTTATTCATGTTTAGAATCTTTCACTTGTAACTCAGATGACAAGGTCACACCTGCTTAGCACTTAAGCCACAGAGGTGTTTTGCTTGCCATTTCCCTGCACAATCACTAGAAAGTAGTGGCACAGTGACACCACTGTGCCATCCATAGTGGGAAATGGCTACAGTAGAAATGACCAAATCTCTTAGGTAACTTCTTCCAAAATACCTTCTGATCTCATCAGCCTCCATTGTCCTTCCCAGATTTATTCCTCAGCTCTCTGGAGTTTACGTGTCTCGTTTCTTTATGTCTCACAATTCTGTCTCGTCTTCATTTCTTTTTCTGACATGTGGGTTTAAAGGTGGCCAACCAATTATGGGTGAAATCTGCTCAGCAGATGAGGGAGAAATAAATTCAGAAAGTACAAAATGACCAACAGAACATGATGAATGTTTTCAGTATCCGTAGCAGAGGAACAGAAACAAAGGTCAGCGATTACTTTGTACACACTTCCAGAGTGTTCCTCGATCATGATAGAGAGACTTATTTGTTCAAACTCTTTGTCTTATACAAATAAAGAAGATGTCAATACTCTATTCAAATATCACCTTTACATCATTTATGAGTTCACTGATCACCTTCATACAAAGAACAAATAGTCCTTGATGCATAGGAAACAATAAATAACACAAAATATTCCAACTTCATTTCAGTTTAAGTTTACTTTAATTTAAAAAAAATCCCTCTATTTTAAAATTATGATTTTATATCCCTATTTTTTTCTTGTCATTTCAGTTAGTGTATATCTATATTTTTATATACTCAAGTACTTATTGTTATTTTTTAAGCCTAATGAGGTGCTTGAATCTTTTAAAATTTATTGAATGTTTCGATGAACATTATGATTGTTCTTTTAAATTCTGTGTTCTTGGATCTGCCTAGATAATTTTTATTAGTGAACATTACTATAGGACTAAGGGGTTGATGGTAAATATGTTGTTATATAGGCATATGCAGATAATAATAATAATAATAATAATAATAATAATAATAATGAAAAGGTGATAATTTCAGAGGAAGTAAAAGATCATTATTTAATTAATTAAAATCATGTTTAATTGGAATATATTTTAAAACTGAATTCATAAATAATTAAGTTCATATATTCCCTTGCCCCCATTTCTCTTTCCTTCATTAACCCCTCCACTGTGGTATAGGATACTGAACTCACAGCCTTAAATATAAATAACTGTACAGCTATCCCAATTTATCTCATGATGCAGTAGTTCAGGTGAGCATTCTTTTCTGCTCTGTCATTTTTGGCCATAGAAATTCTACCCCTGAAAGACTATGCTATTCATGGAGTATGTGCTGAAGCAGAAAATAACTTAGTAGAAGTTCTCCACTGCACAGAACTAGGGTCAACAAATGGAACATACAGAAAGACCAAATTTAACTTTAAATAATGGAGGGCATTCTAACTAAATTAAATCCAGTATTTTCCTTTTAAATGTAGAAGAGAAAGGAGCTCTTTCGATGGCTGAGAATCAAATAAGTTAATTTGAAGAACTAGGTTTTGCATCATGAGGGACACAGCTGTTTCCTCCAGCCATTTCTAACTGAAAATTGTGCTAGAATCTTCAGATGTGCTTCTCTTGGAAGAATGCTGTTGGTCAATAATATTCAAGCTGGGATCTCTACTCAGGTCACAACATACTAGCAGATCCAGTCCAGTCCATATCTCTATTTCCAATACCCTGGACACTTACATTTTGAATCAAATCTTTTCTCTCTCTCTCTCTCTTTTTTTTTTTTTGTATAGCCCTGGTTGTCATGGAACTCACTTTGTAGACCAGGCTGGCCTCGAACTCAGAAATCTGCCTGCCTCTGCCTCCCTTGTGCTGGGATTAAAGGCATGTCATCATCATTATTTTTATTTACTTATAGTCCAGCGATTGCCACCTTTCCTGGTCCTCCCTCCTACAGCTCTTCTTTGCATTCCTCCTTTCTTCTGTCTCCAAGAGGATGCTTGCCCTCCTCCAGTCCTTTCCTCTCCCTGAGGCCCCAAGTCTCTCAAGTATTAGGGTGTCTTCTCCCACTGAGGCCAGACTAGGCAGTACTCTGCTCTATATGTGTTGGGTTGTTGATAACTTTATAAAGTAAATTTATGTATATGAATTAGCTTTGGCATTAGGAAGCAAAAAAATCAATGACACTAGGAGTTTGGCCTGTGGAAAGATCTTTTTGGTAGATACCGGTGAGAGCACATGTACAAGAGAACAGGTGAGACAGAAAACCAGGAAGGTTTCACAACAACTATTTAATAGTCCTCCCTGAAACTAACTGTTTTCCCTTCAGAATTGTATAAGAAAAGCATCTCCCCAGATGGCAATGCCTTTCTAGCCTACCACAGGCCATAGAACACAGCTATACCACCACCTTCATACCATGGCATGACGTATGAAATGTGAGATAAACACTTGTACTTCATCTATATCTTCATGAGACTTTCACAATATAAATGATGGAATAGAATGTAGGTAATTGACACTTGTCATGTGCAACCTGGTGAATGCCCTTCAAATGTTCTTTCTTGAGACACTTTGGTGGCAATTATTACCTTTCATTTGTTAACCATGGTCAGTCACCTTTATTCTTGATTAACTCATGAAGTGGTATGACCTGGCAGGTTTGAATCTAACTGAAGGTTGTGGTAATCTGTACTTCAGCATCCAATTTTTTTTTCTTCTGAAGAAAGAAATGTTTTGGGGTTCTGAAGTGTTTTCTGGTACATGCACAAAAAGAATCAGAAAGAAGTGAAATTCAAAATGTGGACACCATTTTTCTCTATTCTTTCTCCATTATAGTCTATATATCTTTCCGTCTTGGTCTTTGTTGGGCCCTTTCTGACATTATCATTTTCCTTGCATTAACTCTCCTAACTGCATGCTAACCATTGCATCTTGCCCCAGCAGATGTCTGTGGAGGATGCTGCAAATCCAAGCAGAATCTTGCCCCTTTGCACTCTTTCCAACTCAGTTTTCTGTTCCAAGATCATCTCTGCATGTTAAGTATGTCTTGAACTTTTCCTCCTCTTTCAAAAATACTGTTTTTTCCAATGCTCATAAGCACTTCTAACCACTTGCAGTATGTTTTGATTTGCCAGCTGTTTCTTCCTGGCACTAATATAAAAATCCAGACATCTGCTTGCCAAGTAAAGGGAATGTAAAGGATGCTTTCTTTCTGCAGCACACATACTTTAACCTCTTCTTCTAACCTTTCCCTCCAATCTGGCCACTACGTGTGTGTCTTTTTATATCCTCTGTCATGTGGAAAAACAGAACAAAAAATCATTTTATCTTAGAAGAGATGTAAATTAGAGATAAGCCACTCTTGGTAGCCATGCAGACAGACAAGGAGGGAAAGAAGGAAGGGATATGATGGTTTTTAAGATGTGAGGCAAGGGCCGGGTACAAGAAATTGTTGATTTCCAGGTTGGCATGATTCCTTCAGCCTCTGCCTTTTTTCTTTATGGTAGGAAAATATTGTATGAGAAGATTTGTGGTATGTTTAAGGTCCTCTATTGGAATAACCATTTGCCCTAAAGTCGTAGACTTAAAACAACTTCTTTGGTTATAGGAAAATGGAAAGTCAGTTCAAGACACCCCAAGACCAAGTACATATTGCAAAGGAGACTTATTTGTCCCACAGGGATAAGGTCAGGGGTAAGTGACAAAGATAGAAGATTGAAGAAGAGGAAGAAGGGGATGGTAGCAATGAGGAAAGGAGAAAAGGGGTAAGGGAGAGGAGAAAGGGGTATTTGTCCTGGAGTGAGACAAAGGTTTGTCTCTGAAAAGAGAAGAGAATGATGGGGTCTGTAGGAAAATGGCATGTTTTAAACTTAAAGGGGAGACAGTATTATGATCTATATAGTATGTATGATTTTAATTGAGCATGTTAATTAGATGAGCCAAAGAGGGATTATGATAGCTGGACCTTGGTAGTAAGCATCAGGAAGGAATTCATTCCTTCCTTCATCAGGAGGAAGAATTGGCCAAATAAGGGAATAGACCCTGGGGGCTAGCATAAAAATGTAATCTATTGGTTTTAGCAAGACAGAGGGAATGTGGAGTACTACAGGTAATATTTTGGTCCAGGGAAATGGTCCCAGAGCTTAAGTATTCAAGTAACACCTCTCTCCCTATATCTGAACATAGGAGTTTTGCAATAAATATGTATAGTGGCTTTAAAGTAGAGAATTGTCTTATAATTTCACATATATGGGTCATAATTGAAATTCTCAATCAGGTTATGCCTGGAGGATGCTGGGACATATAGAGATGTTTGTTCTGGAAGTTTGACTCAATCTTAAAGTCCTTGAACATATATGGAACTACTTTCTAATGTAATATTAATATTAAAATGTCTGAATTTGTTTTCTAAATACCTGGCCAGTAGTGACAGGTATTTTGTTACAGCTTTGGCTCAACTATTCAGGGAGTGCCTTTGGCTTCTTTGAGGACTCTATCTCCCTTAAATGATTAGTTTAAATGATCTACTTCCTTGCTGATTCTGGAAGACAGTAAGGCTGAGCCAACACTTTTTACTCCTTGACTTCAAACTATAAAGAAGAAACTGAATTCATGACCATAAAACACAGCGTTAAAGGAAATTTCCACCTAGAACCTTTTTATGCATAGAACTGATTTATTTATTTTGTTGTAATGGAATTACTTTTATTTAAGTTTAACTGTGAACTACAAGAGTTGGAGTAATTGCTTTGTCGTCAGTAATTCATTTTCATTCTTGGGTATTTAAGTTTGAGCTACAGGAGAACAGTTATGCACAATGAAACCATGCTTCATAAGATTAATCCCACATATTCTAAAATTCACCAGGCGAAATCATGCACTACTTAATTCCTGCAGCACTTGAATGCCATTTAAGTAGAAAAGAGGAAAATAAATCAGAGAGCATTACCCTTGATTTCAAAGACATCTGAAAAGGCTCTGAGATTGCCACTTTCTCTCAGACAGCAAATGATATGATGCCCAGGAGGAATAATGGAGAAGCAAAGGCAGGTGTCAGCCTGGAAGTATAAGGCAGTGCTCGAGTACATCCATCTTCTAGCGTAAAGATAAGTCAGGACTAATAATGTAGCCTTATTTTAAGCCAAAATGATTAACTATTATTTAATTACTTGAGATAATTATTTCTCATTTTTCACTTATTTTACTTTTATCTAACAACATCTCCATGATCTTTGCACAGATTTTATGCTAACAATAAGTTCTGTAATAGCATATTTTATGCTTGCAGCATTAATAATTTGACAGCAAGACAGGAATAAATTAATACTTATAATGAATACACTTACAGTTGGTGATTAATAGGTTATTGAAACCCAACTATCCAAAACATTATATTGAAAATCATACCAGGTATTTTTACATTGAAAAGGGGAACTGTCATAACACAATATACTAATTATTAGCATAATGAGTCAATTAATTAGAGTGAGCTTAAGCCTTCTTTCATTTTCCTGATAGATGGATAAGATGATTTTGAGAGTATGTGCCTGGATTTGTGTCACCATTTGTACTATGAAGTCCATGCTTGTAAGGACATGATATGATAGTGAACTCAAGTCTGCAAAGATCTTTCATGATAGTCATCCCTCATTTACATGTTTTATTTTGACCTTTGCCTTGTATGAAATATGAGAATTTCCCTGGGTATAGCCAAGGTCTTCCCTGGGATGAATTTTGTGGCCATGGTTTACCCTGGACAGGAAGACCACTCTTCATTACCAACACAGTTAGAATGATAGGACTTTTTGCTAACATCAGATGTACTAGATGTACTGCCAGCTTCTACTGCCATCCACTCCATCTATTCAGTACCAACCAGAATCATATCCTAAGGGTGTGAGCTGGATGGAATGATCTAAAGCCACTGTCACATGTAAAATCATAACTCAATTTTCCATCTTCAAACTTTTTTTTTATGAACAAGGAAGGAATGCACTCTATATTCGGAAAAAATGCTGATATATTTAACTACAACAATAACCTAAGTACCTTGCTTGAGTTCTTCATTCATCATTTTCCTGGTTACATGCTTAAATGCAAAAAGCGCATGTTTTTCTATCCAATAGAAAAAATGTAAGCAGATCTATCAGTATTAACATTTTGTTATGGTGTATTGACACTCAGTAGCTGGTGTGAAGTCATTTGTTGAAGATGAATTTAAATGAGATAATGCATTTGGTAAAGCATTAAGTAAGCTTTGCACTATTAGGTAATGCAAAATGTCATGATTATAAAGTGAGCATCTTAGTAGCTAATGTCACTCATAACAAGAACAAAACTTGGGAAATAAAGAGAACTGCCTCCAGCTGGCCTGTGCATCTGTAGATCCTGTATTTAGACACAAACACAAAAATGCTGAGCTCATGGACTTGTCCCATTCTCTGAGTTTTGATTTTTTTTTCAATTCTTAATGGGAAAGGTGTGCATTTATTGGTTTTACTGGTGAGTATGGAATATGCTTTAATTCACTTCTATGTTTTTGGTACCAACGCGAGGTTACAAGATACAATTTGATTTAATAATTTTTCTAGTCACATACACATTCTTGGATAATTCTGATTTATCCAGTTCTGTGGATTTGATTAATGTCCCTCAAAGGTACAAGGGTTAAAGTCTTGGTTACACCCCGTGGTGTAATTGGAAAGTGGTTAATCTTCAAAAGGTAAAACACTAGAAGGCAAAGATAATTCATTGTGATGCTTCCATGCTAACTATAAGGTTAGCAACTTTTTTTTTTTTTCATATGGCTCATCAAAGAACCAAAAGCAACATGAACATGGACTAATAATTCCAAAGCTATGAGCCATAATACATTTTTGGTCTTTGTAAATTGAATAGCTTAGTATTGTTAATGAAATGCAATTACCTTTTCCATTATTAGAAATTTGCACACTGATAAAATCTTTTCACTGTCTTCCTAACACACAGAGCTTTAAATTCAGTGCTTGCTTCAATATCAATTTTTGATTTTTTCCATCATCAGAGCATTATAATATACTGTTCTTTATAGTTGCATTAACCCATTTTTACTATTATTTTATATTTTAGATACAATACAATTATATTATTTCTCCCTTCCCTTTCATTCCTCCAAACTCTCTCATATATCCTCTGCTCTCTTTCAATTAATCATTATTTCATACAAATTTATATATGTATGTGTAGCTATTTAAAGATAACTGGCTCAGTTTGTATAAAGTTAGTTGTATATTTTTACAGCTGATTATTTGGTATTAGATAAACAATTGCTGAGCAATTATTTCCACTGCTCCCAGCATTTCTCAGTTGCCTATACTTCCTTATGTAGGGTTGAGGCCTCATTAGCTATCTTCACTCAGTTTAGCATGTCACTTCTTGTTGTCCTTGTTTAGCATATGTTTAGGTAGTCTAGCTGGTGGTACTTTATATATGGAGCTTCTGATATTGGGAGACACAAAGAAAACTCCTTAATCCTCTGATTCTTATGATCATCCTGCCCCATCCTTCTGAAATGTTCTATGCGCCTTAGGTGTATGAACTGTTGGTGGAAGTATACTTTTGGAATGAGCTTTTTATCTCTACATCTTGATTGATGTGTTTTCCTGAAGTGCTATATTTCTGGGGCAAAGAAAAGTTTCTTTATTGTGTGTGAGGACTACGTTTATCTCCAGGTATATGGAGAGATATTGAGAATGGCACTAATTCTTCAGGCATGAAGAAGACTAATTTGGCACAGTTTTATATGAATTTATAAGAGAAATATAAACATCATCCCTGAAGAGTTAAAGTACTGTTCACTTACATAAAAATACACATTCTAATTTTATACTTATAATCAAGATCAAATACACAAACCTTGCAAATCATTAATTAGGAAAGGAAAACCATTAGATTATTCCACTGACCAAATCACAACATATACAATCAACCTCAACGGCAATGAGGTACCGAGGAAATTTTGTACTAAATCAACTGTGGTGGCAGTGTAGCTGAAAACCCAATTCATCAGAGCTGTTGAGCACAGAATAGATGAGGCCTTGGATCAGGCAACGAGATGTGTAAGATCAGGATCTCAGCTTAGAGTAATGGAATTGGCAAAGACCAGAGATGAAAGAGGAATATAGAGAGACGACATGAAGAATCTTCATGAGGCAAAACAGAAATTAAACAGTCTTGTGTTGGAATAGCTGTGAATGCATTCAAACTGCAACCCTTCTATATTTTTTTTTCAAATAAAATAACGGGATACATATGAAAGAGTTTCTTCACCTTTCACTTTTTTATTAGATGTTTTCTTTATATACGTTTCAAATGCTATGCCGAAAGTTCCCTATACCCTCCCCTTGCCCTGCTTCCTTACTCACCCACTCCCACTTCTTGGCCCTGGCGTTCCCCTGTACTGGGGCATATAAAGTTTGCACTACCAAGGGGCCTCACTTCCCAGTGACGGCCGACTAGGCCATCTTCTGCTACATATGCAACTAGAGACGCGAGCTCTTATATTTAATTAATTAAACAAATAAAGAGAAGCAAGCTGCAACTACTGAAACCAAAGCAAAGTGACAGAAATGAAAAATAGTGATAAAAACATAAATCAAGGAGGAAGATAACAGTTCACTTGATATTTACAGAAATATAAATGGGCTTTATTTTTGAAATGAGTTTTATTTCTTTGGATGTGGACGCATTTCTTTATTTTTGGCATCTAGAGCTTTCTTTTATAGTCTGACAGTCACATTGCAAAGAAGCATATATTCACAATTCCTGGAGTATTCTTCGTACTATATTAGCAGTCTTATACAGAGGTCAGGGAAGAAATAGCATGTGTGGGTACAGAGAAAGGGGGCAGTCCATAACTAGGTAGCTTCACTCACAGTGAACTAGCTATAACACTGAGAAATCAAAGGTAAGCCCTATCCCTGTGAATTTTACTCATATTATTTAAATGGGAAGCTGCTGCTGGTGGTTAAGCCTAAAGAAATGGGACTGTCTCATGTTTAAAAAGGTGGAAGGGAAGAGTTATGGGAAGTAGATATGATAGGAGTTAGCATTTGATAGTGTTTGTCTCTCACACAAAGAAAATGAGAGAGTATTACACATAAATAACAACAAATCATGGAGTGGTTTATCTTGTCATTAAACAAACTTATAAATTACACTCAGTGACAGAAGAAAATGGTAGATGCTATCAGGAGCTGAAGTGACACAGGGAGACAGGAGAAGTGAGAACAAGACTAGAGAAATAGAAATTGTAAGGAAGTATCCTAGTGATAAGGAAGTAGGAAACCATACCAGGGTTTTTTCATCTAAAATGGGGAAGATTTGGCATACAAATATATATGTATGTATGTATGTGTGTGTGTATATATATATTCATATGTATATATATATATGAAAATACACACATATATGTATATAATGAATATATACACATATATAATAAATGATATGTTTATAATTATATTTATATTGTATAATTAATATAATTTATTATGTTACATATTTTAAGTTATATATATTTTATATATATATCATATAAATATATATATATATATATATATATATAAAACCATCTACCTTCTTTTTCTTTGAAATAAGGCCTCAGCTAGTATTAAATGCTTTTATCTCCCAGAATTTTTTTGTCTGAAGTTTTAGTATGATCATTTTAATTATATTAAGTATATATGCTTACAGTAATAGTTTTGTTAAAATTTAATTTAATAGACCAAATTAAATATTTGATCATATTAAAACTAATAGGCTAGGAAACATAATGAAAGTTTCTCACACAAATTTGCACAGAGATGACCCCTTTCAACTTAGTGAGTCTGTTCATGCAAATTATCTCCTATGTATACATTTACATGCAAATTTATAAGCATTATAAGATTATTTAATACATTAAATATGAATAAAATGGCTGAAGAAGGTGTGTTTTAATATTAGCTTTGTGAAGACAGATTGGGATAACTTATTTATCTACTGTGAAATGGTAAGCCTCTTTATCAAGTACACATTCATTCACTTGGAAGTTGACCTTAAAAATAAGGCCATTCACATTGTTTATTGACAATTGCTAGGGAGTGATTTCAGCATTCTCATTGTCTATGTGATTATCATGTCTTTAAAGAGACATAATGATTTTGACACTGAGTCTGAGACCCTCAGTTCATTTCACTGTACACCAGAAGTGTTCTCCTGAAGTTCATTTCCATCACTTGACGGATCATTTAATTTATGTATAAACAGACTTTAGAATACTAAGATTAACCATCTGAATTTCAGCCACAGGAGACTCAGTTCCATATGGTGATTGTACCCTTGCGATCTGAGTATAGTGGCAAAAACGTTGGCCCACTGAGATTACAGTCTCACTGATGGTAGCAAGCAATTTCCTTACCTATGTGAGGTTACTTCTTTTTTTGGCCATCTTCCAAGTCCTGCCCTTGTATGTAGAGGCTCCCATATGACTGCCTCCACTTCTTTACAATACAGCTATGAGCTTCTTTCCTTAGATAAGGGGAGATCAGCTCTTTGATATTCCACAAACCTTTCAAAGGGCATTTTGTTTATGTCACACCCACCAGAAAAGAATTACCTCCATTTTGATTAATGTTAAGTCTATACCCAAAGATACATTTAAAAAAAACCAGAATCTTGGGAAGTTTAAAGGGGTTTTTATACTTCTTTGATTAAATATCATTGTCTAGTTAGAAGATATACTGGAAAGCAGTAATCTCTAAGCATTTTTTTCTTTTTTCATTAGATATTTTCTTCATTTACATTTTAAATGTTATCCCTTTTCCTAGTTTCCTCTCAGAAAATCACCTATAAGCTCTATCCCCTGCCCTGCTCCCCAGCCCACCCACTCCATCTTCCTGGCACTGGTATTGTCTTGTAACTTGGGCATATAATTTTCACAAGGCCCAGGGTCTCTCCTCCCATTGATGGCTAACTAGGCCAACTTCTGCTACATATGCAACTAGACACAAGCTCAGGGGGGGGGGGGTACTGGTTCGTTCATATTGTTGTTCCACCTATAGGGTTACAGACCCCTTCAGCTCCTTGGGTACTTTCTCTAGCTTATCCATTGGGGGTCCTGTGTTCCATCAAGTAGATCACTGTGAGCACCCACTTCTGTATTTGCTAGGCACTGGCATAGACTCACCAGAGACTGTTATACCAGGGTCCTTTCAGCAAAGTCTTGCTGGCATAAGCAATAGTGTCTGCTTTTGGTGGCTGATTATGGGATGGATCCCAGGGGGGTGGTTGTAGGCCAGTCTCTGGATGGTCCATCCTTTTATCTCAGCTCCAAACTTCATCTCTGTAACTTCTTCCATGAGTATTTTATACCCTAATCTAAGGATTTGTCTATGCTTTGGTCTTCCTTTATGATTTTGTTGTGTTTTGCAAATTGTATCTTGGATATTCTAAGTTTCTGGGTTAATATCCACTTATCAGTGACTGAATATCAAGTGAGTTGTTTTGTAATTGGGTTACCTCACTCAGGATGATATCCTCCAGATGCACCCATTTGCCTAAGAATTTCATGAATTCATTGTTTTTAATTTTTGAGTAGTACTCCATTGTGTAAATGTACCACATTTGCTGTATTCATTCCTATGTTGAGGGACATCTGGTTTCTTTTCAGCTTCTGGCTATTATAAATAAGGCTGCTATGAATATAGTGGAGCATGTGTCCTTATTACCAGTTGAAACATCTTCTGGGTATATACCCAGGAGATGAATTTCTGGATCTTCCAGTAGTACTATGTCCAATATTCTGAGGAACTTCCAGAATGATTTACAGAGTAGTTGTACCAGTTTGTAACCCCACCAACAATGATGGAATGTCCCTCTTTCTCCACATTCTCACCAGCATATGCTGACACCAGAAATTTGATCTTAGCCATTCTGACTGGTGTGAGGTGGGAATCTCAGGGTTGTTTTGATTTGCATTTCCCTGATGATTAAGGATGTTGAACATTTTCCAGGTGCTTCTCATCCATTCAGTATTTTGCAGTTGAGAATTCTTTGTTTAGCTCTATACCCCATTTTTTAATAGGGTATGACTAATAGGTATTTGATTTTCTGGAGTCCATCTTCTTGAGACCTTTATATATATATATATATATATGTAGGATAATAGTCGCCTATCTGATTTAGGATTGGTAAAGATCCTGTCCCAATCTGTTCGTGGCCTTTTTGTCTTATTTACAGTGTCTTTTTCCTTACAGAAGCTTTGTCATTTTATGAGGTCCCATTTGTCAAATCTCGATCTTGCAGCACAAGCCATTGCTGTTCTGTTCAGGAATTTTCCTCATGTGCCCATATCTTAGAGGCTTTCCCCCACTTTCTCCTCTATAAGTTTCAATGTCTCTGGTTTTATGTGGAGTTCCTTGATCCACTTAGACTTGAGCTTTTTAAAGGAGAAAAGAATGGATCAATTTGCATTCTTCTACATGATAACTGCTAGTTGTGGCAGCACCATTTTTTGAAAATGCTTACTTTTTTCCACTGGATGATTTTAGCTCCATTGTCAAAGATCAAGTGACTATAGGTTTGTGGCTTAATTTATGGGCCTTCAATTTTATTCCACTGACCTACCTATCTGTTCCTGTACCAGTACCATGCAGTTTTTTTTTTGTTTTGTTTTGTTTTTTTTTTTTTTTTTTTTTTTTTTTTTTTTTTTTTTTTTTTTTTTTTTTTTTTTTTTTTACCACAATTGCTCTGTAGCAAAGCTGTAGGTCAGGCATGGTGATTCTATCAGCAGTTCTTTTATTACTAGGAAGGGTTTTTGCTATCCTAGGTTTTTTGTTATTCCAGATGAATTTGCAGATTGATCTTTCTAATTCGTTGAAGAATTGAGTTGGAATTTTAATGTTTAGATATGGGCCTTGAATACCTGATATTTTCAACACTTTATCATGAACAGGTGTTAGATTTTGTCAAATGCTTTCACAGCATCTAGTAATATGATCGTGTGGTTTTTTGTCTTTGAGTTTGTTTATATGGTGGATTATGTTAATGGATTTCTGTATATAAACCATCCCTGCATCCCTGGGATGAAGCCTACTTGATCATGATGGATGATGGTTTTAATGTGTTCTTTTGTTCGGTTAGTGAGAATTTTATAGAGTATTTTTGCATCGATATTCATAAGGGGGATTGTTCTGAAGTTCTCTTTTTTTTGTTGGGTCTTTGTGTGGTTTAGATATCAGTGTAATTGTGGCTTCATAGGATGAACTGGGTAGAGTATATTCTGTTTCTATTTTGTGAAATAGTTTGAGGAGAATTGGAAATAGGTCTTCTTTGAAGTTCTGATAGAACTCTGCACTAAACCCATCTGGTCCTGGTCTGGTTTTGGTTGGGAGACTATTAATGACTGCTTCTATGTCTTTAGGGCTGTTTAGATCATTAATCTGATCCAGATTTAACTTTGATACCTTGTATTGGTCTAGAAAATTGTCCATTTTATCCAGGTATTCCAGTTGTGTTGAATATAGGCTTTGTAGTAGGATCTGATTATGCTTTGGATTTCCTCAAGTTCTGTTGTTTTTTCTCCCTTTTCATTTCTGATTTTGTTAATTAGGATACTGTCCCTGTGCCATCTAGTTAGTCTGGCTAAGGGTTTATCTATCTTATTGATTTTTCTCCAAAAAACAGCCCCTGGTTTGGTTGATTCTTTGTATAGTTCTTTTTGTTTCCACTTGGTTGATTTCAGCCCTGAATTTGGTTAATTTCTGCCATCTACTCTTCTTGGGTGAATTTGCTTCCTTTTGTTCTAGAGCTTTTAGGTGTGCTGTCTATCTGCTAGTAATATGCTCTCTCTAGTTTCTTTTTGGTGGCACTGAGAGCTATGAATTTTTCTCTTAGGACTGCTTTTATTGTGTCCTATAAATTTGGGTATGTTTTGGCTTCATTTTCATTAAACTCTAAAAATTATTTAATTTCGTTATTTCTTCCTTGACCAAGTTTTTATTGAGTAGAATGTTGTTCAGTTTCCACTTGAATGTTGGCTTTCTATTATTTATGCTGTTATTGAAGATCAGCCTTAGTCAATGGTGATCTGAGAGGGTGCATGGGATTATTTCAATAGTTTTGTATCTGTGGAGGGCTGTTTGGTGACAGATTATATGGTCAATTTTGAAGAAGGTACCATGAGGTACTGAGAAGAAGGTATATTTTGTTTTAGGATAAAATGTTTTGCAGATATTGGTTAAATCCATTTGTTTTATAATTTCTGTTAGTTTCACAGTGTGTTTGTTTAGTTTCTGTTTCCAGGATATGTGCATTGATGAGAGTGGGGTGTTTAAATCTCCAATTATTATTGTATGAGTTTCAGTGTGTGCTTTCAGCTTCACTAAAATTTTTTACTGAATGTGGATGCCCTTGCATTTGGAATATAGATACTCAGAATTGAGAGTTCATCTTGACAGATTTTACCTTTGATGAGTATGAAGTGCACCTCCTTGTATTTTTTGATAACTTAGAGTTTGAAGTTGTTTTTACTCGATATTAAAATGGCTACTTCAGGTTTTTTCTTCAGAGCATTTGCTTGGAAAAAAATTTTAAGCCTTTTACTCTGAGATAGTGTCTGTCTTTGTCCTGAGGTGTGTTTCCTGTATGCAGCAAATTGTTGGGTTCTGTTTATGTAGCCAGTCTGTTAGTTATGTCTTTTTATTGGGGAATATAGTCCATTAATATTAAAAGATATTAAGAAAAAGTATTTGTTGCTTCCTGTTATTTTTGTTGTTAGAGTTCGGATTCTGTTCTTGTTGCTATCTTCTTTTAGGTTTGTAGAAGGATTAATTTCTTGCTTTTTCTAGGGTGTCATTTCCTTCCTTGTGTTGGAGTTTTCCCTTTATTATCCTTGAAGTGCTGGATTCATGGAAAGATATTGTATGAATTTGGTTCTGTCATGGAATACTTTGGTTTCTCCATCTATGGTAATTGAGAGTTTTGCTGGCTATAGTAGCTTGGGCTGGCTTTTGTGTTCTGTAAGGGTTTGTATACCATCTGTCCTGGATTATTCTGGCTTTCATAGTCACTGTTGAGAAATCTGGTATAATTCTAATAGGCCTGCCTTTATATGTTACTTGACCTTTTCCCCTTACTGCTTTTAATATTCTATCTTTATTTAGTGCATTTGTTGTTCTGGTTATTATGTGTTTGGAGGAATTTCTTTTCTGGTCCAGTCTATTTGCAGTTCTGTAGGCTTCTTGCATGTTCATGGGCATCTCTTTCTTTAGGTTAGGGAAGATTTCTTCTATAATTTTTTGGAAGATATTTACTTGCCCATTAAGTTGAAAATCTTCATCCTCATCTATACCTTAGGTTTGGTCTTCTCATTGTGTCCTGTATTTCCTGGATGTTGTGAGTTAGGATCCTTTTGCATTTTGCATTTTCTTTGATTGTTGTTTCCATGTGTTTTGGAATCTTCTGCACCAAGATTCTCTCTTCCATCTTTTGTATTCTGTTGCTGATGCTCAAGTCTATGGTTCCTGATTTCTTTTCTAGGATATCTATCTCCAGAGTTGATTCTTTGTGTTTTCTTTATTGTTTCTACTTCCATTTTTAGGTCTTGGATAGTTTTGTTCAATTCCATCACCTGTTTGGTTGTGTTCTCCTATAAATCTTTAAGAGATTTTTGTGTTTCCTCTTTAAGGACTTCTACTTTTTTAGCAATGTTTTCCTTTAATTCTTTGAGGGATTTTTGTGATTCCTTTTTAAGTACTTCTACCTGTTTACCAGTGTTCTCCTGTATTTCTTCAAGTGGGTTATTAATGCCCCTCTTGAAATCCTATACTAGCATCATGAGATATGATTTTAAATATGAATCTTGTTTTTGGTTGTGTTGAGGTATCCAAGATTGACTGTGGTGGGAGTACTGGGTTCTGATGATCCTGAGTAGTTTTGATTTCTGTTAGTAAGATGCTTCAATTTCCCTTTTGCCATCTGGTAATCTCTGGTTTTAGTTGTTCTAGCTGTCTCTGGCTGGAGCTTGTTCCTCTTGTGATTCTCTTAGCCTCTGTTAGCACTCCAGGGAATCCAACCCTCTCTTGAGTCCCAGTTGTCAGAGCACTTTCTTCAGGCAAGTGTACCTTTTGCAGGGAAAGTACACAGAGGTCTGGAGCTCAGCTCTGCCTCCTGGCTGAAGATGAAGGCCCAAAGGGACCCTGTTCTTTAAGCTCTTTTTCTTCTGTGGCCCTCATGCTCTCCTGAGTGGACTGGTCTCTGGACCCAGGATACAAGATGGAGCTCTTACCTGAGTCTTGGGGTCAGAGCCCTCCCTGGAGGCTGACTCTCTTGTGGAGGCGAAGGTGGCCAGAGCTCTAGGTCTCAGCTCTGCCTCCTGGCTGAAGATGAAGGCCCAAAGGGACCCTGTCCAAAAACCTCTGCTGCTTTTGTGGCCTGAGCTCTCTCCTGTGTGGACTGGTCTCTGAGAGACCTGAGATACAAGATGGAGCTCTCACCTGTGTCCTGGGTTCAGAACTCTCTGGAGGCCTACTCTTCTCTGGCGGGGAAGGTGTGCCCTCATAGCATTTTTATAAATGGGAACACTTTAATTTTTAAATATTTCCCTCTCAAACTAATTCTTCTAAGTTCATTGTGTTCCTACTTCTTGTAGTTTCACCAAGTGTGTTCAAAGGCAGTACACACATAGTCATTTTACCAACTTGAAAAACTCTACCTTCTACCTCTTTAAGATTTTTTTTTCTCATAGGCAACCCATTGATATATCTTCAACCATGTTGTATGTGGTTCATCTTCAGGAATTCTCAATAGGAAGTTCTGGTCCAATCCAATATTAATGTGTGGCATACATCCATTCAGTACACTTAAAGTGTGCAGCCTTTCTCACATGCTGTGGGTAGCCATGAGGAAAGAAATTTATGTGGGATACTATAATCTTCTAACTCAGGGAACTGGTAACTCTAAAATATTTGAATGGCCAATGCTGTATTGTTTAGTTACAATCAGAGGAAAAAATATCAAGATACTTTTCAAAAGTATTTGACAAGTTCCTGTTTGGTTTCCCTTCAGTCTTACATGTCTGATGGAAACCTTTACAAGGAAGGTAGTAGTTAAGCTTCAGTTTTCATTATAAAGGAAGAAAGATTAGTTCAGTGGACCTTCTACTGACATATTAGAAAATAAGGTAGGATTTATAATGGTAATAAGAAAAACAAATGACTTCAAGAAGCATGTTATAGCTTTCTATATAATTCTGCTAAGAAAAAATAGCTGGTATTTGTGTCTGTGTAATGAGAGCAGAAGATGGATCTACAATATGATTTTCCTACAAAACTAAGTGGGATGCTTGAGTGTGTTTGAACACATGAGTGCACACACACACACACACACACACACACACACACACAGACAGACACAGACATACACACAAGCATACACACACATGCAAGAGCTTGATATAAGGATAATGCTGAAATGATTTTAGTTGGTTATTAAAATTAAACCAAATAAAAGAAGCCCAGGATCTAGAGAGATGGACCAGAGGGTAACAGCATTTATTGCTAAACCATAATACCTGATTGGATTACTGAAACCTCTATGATGTAAGGAAAGAAAACAAAAAAACAATTTCGACAAGAAGTCTTCTGATTTATACGCTTAGGTCATGGGAAGTATGCATTACCCATATATATATGCATGAAAACACCCATACACACACACACACACACACACACACACACACACACACACACACACATTTTACATATACACAGAAGAAAGTAGAGTTTCATTTGGAGAGTCAGGGTTGGAGTTCCTCTAGCACTAAGGTCTGAACTAGTATTTGTAGACAAGTTACTGAGTTAAAGGTGCTGCATCAATACTTTCCAGGAGAGGGACAGTTGATGTTAAAGCTAAGTAGGAAGTCTAATAATAGCAGATATCTATGTGTTCTTTGAGTGTCTAGACTGAGTCATAGAGCATCAATAAAATCTTCCAATGCAGATACATGGTTGGCATCATCATCAGTGCTGTTTTGTGTCCTGTGATATGAAGAAATGAAGGGATTACACTATCACATCTGTAGTGTATCACACAGCCTCCAGAGATGCTTGACAGATTCAGATTGAGAAGCCTGTTAGAAGGAAAATATATGACAACATAAAATACCGTTGCCATTAAAGATAATGTACATGTAAAGATACATCCCAGATTTAAAAAAATCACAACACTACACAACTACTTACAGAATATATTTTTATAAAGATGAAAAATACTAGATGATTAAGTTTGAGTACACCATGTGCTATGTAGTGAGTTCTAGGACATCCTAGGCTACAGTGCAAAATCCTGTCACAAAAATACAAAAAAGGGGGTGTCAATATGCCTTAGTAAGTAGAAGTATTTGCTATGTAAGCCTAATGACCAGAATCCAATATCTGGAACTCATGGTAGAAGGAGAAAACCAACTCAGAAAATTATCCTGTGACATCTATGTACACTGCATGACAAGTGTACACATGCACTCTTATATACCTCCTGTATCTTTCTCTCTCCACACACAAGCACACAACACACACACACAAACACACACCCACACACACACACGTATGCACACATGCAACACATATATATATACACACACACACACATATGCCCACACACATATGCACGCATGCAACACACATGTACACAAACATTAAAACTATTTAAAGGTAGTAATTAAAAAAGAAGAGAGAAAGGAAGAAAGTAATGGGAAGGGTGGAGAAGCAAATGATAAAGAGAATGGAAAGGAGAAAAAGAAATAATTGGAAAAAATAAAACAACTGCTTGAGGGTTTGTTAGTTTATTTTGTGTTGGTAATGGAGACCATCCAGAGCTTTGTGTATGCTAAGTGGCACTCTATAGCCAAACTATACCCATAGCCCTCAATTATTGAATTGCTCTGGCTAGGACTTCAAGTACAATGTTGAATAGGTAGGGAGAGAGTGGGCAGCCTTGTCTAGTCCCTGATTTTAGTGGGATTGCTTCAAGCTTCTCACCATTTACTTTGATGTTGGCTACTGGTTTGTTGTAGATTGCTTTTATCATGTTTAGGTATGGGCCTTGAATTCCTGATCTTTCCAAGACTTTTATCATGAATGGGTATTGGATTTTTGTTGAATGCTTTCTCCACATCTAACTTATGTCCCATAAGTTTGGGTATGTTGTCGCTTCATTTTTCGTTAAACTCCAAAAATTCCTTTATTTCTTTCTTTATTTCTTCCTTGACCCAAGGTATCATTAAGAAGAGTGTTATTGGGGCTGGTGATATGGCTCAGTGGGTAAGAGCACCCGACAGCTCTTAGCTCTTCCGAAGGTCCGGAGTTCAAATCCCAGCAACCACATGGTGGCTCACAACCATCTGTAATGATCTGACACCCTCTTCTGGAGTGTCTGAAGACAACGACAGTGTACTTACATATGATAAATAAATAAATAAATAAATAAATCTTAAAGAAGAGTGTTATTCAGTTTCCACGTGAATGTTGGATTTCTATTATTTATTTTGTTATTGAAGATCAGCCTTAGTCCATGGTGATCTGATAGGATGCATGGGATAACTTCAATATTTATTTATATGTTGAGGCTTGTTTTGTGACCAATTATGTGGTCAATTTTGGAGACGGTACCATGAGGTGCTGAGAAGAAGTTATATACTTTTGTTTTAGGATAAATTGTTATGTAGATATCTGTTAGATCCATTTGTTTCATAACTTCTGTTAGTTTCACTGTGTCCCTGTTTAGTTTCTGTTTCCATGATCTGTCCATTGGTGAAAGTGGTGTGTTGAAGTCTCCCACTATTATTGTGTGAGGTGCAATGTGTGCTTTGAGCTTTACTAAAGTTTCTTTAATGAATGTGGCTTCCCTTGTATTTGGAGCATAGATATTCAGAATTGATAGTTTCTCTTGGAAGATTTTACCTTTGATGAGTATGAAGTGCCCCTCCTTGTCTTATTTGATGACTTTGGGTTGGAAGTTCATTTTATTAGATATTAGAATGGCTACTCCAGCTTGTTTGTTCTGACCATTTTCTTAGAAAATTGTTTTCCAGCCTTTCATTCTGAGGTTGTGTCTATCTATTTCTCTGAGATGAGTTTCCTCTAAGCAGCAAAATGTTGGGTCCTGTTTGTGTAGCTATTCTGCTAGTCTATGTCTTTTTATTGGGGACTTGATTCCATTGATATTAAGAGATATTAAGGAAAAGTAATTGTTGCTTCCTATTATTTTTGTTGTTAAACTTGGCATTCTGTCTTGTGGCTGTCTTCTTTTATGTTTGTTGAGGGATTGCCTTCTTGCTTTTGCTAGGGCGTGGTTTCCATCCTTGTATTTTTTTTTTTCTGTTATTATCCTTCGAAGGGCAGGATTCGTGGAAAGATAATGTGTGAACTTGGTTCTGTCGAGGAGTACTTTCGTTTCTCCATCTAAGGTAATTGAACGTTTGGCTGGGTATAGTAGCCTGGGCTGGCATTTGTGTTCTCTTAGTGTCTGTATAACATCTGTCCCGGCTCTTCTGGTTTTCATAGTCTCTGGTGAAAAATCTGGTGTAATTCTTATAGGCCTGCCTTTATATGTTACTTGACCTTTTTCCCTTACTGCTTTTAGTATTCTATCTTTATTTAGCGCATTTGTTTTCCTGATTATTATGTGTTGGGAGGAATTTCTTTCTGGTCCAGTCTATTTGGAGTTTTGTAGGCTTCTTGTATGTTCATAGACATATCTTTCTTTAGGTTTGGGAAGTTTTCTTCAATAATTTTGTTGAAGATATTTGCTGGTCCTTTGAGTTGAAAATCTTCATTCTCATCTACTCCTATTATCCATAGGTTTGGTCTTCTCATTGTTTCCTGGATTTCCTGGATATTTTGAGTTAGGATATTCTTGCATTTTCCATTTTCTTTGACTGTTGTGCCAATGTTCTCTATGGAATCTTCTGCACCTGAGATTCTCTCTTCCATTTCTTGTATTCTGTTGCTGATGCTTGCATCTATGATTCCAGATTTCTTTCCTAGGGTTTCTATCTCCAGCGTTGCCTCACTTTGGGTTTTCTTTATTGTGTCTACTTCCCTTATTAGGTCTTGGATGGTTTTATTCAATTCTATCACCTTTTTGGTTGTGTTTTCCTGCAATTCTTTAAGGGATTTTTGTGCTTACTTTTTAATGTCTTCTACCTGTTTAGCAGTGTTCTCCTGTATTTCTTTAAGTGAGTTATTAAAGTCCTTCTTGATGTCCTCTACCATCATTATGAGATATGATTTTAAGTCCAGTTCTAGCTTTTCGTGTGTGTCGGGGTGCCCTGGACTAGGCGAAGAGGGAGTGCTGGGTTCTGATGATGGTGAGTGGTCTTGGCTTCTGTTAGTAAGATTCTTTCGTTTACCTTTCGCCATCTGGTAATCTCTGGAGTTAGTTGTTATAGTTGTCTCTGTTTAGAGATTTTTTTTCCTCTGGTGATTTTGTTAGCCTCTATCAGCAGACCTGGGAGACTAGCTCTCTCCTCTGAGTTTCAGTGGTCAGAGCACTCTCTGCAGGCAAGCTCTCCTCTTACAGGGAAGGTGCACAGATATCTGGCGTTAGGACCTCCCTCCTGGCCGAAGATGAAGGGCCCAAACAGGACCTGTCTCAGAAGCTGTGTTGCTTTGTCCTGTCCCAGAAACTCTTAGCTTCTGTAGTGTACACTCTCATTTGTGCAGACTACTTTAGGCGGAGTCCCAGATCCCCTGACAATACTTCTTTATCATTTATTCACTATTTACTTTTAATCATTGCCTTAAAGACAATCATCAACATCCTATTCATGGTCACCATCTGTCTTCATAGTTATATATGTGTAGAACAAAATGAAGCTAATTAAAGCAACATAAAGTATTTGAAATTCCTCTCTAATAGCATACTGGAATTCTTTAACCTCATTGTCTAATGTTCCTGTGAATATGAGACTATATGAAATAGAAAGAACCATAGTAGCTTACTTATATGCCATTTACAGTACAGAGCTTTCATAGCATGTGTACTTTGGACATTGCTGTTTGATGTTAGTTCAATAGAGTTTGACTTCACAGAGTTAGCTCTTATGCTTTAGAAATAACTTCTACTGTGCTTGGCGATTCTTCTTCCATAAAAGATTCTACAAGTGATTAACTTCTTTTGTGTATACTGTTCTTCATTATAATCAAAATGCTTGATTATATAATATTTAATTACTGCATTTAGCCCTAAGGAAGAATAATTCAATAGCACATCATTCTGTATTTGGCCAAGTTTTAAATGTTGAAATACATAGACTTTTCTTTATGAAATAAACTGAGCTTTTATTCTGTGAACGTTCAACGTTATGGTCCATTAATGTTTATTCTACATATATTACTAGAGTGTAATCCAAGGTTTTCTTATTTCTCCTGCAGCATATTATTCTAATACAATATTTTATTTTCTTGTTCTGTGAATCTGCCTTGATACTTTCTCAAAGAAATGAAAACTATTAACTTTGATAGTTCAGACTTAAATTTTAAACTGAGTTTTCTATTTCCTTATTATTTATTTTTCATTGTTTTCCATTTTCCTTTTTTTAGTTTGCTTTTTATTGTTTATATCTCTTTAGAGTACCTTCATAGTTTCAAAAAAGCATAATGTTAATTAGGTTTTAATTTTATTGGTTGTTCCTGTATATTTAATATAATCTAGAGACATTTAATTTGATGTGGAGATCCAATAAATGCATATCTGTATGCCTAGGTGGGAATCCCTGAAAAGTTTATTGATAATGCAATTACAGTCTACATTTTCTTTCAAAAAATGTTTGTTGAACAGCTTCACAGATAGATGGGGTTGTGTGTTCTTTAAAGTGAGAAGAACAAGCCAGGCAGGGTGGTGCAAGTCTTTAATCCCAGCACTTGGGAGGCAGAGGCAGGCAGATTTCTGAGTTTGAGGCCAGCCAGGTCTACAAAGTGAGTTTCTGGACAGCCAGGGCTATACAGAGAAACCCTGTCTCAAAAAATAAAATAAAATAAAATAATTAAAAAAATAAAGTGAGAAGAACAGAATTCTGATTTGTATTGACTATTGCAAGGGGACATATAGTTCAATGTAAATTGAAATCATCTTGGTTTATTCAGGCATTGGAGAAGAACTTGTCAAACAAAAATTAAAAAAAAAATGGAGATGAAGGAAAGAGTTCAATGTAGTCAGGGAAACAATAATTG
Organism: Mus caroli; assembly: GCF_978045245.1. NCBI lineage: Eukaryota > Metazoa > Chordata > Mammalia > Rodentia > Muridae > Mus > Mus caroli. The sequence continues at coordinate 110,121,733 of NW_028227268.1, read as the reverse complement.
TAAAAGCAGGAAGGAATGTTGATTCAGGGAAACATATCTACACTTTTTATTCTTCTGTTTGAGTTCAATAATAATCTTCCCACAGGGCATGGGACACTAGCTATGTGATTAGAGGTTGGCTAGAACAAAGAGTGTTAACTTGGCAATCCACAGTGTTCTTGGACAGGCACATTAAGGCAATATAGTCAAGCCAGTGATTTGAACTTTCTTTGTTAAAATATGTAGGGCAGGTTTGGAGATGGTACAGAAGAGATCCCACATTACTGAGGTTGCTGTCAGTGATCAGAAGGATGTCTGAATATTCATCTCTATGTATAGTTAAATATCTGGGCAATTTGTCCTTTAGTAGATCAAGTATTAATAGCATGTATGTCTCCATGTCTACCTATGTTGATGAAGGTGTCAAACTAAGTTTCAAGCTTGTAATCATGTCTGCAGGGAGAACGTTGCTTGTTTCTGAGGGTTTCACAACTATGAGGATATAATGCTCATTAATAATATTGGGAGAAAGTGACAGCCACACTAAATAATGCCAATGGTAAAGGCTGAGTTATCCCATGCCACATGGGGTGGGTTCATGTGGTACCTACTTATCAAATTCTGTTTGCTTAATGAGATAGAGGACAATGTCATCTCTGAATGGGTAAATGGCAAGAGTTGAGTATGAAGATAGTAGTGATACTTGGGAAGGCTTTATAAACACAAATGAATCTGTAAAAATGGTAAAACGAACTATATGATAACAGTGAGATCACAGCATTCAATTAAAAACACATTTAAAATTCAATTAATACTCAGTCAAGAGAATGATGTTGAACAAAAGCCATGCCTTTAGGTTAGTGTTACTTTGTGCTGTTCAGTTACACAAGACAGATATAAATTTCCCTCCATAAAACTCTGCTTCATAGTGAGTAAATTTCTAATACTTAAAATGATAGAAGAATAAGTAGCTGTTGAATATTTAGCTCTAATCAAGTTATCTATGCCACCACCTTCAAGACTAAGATAACAGCATAGAAAAAGAAACAGAAAGATTATAAGAGTTGGAGTATAAGATCTGTGGAAGTAAGATGAGAAAAGGTGTGTTCTAGACAAGGCCATAGCATCCCTGCAGTCTGAGACTATGGTTACCTACATAAGACTGGTACTAGATTAAATTTTTCTGTCTATACTTCATCATGTATAGGAGAGGATGCATATGGCTTCATTACTCTTTGAATCATTATTGGCTATTAATGAGTGCTTAGGACAAGACATATCAGTTTTATCAGTAGTTTAGTTATTGATAGGTCACTCATGTTACAGAAATAACCCTTTATCCATGCTCATGCAAGCAACCATGATACAACTCATCTGGACACAGACACACAGACACACCACATACACAGATACACACACATTAAATTTAGGAAGTTCGTTGACTGTAAACAGACAGAGATGAAAGAAGGAAGAGGGTTGAAATGACAAAAATTCATTATATTTATATATAAAATTGTCAAAGAATTAAAAAGAGAAAAATTATTTTAGTCTTCAAAACAACTTTACATTTAGTCTTCATTTTTAAAATATACTACACTGAGACAAAAATTATTCCCCAATTATATTTTTGTCTGTTTCTTTTAACTATGTTTCCTTAGACTTTCTCATTCCTTATTTGCTTCTTACCCTGTTATTAGTTGACAGATTCTGCCCTAACCCCTTTAGAAGTATAATGGCAGGGGTTTGTTGCTCAAAACATAGAAAGTTCAGTGGCTGGCTTTTCTCCTGATAACCTGTGAAACATGGAATTTATTATTGAGCCTCTTAATTTGCTTCATGATTATAATGCTTATGAAGTTATTTTAATGCAACAACCTTCAACTAGAAACTGTACAAAACTAAGTAGGAAAAATGTACTCTATAATACATTTTAGACACAAATGAAGAAGAAAATTGATGATACAAAAAAGTACCAGAACTTCTTTTTCTGATTCTCCCTGCTTTGTAATACATGAAAGTTTTGTGTAAATTCAATCATACATGATTGGACAGCTTGAGAGGCGAATGAACAAAAGTTGTCACTGACAGTCATCCAATACTCATTGCTTGTTTTCTTTCTTTCTTTCTTTCTTTCTTTCTTTCTTTCTTTCTTTCTTTCTTTCTTTCTTTCTTTCTTTCTTTCTTTCTACATCTGTTTATGTGTCTGTGTGAGTAGGTTCATGTATATGTGAATATATAACATGTGTGTAACTGATGCCAGAAAAGGCAATGTGATAGCCTGAAAGTGGAGTTATAGGCCATTGCATGTCACAATGGGGATGCTGCAGACAGAATCTATGTATTCTGCAAATGTTCTTAACCACGAAACTATCTTCACACTCTGCTGAAAGTGATTTCTTATGTTTTATATGCATGTGACAAAATAGGTAGTATTTATAGGGATACATTCAAGTTCTGATGTAAAATACTGAGAAGATACTAAGCAGAAACACTGTAGGTATAAATCACCAGTGGAGCTCAGGGTCTGTAGAGAAACTGTTTACAGTAATCCAACTATAAACACAACATAAAAGAAGTGCTTTAAATTTATAGTACATTTAAGTTAAGGCTATATAGGATTATTTAAGAGAATTACAGCTTCAACGTACTGAGTTAGTCTACACTACTTACAAGTAGTTTATTCACATAAAATGTAACACTCTCAGTGTATGTGCCAGATCAAGATGATATATAACACTTGGAGATGCAAAACTGGAAGACTGCAAATTACACTATTTGCTCTGTGAAGTTGAATTCTAGACCACAAGCTTCAGCTAGAAATATTACCACAAGAATTTGGCTGGACATGTTGGGATTAACTCAACAAAGGGATAGGATCTAAAGTACTTCCCAGCAAGGAAACATTGAAAAGCTGTGTGTGTTGTGCCTAAATAATCAAATCTTAAATTCCTTTATCTATGTGCAATCCTTTAAATCAGACCTTGCCTATTTCTTATAATTCAATGTTTCCAAGAGAATTAGAGATGGGAGTCTTCTCTTTTAAATAAATATCACATCAATTCAAAGGTTAAGAACACCAGAGTTAGTGGGATAACTTCTGACTGTCCATCCCTTTCTGTTTTCCTTGCTCTCTGATTTACTGCCTATGCTTTAGTATAATTCACCCTAACTTACTTTACATCTGTGCTTACTTCATTGCTCACTTAGCAGGAAGTTTTTGTTTGTTGTTTGTTTGTTGGTTTGTTTGGAAACCTCCTGTGGGCTGTGTCTGTGAGAACATATATAGAAAATATTAACCAAGGGTATGAGACCCTCTTTGAATATAAGTGACAGTATCCTGAAAAATGGCATTTGGACAGAGTGAATTAAAATGACAACTGTGTGCCAGAATTTTCTTTTCTTGGCTTCCAAATACATGTGTAAACTTCTCTACTTTAATATACCTGCCTTGCTATTACATACTAAATCTTATGAAACTGAGCTAAAATAAATCTATCCTCTTCTACATTTTTTTATCAGATAAAAACTATGTCTCCTTTACTGCCTCTGCCAAGTTGCCTAATATCTCTAAATTATTCTATCCAACAGGAGGGAATTTTTTAATACCTTAAAATAATAATATTTAAATCATGTTCTTATGAAGCCACAACATATCCAAACTTATGAAACACAGTGCAAGCAGTCCTAAGAGGAAAACTCATAGCTCTGAGTGCCTCCAAAAAGAATCTAGAGAGTGCATACACTAGCAGCTTGACAGCACACCTAAAAGCTCTAGAACAAAAGGAAGCAAATTCACCCAAGAGGAGTAGATAGCAGTAAATAATCAAACTCAGGGCTGAATCAATCAAATAGAAACAAAAAGAACTAAACAAAGAATCAACCAAACCAGGAACTGGTTCTTTGAGTAAATCAACACATTAGATAAATCCTTAGCCAGATTAACTAGAGGACACAGGGAAAATATCCTAGTTAACAAAATCAGAAATGAAAAAGGAGACATAACAATAGAACCTGAGGAAATCCAAAACATCATCAGATCCTATTACAAAGGCTATACTCAACAAAACTGGAAAATCTTTATGAAATGGAAAAATTTCTAGCCAGATACCAGGTACCAAAGTTGAATCAGGATCAGATTAATAATGTAAACAATTCCTTATCTTTTATAGAAATAGAAACAGTCATTAATAGTATCCCAACCAAAAAGCCCAGGACCAGATGGGTTTAGTGCAGAGTCCTACCACACCTTCAAGGAAGACCTAATTCTTATACTCCTCAAACTATTCCACAAAATAGAAACAGAAGGTACTCTACTCGATTCATTCTATGAAGCTACAATTACTGTGATACACAAAGACCCAACGAAGAAAATGAACTTCAGACCAATTTTCCTTATGAATATTGGTGCAAAAATACTCAATAAAATTCTTGCAAACAGAATCAAAGAACAAAGCAAAATGATCAACCATCATGATCAAGTAGGCTTCATCACAGGGATGCAGGGATGGTTAAATATATGGACATCCATCAACAACTCAAAGACAAAAACCACATGATTATATCATTAGATGCTGAGAAAGCATTTGACAAAATCCAAACCCATTCATGATAAAAGACTTGGAAAAATCAGAACTTGAGACCCATACCTAATCATAGTAAAAGGAATATACAGCAAACCAGTAGCCAACATCAAACTAAATGGAGAGAAACTTGAAGCAATCCACTAAAATTAGGGACTAGACAAGGCTGCCCAATCTCTCCCTACCTATTCAATATAGTACGTGAAAACCTAGAGAGAGCAATTAAACAACAAACGGAGACATAAGGGATACAAAATGTACAGGAAGAAGTCAAACTACCACTATTTGAAGATGATATGATATCATATATATGAGTGACCTCAAAAATTCCACCAGAGAACTCTTAAACCTGATACACAACCTCAGTGAAGTAGCTGGATATAAAATCAACTCCAACAAATCAATGGCCTTTCTCTGCACAAAGGATAATCAGGCTGATAAACAAATTGAGGAATCAACATCTTTCACAATTGTCACAAATAATATAAAATACTTTGTTATATCAAGGAAGTAAAAGATCTGTATGATAAGAACTTCAAGTTTCTGAAGAAAGAAATTGAAAATCTCAGAAGATGGAAAGATCACCCATAGTAATGGTATGGCAGATTAATATAGTAAAAATAGCTATCTTGCCAAAAGCATTCTACAGATTCAATGCAATCTCTACCAAAATTCCAAATCAATTCTTCACAGAGTTAGAAAGGGCATTTTGCAAATTCATCTGGTATAACAAAAAAAACCAAGGATAGCAAAACTATTCTCATCAATAAAAGAATTTCTGGTGGAATTATCATACCTGACGTCAAGCTGTACTATACAGCAATTGTGATAAAAACTGCATTGGTACTGGTACAGCAACAGACAGGTAGATCAATGGGATAGAATTGAAGACCCAGAAATGAACACACACCACTATGGTTACTTGATCTTTGGCAAAGGAGCTAAAAACATCCAGTGGGGTAAAAAAAAAGACAGCATTTTCAACAAATGCTGCTGGCTCAATAGGTGTTTACCATGTAAAAGAATCAAAATTGATCCATTCTTATCTCCTTGTACAAAACTCAAGTATAAGTGGATCAAGGAACTCCCCATAAAACCAGAGACAATGAAACTTATATAGAAGAACATGTGGAAGAGTCTAAAAGATATGGGCACAGAGGGAAAATTCTTGAACAGAATACCAATGGCTTGTCCTGTAAGATCAAGAAATGATAAATGCGATCTCATAAAATGGCAAAGGTTCTGAAAGGCAAAGGACAGTCAATAAGTAAAACAGCAACCTACAGATTGGGGAAAATATCTTACCAATCCTAGATCCAGTAGGGGGTTAATATCCATTATACATAAAGAACTCAAGAAGTTGGACTCCAGAAAACCAAATAACCCTATTTAAAAGCGGGGTACAGTGCTAAGCAAAGAATTCTCAACTGACGAATACCGAATGGCTGAGAAGCAAACATGTTCAACATCCTTAATCATCAGGGAAATATAAATCAAAACAACCCTGAGATTCCACCTCACACCAGTCAGAATGGCTAAGATTAAAACTCAGGTGAAATCAGATGCTGGTGAGGATCTGGAGAAAGAGGAACACTCCTCCATTGCTGGTGGAATTGCAAACAGATACAACCACTCTGTAAATCAGTTTGGTGCTTCCTCAGAAAATTAGACATAGTACTACTGGAAGATCTGGCAGTACCACTTCTGGGCATATACCCAGAAGATACTCCAATTTGTAATAAGGACACATACTCCACTATGTTCATAGCAGCCCAATTTATAATAGCCAGAAGCTGGACAGAACCCAGATGTCCCTCAACAGAGGAATGGATACAGAAAATATGGTAAATTTATACAGTGAAATACTACACAGTTATTTAAAAGGATGAATTTATGAAATTCTTAGAAAAATGGATGGATCTGAAGGATATAATCCTAAGTGAGGTAAGTCAGTCTCAAAAAAACACACATGCTATGCCCTCACTGATAAGTGGTTATTAGCCAAGAAGCTCACAATAGCCAAGGTACAATTTGCAAAACACATGAAACTCAAGAAGAATGAAGAACAAAGTGTGGATACTTTGATCCTTCTTAAAAGTGTCAACAAGATACCCCTGGAAGTAGTTAGAGACACAAAGTTTGGAGCAGAGACTGAAGGAATGACCATTCAGAGACTGCCCCACCTGGGGCACTATTGCAGATACCAACAATATTTTGCTGACAGGAATCTGATATAGCTGTCTCTTGAGAGGCTCTGCCAGTACCTGGCAAATACATTAGACAGAGCACAGGGTCCCCAATAAAGGAGCTAAAGAAAGTATCCAAGGAGCTGAAGGGTTTTGCTGCCCCATAGAAAGAACAATATTATGATCTAATCAGTACCTTAGTACCTCGCTGGGACTAGGCCTCCAAGCAAAGAAAACTCATGTCATGGTGAGATTTGTGGCTCTAGCTGCATATGTAGCAGAGGATGGCCTAGTCAGTTATCAATTGGAGGAGAGGCCCTTGGTCCTGTGAAAGTTCTATGCCCAGTTATAGAGGAATGCCAGGGCTAGGAAGCAGGAGTGAGTGTGTTGGGGAGCAGGGGTGTGGGGTAAGGGGTAGGGGATTTTTGGAGGGGAAAATAGGAAAGGGGATAACAATTGAAATGTAAAAAAAAGAAAATATATAATTAAAAAGAGAAAAAGAAAAGGGAAAATATTTTCTTTCATTCTTTTTTTTTTGGGGGGTGGGGGGGTCTATTCAATACAGGGTTTCTCCATATAGCCCTGGCTGTAGTGGAACTCACTCTGTAGACATGGCTGGCCTCGAACTAAGAAATCTGCCTGCTGTGCCTCCTAAGTCCTGGGATTAAAGGCATGTGCCACCACTGCCCTGTGAAAATATATTTTCAAACAGTCCAAACTTAGTAAACTGTTTATTATTTTTCCCATGTTATCACAATTTCCTCTAAAGTTGAGAATTATTCAGGAAGTAGAATATGCTATATTTTGGTATAATTTCACATAAAATAGAAATAGCTCTGTCTCTCCCCCCTTCCATCTGCCTCTGCCTTTCTCTCAAAAATACACATTAACATACACAAACATATACTCTAGGTATTTTAAGTATCCATCATGTAGTAATTATATATTCCATGTAAAATCAAATAAGAGACAATTACTAAAGACGTATCAAAGCAATCTATTTAAAATAACTTTCTGGTAATGGTTTATTTAAGAGATTGATATAACTGTATGAAGATGTTTTAAATGAAGTTGTCAAATAACAGGGAGACTCTCCTCCCATTGATGACTGACTAGGCCATCCTCTGCTACATATCCAGTTGAAGCCATAAGTCCCACCATGTGTAATCTTTGTTTGGTGATCTAGTTCCTGTTAGCTCTGGAGGTGACTAGTTAGTGCATATTATTGTTCTACCTATGGGGCTGATAACCCCTTCAGATCTTTAAGTTCTTTCTCTAGCTTCTTCATTAGAGACCCTGTGTTAAGTCCAAAGGTAGGCTGAGAAGATCCACCTCTGTATTTGTCAGGCACTGGTGGAGCCTCTCCAGAGACAGCTATAACAGGCTTCTGTCCGTAAGCACATGTTGGCACGGGATGGGTCCCCAGATGGGGCAGTCTGTGGATGATAATTCGTTCAGTCTCTGCTCCAAAATTTGTTTCTGTAACTCCTTCCATGGGTACTTTGTTCACCCTTCTAAGAAGGATCAAAAAATCCACACTTTGGTCTTTCTTCTCTTTGAGTTTCATGTGGTTTGTAAATTGTATCTTGGATATTCTGAGTTTCTGGGCATAATAACCCCCTATCAGTGAGTGCATACCCTGTGTGTTCATTTGGGACTGGTATACAACATTCAGGGTGATATTTCCTAGTTCCATTTATTTGCCTAAGAATTTCACAAATTCATTATTTTTAATAGCTGAGTAGTACTCCATTGTGTAAATGTATCACACTTCCTGTATCCATTCCTCTGTTTAGGGATATATGGGTTCTTTCCAGCTTATGGCTATCATAAATAAGGCTGCTATGAACATATGAACATAGTAGAGCATGTGTTTCTATTACATGTTGGAGTATCTTTGGGTATATGCCCAGGAGAGATATAGTCCTCAGGTAGTACTATGTCTAATTTTCTGAGGAAGCAGCAAACTGATTCCTAGAGTGGTTGTAACAGCTTCCAATCCTACCAACAGTGGAGAAGTGTTCCTCTTTCTCCACATCCTCATCAAAATCTAATGTCACCTAAGTTTTTGATCTTAACCATTCTGATTGGAGTGAGGTGGAATTTCAGGGTTTTTTTTTTTGATTTTTAATATTTTTATTACATATTTTCCTCAATTACATTTCCAATGCTATCCCAAAAGTCCCCCATAGCGCCCCCCACTTCCCTACCCACCCATTCCCATTCTTTTGGCCCTGGCATTCCCCTATATTGGGGCATATAGAGTTTGCAAGTCCAATGGGCCTCTCTTTCCATTGATGGCCGACTAGGCCATCTTTCGATACATATGCATTTGATTTGCATTTCCCTGATGACTAGGGATGTTGAACATTTCTTTAGGAGCTTCTCAGCCATTCAGTATTCCTCAGTTAAGAATTCTTTTTTTAGCTTTGTGCCCCAGTTTTAATAGGGTTGTTTGGTTCTTTGGAGTCTAACTTCTTAACTTCTTTGTATATATTAGATATTATTCCACTATGGGATGTAGAATTGGTAAAGATTTTTTCCCAAATTTTGGTTTTCTTTTTGACTTATTGGCAGTGTCCTTCCTTTGCCTTACAGAAGCTATGCAATTTTTTCATGTCCATTTTGTTAATTCTTGATTTTAGAGCATAAGCTATTTATATTCTGTTGAGGAATTTTTCCTCTGTGCCCATATGTTCTAAGCTCTTCCCACTTTCTCCTCTATTAATTTCAGCATATCTGGTTTTATGTGGAGGTCCTTGATCCACTTGGACTTAAGCTTCGTACAAGGAGTTAAGAATGGAGCAATTTACATTCATCTACATGCTAACCACCAATTAAACCAGCACCAGTTGAAAATGCTGTCTTTTTTCAACTGGATGGTTTTAGCTCCTTGTTCAAAGATCAAGTGACCATATGTGTGTGAATTCATTTCTGGGTCTTCAATTCTATTCCATTGATCAACCTGCCTGTCACTGTACCAATGCAATTTTTATCACAATTCTTCTTTAATCTTCTTTTATCACAAAGCTTGAGGTCAGGGATATTTATTCCATCAACAGTTCTTTTATTACTGAGAATAGTTTTTGCTATGCTAGGATTTGTTATTCCAGATGAATTTTCAAATTGCTCTTACTAACTCTGTGAAGAACTGAGTTGGAATTTTTTTTTTTTTTTTTTTTTTTTTTTTTTTTTTTTTTTTGGTTTTTCCAGACAGGGTTTCTCTTTATAGCTCTGGCTGTCCTGGAGCTCACTTTGTAGACCAGGCTGGCCTCGAACTCAGAAATCCGCCTGCCTCTGCCTCCCGAGTGCTGGGATTAAAGGCGTTCGCCACCACGCCCGGCTTCTGAGTTGGAATTTTGATAGGGATTGCATTGAATCTGTACATTGCTTTCAGGAGGATGGTAATTTTTTACTATATTTATCCTGCCAATCCATGAACATGGAAGATATTTCCATCTTCTGGGCTCTTCAATTTCTTTCTTCAGTGACTTGTAGTTCTTAACATACAGATATTTCATTTGCTTAGTTAGAGTCACACCAAGGTATTTTATATTGTTTGTGACTATTGTGAAGGTTGTTTTTTCCTTAATTTCTTTCTCAGCCTGTTTATTCTTTGTGTGGAGGAAGGCCATTGATTTCTTTGAGTTAATTTTATATCCAGCTACTTTGCTAAAGTCATTTATCAGTTCTAGGAGTTCCCTGGTTGAATTTTTGGGGTCACTCATATATACTATCCTATCATCTGCAGTTATCATGTGACTTTTTCCTTTCCAATTTGTATCCCTTTGATCTCCTTTTGTTGTCTAATTTCCCTGGCTAAGACTTCAAGTACTATATTAAATTGGTAGGGAGAGGGTGGCAACCTTGTCTATTCCTTGATTTTAGTGGGATTGATTCAAGGTTCTCTCAATTTAGGTTGATGTTGACAACTGGTTTGCTGTATATCGCTTTTACTATATTTTGGTATGGGCCTTGATTTACTGATCTTTCCAAGACTTTTTTCATGAAAGGGAGTTGGATTTGTCAAATGCTGTCTCAGCACCTAATGAGATGATCATATGTTTTTCTTTGAGTTTCTTTATATAGTGGATTACATTGATATAATATCCGTGCATTGAACCATCGTGCATCCCTGGGATGAAGCGTACTTGATCATGATAGATGATAATTTTTTTTAGATGATAATTTTTAATGTGTTCTTTGATTCACTTTGCAAGAATTTTATTGAGTATTTTTGCATAGATATACATAATGGAAACTGGTCTGTTCAGCCCACATCTAGCTCTCTTACTCTCACTCCTTTGTCCTCTTACCTTTCACTTCTCTCACTCTTCTCTTCTCTTTCCTCTCTCCCTCTCCCTCTCCCTCTCCCTCTCCCTCTCCGTCTCCCTCTCCCTTCTCTCTTTCTCCCTGCATTTCTATAATAAAGCTCTTAAACCATAGAGAGTCTCTGCTCCATCAAGATCTACTGCACACTCTCACAGATGTTGAGAATGTCTTCGCTTATCCCTCTCTCCCATAACCCCAGAGCAACAGGGTGTTGCCTCCCTGTACCCGGTAGGGGGCTGCCCCTTGTCCACCCCCTGCCCAGTGGGTTCAGAGGCTTAGATGCCCAACCAGGTGAGTGGAAAGTGTCTGGCAGCTCTCCCATGTCTGCCTGCCCAGAGCACAGGAACTCTGGCTGGATGGGGGCTATTTCTTCCCCCCTTCTTCCCCAGGGACTTCATTTGGGCCCCCCTTTTTTGTTGTTCCCAACAAATTTTAGGTTAGAATTTAATTTTATTCAATTTTAGAATGGCTACTCCAGCTTGTTTCTTGGTACTATGTGCTTGTTTTCCAACCTTTTACTTTGAGATAGTGTCTTTCTCTGGCACTGAGGTGGGTTCCTGTATGCAGCAAAATTTTGGGTCCTGTTTCCCTACCCAGTCTGTTAGTCTTTCTTTTTTTTGGGGGGGGGGCAATTGAGTCCATTGATATTAAGAGATATTAAGGAAAAAAGATTTTCTTCCTATTATTTTTGTTGTTAAAGATGGAATTAATTTTTGTGTGTGTGTGTGGGTATCTACCTTTTGGTTTGTTAAGATTATTTTCTTGATTTTTCTAGGGTGTAGTTTCCCTCCTTGTGTTAGAGTTCCCCATTTAATATCCTTTAAAGGGCTGTATTTGTGGAGAAATATTGAGTAAATTTGCTTTTGTCATGGATTATCTTGGTTTCTCCATCTATGGTCATTGAGAGTTTTGCCCAGTGTTATAGCTTGGACTGGCATGTTTTTTTCTTAGCATCTCTATAATGTCTGCCCAGGTTCTACTGGCTTTCATAATTTCTGGCAAGAATCTGGTGTAATTCTAATAGGTCTGCCTTTATATGTTACTTGGAATTTTTCCCTTAATGCTTTTAATAGTCTTTCTTTGTTTTAGGCGTTTGGTGTTTTGATTATTTGAGAGGAAGAATTTCTTTTTTTTTTTATTGTTTATTTTTTTTTATTACGTATTTTCCTCAATTACATTTCCAATGCTATCCCAAAAGTCCCCCATATGCCCCCACTTCCCTACCCACCGATACCCATTCTTTTGGCCCTGGCATTCCCCTGTATTGGGGCATATAAAGTTTGCAAGTCCAATGGGCCTCTCTTTCCAGTGATGGCCGACTAGGCCATCTTTTAATACATATGCAGCTAGAGACAAGAGATCCGGGGTACTGGTTAGTTCATCATGTTGTTCCAACTATAGGGTTGCAGATCCCTTTAGCTCCTTGGGTACTTTCTCTAGCTTCTCCATTGGGAGCCCTGTGATCCATCCAATAGCTGACAGTGAGCATCCATTTCTGTGTTTGTTTGGCCCCGGCATAGTCTCACAAGAGACAGCTATATCTGGGTCCTTTCAGCAAAATCTTGCTAGTGTATGCAATGGTGTCAGCGTTTGGAAGCTGATTATGGGATGGATCCCTGGATATGGCAGTCTCTAGATGGTCCATCCTTTCATCACAGCTCCAAACTTTGTCTCTGTAACTCCTTCCTTGGGTGTTTTGTTCCCAATTCTAAGAAGGGGCACAGTGTCCACACTTTGGTCTTCATTCTTCTTGAGTTTCATGTGTTTAGCAAATTGTATCTTATATCTTGGGTATCCTAAGTTTTGGGCTAATATCCACTTATCAGTGAATACATATTGTGTGAGTTCCTTTGTGATTGTGTTACCTCACTCAAGATGATGCCCTCCAGGTCCATCCATTTGGCTAGGAATTTCATAAATTCATTATTTTTAATAGCTGAGTAGTACTCCATTGTGTAAATGTACCATATTTTCTATATCCATTCCTCTGTTGAGGGGCATCTGGGTTCTTTCCAGCTTCTGGCTATTATAAATAAGGCTGCTATGAACATAGTGGAGCATGTGTCCTTCTTACCAGTTGGGACATCTTCTGGGTATATGCCCAGGAGAGGTATTGCTGGATCCTCCGGTAGTACTATGTCCAATTTTCTGAGGAACTGCCAGACTGATTTCCAGAGTGGTTGTACAAGCTTGCAATCCCACCAACAATGGAGGAGTGTTCCTCTTTCTCCACATCCTCGCCAGCATCTGCTGTCACCTGAATTTTTGATCTTAGCCATTCTGTTAGGTGGAATCTCAGGGTTGTTTTGATTTGCATTTCCCTGATGATTAAGGATGTTGAACATTTTCAGGTGCTTCTCTGCCATTTGGTATTCCTCAGGTGAGAATTCTTTGTTCAGTTCTTAACCCCCGCCCCCCAAAATTCTTGAATAGAACAGCAATGGCTTGTGCTGTAAGATCCAGAATTGACAAGTGGGACCTCATGAAACTGCAAAGCTTCTGCAAGGCAAAAGACACCATCAATAAGACAAAAAGACCACCAACAGATTGGGAAAGGATCTTAACCTATCCTAAATCAGATAAGGGACTAATATCCAATATATATAAAGAATTTCTTTAAGTGACTAATATCCAATATATATAAAGAATTTCTTTTCTAATCCAATCTCTTTGGTGTTCTGTAGGATTCTTGTATGTTCATGGGCATCTCTTTCTTTAGGTTAGGGAAGTTCTCTTCTATTATTTTGTTGAAGATATTTACTGGCCTTTTAACTTGGGCATCTTACTCTCTTCTGTATCTATTATCCTTAGGTTTGGTCTTCTCATTGTATCCTGGATTTCCTGGATGTTTTGAATCATAATGTTTTTGCACTTTGCATTTTCTTTGAATGTTGTGTCAATATTTTCTATAGTATCTTCTCTGCCTGAGATTCTCTCTTTTATCTTTTGTATTCTGTTGGTTATGCTTGCATCTATGGCTCCTTATCTCTTTCCTAGGTTTTCTATCTCCAGAGTTGTCACACTGTAATTTCTTTATTGTTTCTACTTCCATTTTTATATCCTGGATTGTTATGTTCAATTCCTTCACCTGTTGGATGTGTTTTCCTGTAATTCTTTAAGGGATTTTTTGTGTTTCCTCTTTAAGGGCTTCTACCTGTTTACCTGTGTTCTCCTGTAATCCTTTAAGGGATTTTGTGTTTCCTCTTTAAGGGCTTCTACCTGTTTACCTGTGTTCTCCTGTATTACTTTCAGGGAGTTATTTATGTCATTCTTAAAATGTTCTATTGGCATTATGAGATATAATTTTAACTTCATATCTTTCTTTTCTGGTGTGTTGGAGAATCCAGGACTTGGTGTGGCAGGAGAGCTAGGTTTGGATGATGCCAATTAATCTTGCTTTCTATTGGTAAGATTCTTGTGTTTGCCTTTCACCATCTGGTTATCTCTGGTGTTAGATGTTCTTGCTGTCTCTAACTGGAAGTTGTTTCCTCTGTGAATCTGTAAGCCTGTGTCAGCACTCCTGGAAAACCAGTTTTCACCTGGTTGAACTTGTGTATTGAGGCTCTGGAATAGCCCAAGCTCTGGGTGCAGATGGCATTCCTGTCCCAGCTGCTCCCCTGATCTTGTGCCCATGTGATCCTGGCCAGTGCTACTCCACACAGTTATTGGAGAGCAAGTGCCTGTCTCACCTCCAATCCCAGGATTAAAAACACTCCTGGGAGAACAGGTCTCTCCTGAGCAGATCCATACACAGCAGTCTGTGGCACAGCCTCAGCTAGCAGGTGCAGATGACTGGCCAGAAAGATTCAGTCCCTTGTTCCTCTTTCTAAGAAGAACGAAAGTAATCTCACTTTGCTCTTCCTTTTTCTAGAGCTTCATGTGGTCTCTGAATTGTATCTTGGGTATTCTGAGCTTTTGGGCTAATATCCACTTATCAATGAGTGCATATCATGTGAGTTCTTTTGTGATTAGGCTACCTCACTCAGGATGACATTTTCTAGTTCTATCCACTTGGCATAAAATTTTCATAAATTCATTGTTTTGAATAGCCGAGTAGTACACCATTGCATAAATATACTGTATTTTCTGCTTTCAATCCTTTGTTGAGGGACATTTGGGTTCTTTCCAGGTACTGGCTATTATATATAAGGCTGCTATGAATGTAGTGAAGCATGTATCTTTGTTATATGTTGGAGCATCTTTTGGGTATATGCCAAGGAGAGATATAGCTGGGTCCTCAGTTAGTACTTTGTCCAATTTTCTGAGGAATCCCAAAACTGATTTCACGAGTGTTTGAGCCACCTTCCAATCCTACCAACAATGGAGGAATGTTCCTCTTTCTCCACATCTTCATCAGAATCTAATGTCACCGGAGTCTTTGATCTTAACCATTCTGACTGGTGTGAGGTAGAATCTCAGGGTTATTTTGAGTTGCATTTCCCTGATGACTAAAGATGTTGAACATTTCTTTAGGTGCTTCACAGCCACTCATATTCTCCAGTTGAGAATTCTTTATGCCCCATTTTTAATATGTTAATTTGTTTCTCTGGACTCTAACTTCTTGAGTTCTTTTTATATATTGGATTTCAGCCCTCTATCAGATGTAGGGTTAATAAAGGTGTTTTCCTAATGTGTTCATTAATGTTTTGTCCTATTGACAGTTTACCTTGTATTACAGAAGTTTGCAATTTTATGAAGTCCCCATTGTCAATTCTTGATCTTAGAGCATAAACCATTGGTGTTCTGTTCAGGAAAATTTCCCCTATGTCCATGTGTTCAAAGTTTTTCCCTCCTTTCTCTTCTATTAGTTTTAGTGTCTCTGGTTTTATGTGGAGTTCCTTGAATCACTTAGACTTGATCTCTGTACAATGAGATAAATTCCTGAGGAACCACCAGACTGATTTCCAGAGTGGTTGTAAAAGCTTGCAATCCCACCAGCAATGGAGGAGTGTTCCTCTAAATTGGACATAGTACTACCAGAGGATCCAGCAGTACCACTCCTGGGCATATACCCAGAAGATGTTCCAATTGATAATAAGAACACATGCTCCACTATGTTCATAGCAGCCTTATTTATAATAGCCAGAAGCTGGAAAGAAACCAGATGTCCCTCAACAGAAGAATGGATACAGAAAATGTGGTACATTTGCAAAATGGAGTACTACTCAGCTATTAAAAACAATGAATTTATGAAGTTCTTAGGCAAATGGATGAATCTAGAGGACATCATCTTTAGTGAAGTAAACCAATCACAAAAGAAGTCACATGATATGCACTCACTGATAAGTGGATATTAGCCCAGAAACTTAGAATACTCAAGCTACAATTTGCAAAACACATGAAGCTCAAGAAGAAGGAAGACCAAAGTGTTGATACTTCATTCCTTCTTAGCATGCAGAACAATGTATCCATGGAAGGAGTTACAAAGACAAAATTTGGAGCTGAGATTTAAGGAAGGACCATCCAGAGACTTCCCCACCCAGGGATCCATACCATAATCAGCCACCAAACGCAGACACTATTGTATATGCCAGCAAGATTTTGCTGGCATGGCCCTGACACAGCTGTCTCTTGTGAGGCTATGCCAGTGCCTGGCAAATACAGAAGTGGATGCTCATAGTCATCTATTGGATGGAACATAGGACCCCCAATGGAAGAGCTAGAGAAAGTACCCAAGGAGCGGAATGGGTCTGTAACCCTATAAGAGGAACAGCAATATGAACTAACCAGTACCCCTGAGCTTGTGTCTCTAGCTGAACTTGTAACAAAGGATGGCCTAGTAGGCCATCATTGGGAGGAGAGGCCCTTGGTCTTGCAAAGATTATATGTCTCAGTACAGGAAAATGCCAGGGCCAGGAAATGGAAGTTGGTGGGTTAGGGAGATGGGTTAGGAGGGCATAGGGGACTTTCGGGTAGCATTTGAAATGTAAATGAAGAAAATATCTAATAAAAATTGTTTAAAAAAAACTACATAGGAATGGGAGTGGGTGGGATGGGGAGCAGCGGGAGGGGGAGGGGATAGGGGATTTTCGGAGTGGAAAGTAGGAAAGGGGATAACATTTGAAATGTAAATAAAGAAAATATCTAATATTTTATTTTTAAAGAAAGAATGGATCTATTTGCATTCTTCTGCATGTTGACCTCCAGTTGAACCAGCAACATTTTTTTTTTTTTTTTGAAAATGATGTCTTTTTTTCCACTGGATGGTTTTAGCTCTTTTTTCAATGATCCAGTGACCCTATGTGTGTAGGTTAATTCCTGGGTCTTCAATTCTGTTCCATTGATTGACCTGCCTATCTCTGTACCAAAATCAAGTAGTTTTTATCACTATTGCTCTGTAATGCAGCTTGAGGTCAGGGATGGTGATTCCTTTAGAAGATCTTTTATTGTTGAAATTAATTTTCAGTATCCTGTGTGTTTGGTAACTCCAGATAAATTTTCAAATTGCTCTTGCTAACTCTATGAAGAATTGTGTTGGAATTTTGATGTGGATATCATTGAATCTGCAGATTGCTTTTGGCAAGATGCCAATTTTACTATTTTATACTGTAGTTGGTTCATTTTGCTGGCCAGTACTTCAAGTACTGTATTAAAGAGAAATGAGAATGTGGACAGCATTGTCTTGTCTTTGATTTTATGTGAATCACATTGTTTTTTTCAATTTAATTTGATGTTGGCTATTGGCTAGCTGAATATTACATTTATTGTTTAGGTATACCTAATCTCTCCAAAACATTTAACCTGAAGAAGTGGTAGATTTTGTAAAAGACATTTTCTTCATATAATGAGAAGATAGTGGGTTTTTTTTCTTTCAGGTTGTTTATATGGTGATTTATATTAATGTATGTTTATATATTTAAACTCCCCTTTATCCCTGATATGAAGCCTACTTGATCATGGTAGATGGTGTGTTTGATATGCTCTTATATTCAGTTAGCTAGTATTTTATTGACTATTTTTTGTCAATATTCATAAGGTAGTTTGATCTGAATTTTTTTTCTTTGTTGAGTCTTTGTGTGGTTTATATATTACATTGACCATGGCTTCAGAATGAGTTTGACAGTGTTCCTTCTGTTTCTATTTTGTGGAATAATTTGAGGAGAGTTGGTATTAGTTCTTTTTTGTAAGTCTGGTAGATTTCTGAGCTAAAATCATCTTGCCCAGGGCTTTTCTTCCTTGGGAGATTTTTCATGACTGCTTCTATTTTTTAGGTGTTATAAGACTATTTAGAATGTTTACTTGACCTTATTTTTTACTTTGATAAGTTGTATTTGTCTAGAAAATTGTTCATTTAATTTAGATTTTTCAATTTGTAGGAGTACAAGCTTTCTAAATAAAACCTAATGATTCTTTGATTTCCTCAGTTTCTGTTATTATGTCTCTATGTCTCACTTTTCATTTCTAATTTTATTAATTTGGGTACTTTCTTTCTGCCTTAGGGCTTGTCTATCTTGTTATTTTTCTCAAATAACCAGCTTTTGCTTTTAATGATCCTTTGTATAGTTCTCTTTGTTCTAATTTGTTGATTTCAGCCTTGAGTTTGATTATTTCCTTCTTTTTACTCTTTGTAGGTATATTAGGTTCTTTATTTCCTTACAACTTCCAGATATGTTTTTAAATTGTTAGTATGAGAACTTTTCAGCATCTCTATGAAGGCATGTAGTACTATGAGATTCCTTGTTAGCTCTGCTTTCATTGTGTCCCACAAGTTTGGATATACTCTTCTTTCATTTCACTGAATTCTAGAAAGTCTATATTTCCTTTTGTTATTTCTTACCTGTTTCAGTGTTCATTGAGTAGGAGGGATGTTCTGTTTTCATAAGCAGGCAGGCTTTCTGTTGTTCCTTTTGCTGTTTAAATTCAGTTTTAATCCATAGTGGTCTAATAGGGTACAAGGAGTTATTTCAATTTTCCTGAATCAGTTGAGGTTTGCTTTGTGACCAAATATATGATCAATTTGGAGAAGGTTCCATGCAGTGCTGAGAAGGAGGTATGATGTTTGTGTTGTGGTGAAATATTTTGTTGATATCTGTTAGGTCCCTTTGATTCATAACCTTTGATAATGTCTTGATTTCTCTTTTCAGTTTCTGTCTCAACCTTTTCAGTTTCTGACAAATGGTGAAAATCAGGTGTTGAAGTGTCTATCTATTAATGTATGGGGTTCAACATGTGGTTTGAGTTTTAGTAATGTTTCTTTTACAAATTTTGTTCCCTTTGCATTTGGAGAATAGACATTCATAACTGAGATATCATTTTTGTGGAATTTTTCTTTGATGGGTATAAAATGCTCTTCTGCATCACTTTTGAATACATTTTGGTGAAAGTCTATTTTATTAAATATTAGAATGGCTACCCCAGATTGTTTCTTGGGGCCACTTGCTTGGAAACTTTTTTTTTTAAACAGAGCTTTATTCTGATGTAATGGCTGTCTTTGTTGGAAAGATGTGTTTCTTTTATTCAGAGGAATGAAAATTCCTTTCTGTTAGCCCGTGTCTTTTTATTAGAGAATTAAGACCATTCATGCTGTGAGATTTAAATGATCAATGACTGTTAGTTGCTGTTATTTTGATGTCTGTGGTATTACTGTGTGTCACTTTTTGTGCGTGTATGTGTCTTCTTTTGGTTTTGCTGCTGTGTATTTATCTCTTTCTTGTGTTTTCTCAGGTTTAATTGCCGATCTTCTGTTGGAGTTTTCCTTTTAGTATCCTCTGTAGGGCTGTATATTGTTTATATTTTGTTTTGTCATGGAATAGCTTGTTGTTGGTTTTTTTTTTTTTTTTTTCTATCTATGGTGATATAAAAGTTTTGCTGCATATAGTAGTCTGGGCTGGCATTTATGTCCTCTTATATACTATAATACTTTTTTAAAATCTTTTCTGGCTTTTAAAATCTCTGCTGATTTGTCTGTTGTAATTGTAACAGACTTATCTATATCTTTTACATGGCCATTATCAACTGATATCAGGTTCTAATATTCTTTTCTTTGTTTTGTATATTTAGTGTACTTAGTGATCTGATTATTATATGTTAGGAGAAACTTTTTTTTTTTTTCAACTCTGGTGCTCTGTAAGTTTCTTGTATGTTTATATGCATTTTCCCTTGAGGTTAGATACATTTTCTTAGACAATGTTTTTTAAGATATTTTCTGAACCTTTGCGTTAGGAGTCTTCTCCTTCTTCGACTCCTATTTTTCTTAGGCTTAGTCCTTTTATATTATCCCAAATTTCCTGGATGTTCCATTGTAAGGAGCCGCCTTCACATTCGCCACTACAAGATGGCGCTGATGGCACTGACACCCGTGTTCTAAGTAGTAAACAAGCAAGCTGCGCATGTGCCGGGGTAGCTTTCCACGCCATGTGCTCTGCCTTTCCCGTGACGACAACTCCGGCTGATGGGCTGCAGCCAATCAGGGAGTGACACGTCCGAGGCGGAGGACAGTCCTCCATAAAAGGGAGGGGGCTCCGCCATCTCTCGCTCTCTCTGGCTCCTTTCTCCACTGGCTCCGGATGGGGTAAGCAATAAAGTTTGTGCTGCAGAAGATTCCGGTTGCCCTGAGCGTGTTCTTACCAGGGGTAAGTAAAGTGCGGGCAATAAATGGTGCCGGAACCCGCGAGCTACTACATCACGGAGAAGGAGCGGTTAATGAAGTGTTCCCGGAAACAGACTGTTGAGAAGGATCCGGTGTGGGTTCAGAACTCTACAGCTGGGGAACTGTGGTAATGAAGTGTTCCCGGAAACAGACTGTTGAGAAGGATCCGATGTAGATTCAGAACTCTTCAGCTGGGGAACGGATGCGCGTTTGTTACAGCTTTACAAGGTATGTCTGGTCTTGAACTTTCTCTAGTGTTAAAAGCCCTTTTATTTCTTTTCACATGTCAACAAGCGGTTAAGACAGGGTGGAGAATTCTGAACGAAATTCAAGACAGTCTATCAGAAGTAAAGCGGGGAGAGAGAGCAGGAAAAAAGAGAAAGCATGGCGCGCCAAATAAGTATACAGGCCTTTCCACGGGTCTTGAACCCGAGGAAAAGTTAATGTCAGGGAAGAATACCTGGGGAGAGATTAGAAGGAAAGAGGAGAAAAAACAAAGGAAAAAAGAAAAGTTAATGTCAGGGAAAAATACCTGGGGAGAGATTAGAAGGAAAGAGGAGAAAAGAGATGAGTTTAAAGAGCCAGTTCTTAGTAGCTGTGAATCAGATGAAAAAATTAGCCCTTCTGAGAAAACAGACTTGGAGGAGGGAGCAGCTCATTATGAGAGAGAAATTCGAGCTTTTAAGTCAAGAAAAAAGCCAAAAGCGGCTGGCAAAGGCCAGCTTGCTGCTTGGCCTCAGGGCAGTTGGCTTCAAGGTCATAGTGCACCTCCGCCCTATGCGGAGCCCCCGCCCTGCATAGTGCGTCGGCTGTGTGCAGAGCAGCAGTGCGCAGACTCGTTCATTCCAAGAGAGGAACAAAGGAAGATGCAACAGGCATTTCTGGTCTTTGAAGGAGCCGAGGGTAGGCGTGTTCACGCTCCGGTAGAGTATATGCAGATAAAAGAACTTGCTGAATCGGTCCGTAAATATGGAGCCAATGCTAATTTTACCTTGGTGCAGTTAGATAGGCTTGCCGGCATGGCACTAACTCCTGCCGACTGGCAAGTGATTGCAAAAGCCGCTCTCCCCAATATGGGCAAATATATGGAATGGAGAGCTCTATGGCAAGAGGCTGCACAAACGCAGGCCCGAGCAAACACTGCTGCTTTGACTCCAGAGCAGAGAGATTGGACTTTTGACAGGTTCAAACCTTGGCAGCCACATCCAATGATTGGGCAGTTTTAGTTACCTCCTTTTCAGGACAAATAGGTAACCATTATCCAAAACATCCAATTTTACAGTTTGCCCAAAATCAATCTGTTGTGTTTCCACAAATAACAGTAAGAAACCCACTTAAAAATGGGGTTGTGGTATATACTGATGGATCAAAAACTGGCATAGGTGCTGTCT
The DNA here is from genome assembly GCF_978045245.1 of Mus caroli. Classification (NCBI taxonomy): domain Eukaryota; kingdom Metazoa; phylum Chordata; class Mammalia; order Rodentia; family Muridae; genus Mus; species Mus caroli. The sequence continues at coordinate 110,099,676 of NW_028227268.1, read as the reverse complement.
TAGTCAGGGTTTCTATTCCTGCACAAACATCATGACCAAGAAGCAAGTTGGGGAGGAAAGGGTTTATTCGGCTTACACTTCCATGCTGCTGTTCATCACCAAAGGAAGTCAGGACTGGAACTCAGACAGGTCAGGGAGCAGGAGCTGATGCAGAGGCCATGGAGGGATGTTCCTTACTGGCTTGCCTCCCCTGGCTTGCTCAGCCTACTCTCTTATAGAACCCAAGACTACCAGCCCAGGGATGGTCCCACCCACAAGGGGCCTTTCCCCCTTGATCACTAATTGAGAAAATGCCTTACAGTTGGATCTCATGGAGGCATTTCCTCAACTGAAGCTCCTTTCTCTGTGATAACTCCAGCTGTGTCAAGTTGACACAAAAATAGCCAGTACAATTGACCCCTTGTCAACTTGACACACAAACACATCACTAGTAAGCCTCAACCCTTATATTCTTATTCATCCCCAAGATCTAAATAACTTTAAAAGTCCCACAGTCTTTACATATTCTTAAAATTTCAATCTCTTTAAAATATCCATCTCTTTTAAAATCCAAAGACTTTTTACAATTAAAAGTCTCTTAACTGTGGGCTCCACTAAAACAGTTTCTTCCTTCAAGAGGGAAAATATCAGGGCACAGTCACAATCAAAGCAAAAATCAATCTCCAACCGTCCAACGTCTGGGATCCAACTCACGATCTTCTGGACTCCTCCAAGGGCTTGGGTCACTTCTCCAGCCATGCCCTTTGTAGCACACACGTTGTCCTCTGGGCTCCAGATGCCTGTACTCCACTGCTGCTGCTGCTCTTGGTGGTCATCTCATGGTACTGGCATCTCCAAAACACTGCGTGACCCCTTCAGTCCTGGGCCTTCAATTACAACTGGGGCTGCACCTTCACCAATGGCCTTCCATGGCCTCTCACAGTGCTGAGCCTGAGCTGCTGTGTGACCCCTTCATGCCTTCAAAACCAGTACCACCTGGGTGACCCTTACACATTACCAAGTCCCACTGCAGAAGGAGTACAACCTTGCCTATCTCTGGAACACAGCCTCTTTGTGCTTTCAGAAAACACTTCCCAGAAGATGTCACCTCAACGATGCTGGTCTCTTCTTAATCACCGCTAATTTCTTAGCTCCAGCTAACCAGCATCAATAGTCCCAGTAATGCAAAGTTTTTGCTTTAGTAGTTCTGGTATCTTGTTAATCACAGCTGATTCTTCAGCCCCAGCTAACCAGAACTACAAAATCTTCACAATAAAAACAGCAATGGCCCTGAAGAGAGTCTTTAATTTTCCCTCTGAAATTTCACAAACCAGGCCTCCATCTTCTGCACTGTTCTCAGCATTATCTTCCAAGCTCCTACACAACATCTGACAGAGCTCTTAACAACGAATGGATCTTCAAGCCCAAAGTTCCAAAGTCCTTCCACAGTCCTCCCCAAAACATGGTCAGGTTGTCAGAGGAATACCCCACTCTGCTGGTACCAATTTGTCTTAGTCAGGGTTTCTATTCCTGCACAAACATCATGACCAAGAAGCAAGTTGGGGAGGAAAGGGTTTATTCGGCTTACACTTCCATGCTGCTGTTCATCACCAAAGGAAGTCAGGACTGGAACTCAGACAGGTCAGGGAGCAGGAGCTGATGCAGAGGCCATGGAGGGATGTTCCTTACTGGCTTGCCTCCCCTGGCTTGCTCAGCCTACTCTCTTATAGAACCCAAGACTACCAGCCCAGGGATGGTCCCACCCACAAGGGGCCTTTCCCCCTTGATCACTAATTGAGAAAATGCCTTACAGTTGGATCTCATGGAGGCATTTCCTCAACTGAAGCTCCTTTCTCTGTGATAACTCCAGCTGTGTCAAGTTGACACAAAAATAGCCAGTACAGGTGCCTATGTGGCTAATGGTAAAGTAGTATCCAAACAATATAATGAAAATTCACCTCAAGTGGTAAAATGTTTAGTGGTTTTAGAAGTTTTAAAAACCTTTTTAGAACCCCTCAATTTTTTAGAAGTGGCTGGAGTGATTAAGCCTTCCAGTAAAGTTGCCAATATTTTTCAGCAGATACAATTAGTTTTGTTATCTAGAAGATTTCCTGTTTATATTACTCATGTTAGAGCCCATTCAGGCCTACCTGGCCCCATGGCTCTGGGGAATGATTTGGCAGATAAAGCCACTAAAGTGGTGGCTGCTGCCCTAACATCCCCGATAGAGGCTGCAAGAAATTTTCATAACAATTTTCATGTGACGGCTGAAACATTACGCCGCCGTTTCTCCTTGACTAGAAAAGAAGCCCGTGACATTGTTACTCAATGTCAAAGCTGCTGTGAGTTCTTGCCAGTTCCTCATGTGGGAATTAACCCACGCGGTATTCGACCTCTACAGGTCTGGCAAATGGATGTTACACATGTTTCTTCCTTTGGAAAATTTCAATATCTCCATGTGTCCATTGACACATGCTCTGGCATCATGTTTGCCTCTCCTTTAACTGGAGAAAAGGCCTCACATGTGATTCAACATTGCCTTAAGGCATGGAGTGCTTGGGGAAAACCCAAACTACTTAAGACTGATAATGGACCAGCTTATACATCTCAAAAATTCCAACAGTTCTGCCGTCAGATGGATGTGATCCACCTGACTGGACTTCCATCTAATAAAACAGAAAGGGGGAGTCAAGGAGGCTCTACCCCGAGTACCAAGAGTGTCTGTGTCTATGGCACTCTTTACACTCAATTTTTTAAATCTTGATGCTCATGGCCATACCGCGGCTGAACGACATTGTTCAGAGCCAGATAGGCCCAAAGAGATGGTTAAATGGAAAGATGTTTTAAATAACAAATGGAAAGGCCCGGATCCTATTTTGATAAGATCCAGGGGAGCTGTTTGTGTTTTTCCACAGAATGAAGACAACCCATTTTGGATACCAGAAAGACTCACCCGAAAAATCCAGACTGACCAAGGGAATACTGATGTCCCTCGTCTTGGTGATGTCCAGTGCGATAACAACAAAGGGAGAGCAGCATTGGGAGATACAGAATTGGACGGCTAAATTTGAACAGACCCTTTGAAAATTGAGACTTGCCCCATGCACTTGGACCTGTCCCTGACCTAAGGACTATCTTTTCAACATTTTCCTTCTTTAAAGAATGGGTGGGGGTGGAATTATTTGGAGCTGTTCTTTGCTGTGGATTAGTGTTGCTTCTTTGATTGGTCTGTAAGCTTAAGGCCCAAACTAGGAGAGACATGGTGATTACTTCCCAGGCGCTTGCAGCACTAGAACATGGTGCTTCCCCTGATATATGGTTATCTATGCTTAAGCAATAGGTCGCTGGCCACTCAGCTCTTGCACCCCACGAGGCTAGTCTCATTGCACGGGATAGAGTGAGTGTGCTTCAGCAGCCCGAGAGAGTTGCATGGCTAAGCACTGCAGTAGAAGGGCTCTGTGGCATATATGAGCCTATTCTAGGGAGACATGTCATCTTTCAAGAAGGTTGAGTGTCCAAGTGTCCTTCCCCCAGGAAAAACGACACGGGAGCGGACCAAGACCCCTTTGGGTGATGAGCCTGGGAGGAGGTTTTGTGTAAAGCCCCTATTTTACACACTGGGGATTTGACCTCTATCTCCACTCTCATTATTATGGGTGGCCTATTGCTCTTATATAAAAGAAAAGGGGGAGATGTAAGGAGCCGCCTTCACATTCGCCACTACAAGATGGCGCTGATGGCACTGACACCCGTGTTCTAAGTAGTAAACAAGCAAGCTGTGCATGTGCCGGGGTAGCTTTCCACGCCATGTGCTCTGCCTTTCCCGTGACGACAACTCCGGCTGATGGGCTGCAGCCAATCAGGGATTGACACGTCCGAGGCGGAGGACAGTCCTCCATAAAAGGGAGGGGGCTCCGCCATCTCTCACTCTCTCTGGCTCCTTTCTCCACTGGCTCCTGATGGGGTAAGCAATAAAGTTTGTGCTGCAGAAGATTCCGGTTGCCCTGAGCGTGTTCTTACCAGGGGGACACACAAAAGCGCGGGCAATATTCCATGTTAGAAATTTTTAGCTTTAGCATTTGTTTTTCTTTTACCTGTGCATCAATTTCTTCTATCAGCTACAATTCTCTCTTCAATCTCTTATATTCTGTTGGTGATGCTTATGGCTGTAGTTCCTCTTCTCTTTCCTAGGTTTTCCATCTCCACGATTGATTCAGTTCATATTTTTTTATTACTTCTATTTCTATTTTCATGTCTTGAACAGATTTAATCATTTCTTTCAACTTTTATTGTATTTTCTTGTATTTATATTTATTTGTTTCCTCCTTAAGGGACTCTCTTCTTTGACTGTATTTTCCTGTATTTCTTTAACAGATTTATTAGTTTCTTCTTTAAAGGCCTCTATTATATTCATAAGATTAAATTTAAGGTAATTTTCTTGCAATTCATGTCTGTTAGGATATTCAGGCTTGTGGTGGTAGAATAGCTCATATCTGATGGTGCCATATTGCCATGGCTATTGTTGATTGTATTTTTATGCTGCCCTTTATTTATTTGGTTGTCCCTAGTGTTGGCGTTCCTAGTATTTTCTGGAAGGAGCAGGTCTCTGATGCTGCAGGTAGAGATAGTAATCTCTGATATCAGCAGGCCTCTGTAATTGCAGGTAGAGCTGGTTGTCCTTGGTGGCAGAAAGGTTCCAGTCATGCAGGTAGAGCTGGTACTCTCTGATGGCTTCAGTCTGTTAATTGTGGCAGGTACAAAATGATGCAGGTAGACCTGGTGGTTGCCGATGATTGCAAGCCTCTGTTTGTCCTGGACAAACTGCAGGACTCCAGAGATGCAGGTGGAGCTGTGGCCTGGGAATTGGAGTGCAGAAGAGGCAAGGCAGAGCTCACTGCTGCTGGGTTTGCCCAAAGAGGCCAGCAGGTAAGGAATTAGAGTAGAGGTTTCACCTAGTGGTTGCAGATGACTGCAGGCATTGTTGTAGCTAGAGGTGTGGACCAGAAGATGGAAGACAGAGGCTACAGGGCAGGACTTAGGGCTGCTGAGCCAGCAGGCAGGGCTTTAATTCTTGGGAATGTCACCTGTTTGTCTTTAGCTATAGAAGGCCTCCAGGGATGCAGGCAACTTGTCACTTATACTTTGAACTTACACCATGTGTGGTTTCTTAGGTCTGATTTTATTCCCAGTATTTTCATCTTTATTTTCCTTTTTTGAAAACAGTGACTTAGAAGGTTAATTCATTTCTCAAACTGCTCAGATCTTTCAAGTATTTATTTAGAAAGAATATGTGGGTGTTAAATTCTTAGTGCTTGCCTGTCTGTGTCTCTTTTTCTGGCAGAACATAAATGGTAACTTCTCTGAGGATAGAATATTTGATCCATGATGCAAAACATTTTGAAGCAGAAGATAGTAATGAAGGTTTAAAGTCAAATATACAGTCTTTTATAGGAATCTATTTAAAGTCACTCCTGTATTTTACTTAAATATTTAATAGTCCTATAACTATTAAAAACATTCAATTTGTATTTAAAAATCATGCAAAGAGAAAAGTTTTAAAAAACCCAGTGCAACATTATATCCATTAAATATTTAAGTCAAATAAAATAATATTAATTAGGTCTTCCAAAAACTAGGAGAATGAGAAAACTCCTTTATAACTCGACTTCAGAGCACAGCAGAAAACAGTGTGACACAGAATCCTATTAGAAGAAGCTGTTCCGTGTATAATGACATCACTTGCTCCCACACCAGCTAGGCTGCCTTCAGCAATGATGGACTGGGAGCAGGAAGCAGAGGAGACAAGAAACAGTGGTTTTCAGATACCAATTCACACAGCCTCTGGGAAAGGGAAGACAAGCAAGAGATTTGGGTAGCTTGCTCCCGAGAGGCACATTCTAGATTTCTCATAGTTAAGATGTGTTGAGAAAAATACCAGTACCTGCAAAAATGTGAGAAAACTTAAATCACCCATGCAAAATGAGGTATCAGGAATATAGGATGTTCACCTGAGCATCCCATTTCAATCCTATGGAACTGCCCACAAAAAGCCTTAAAACAGCTATCCAAAGGGGTAGATATATAACAAAAGAAGCAACTTTTAAAAACATGTACAAAAATCACAGAGTATTTATCTCACTATTCCAAAAGGATAAGGCAATTACATTTAGTAACCAGAAAAGAGTCAATATAAAAGATGTGGAAATGGTAATATTGAAACTAGAAAAGAATTGTTTTAAACATACATTATATACACGCCCAATAATATAAAACAAAAAATATAGATCAGTGAAGAATAAAAGTTATCAGTAGAGAAAAACAAAAAAACAGAAACCAGACTGAAATGCTGGAACTGAAAAATCAGAATATGAGAACTATTCACCCATGTATTTTGCTACAGTTTGGAAACTATCTATGAAATGATTAAGAACATAACAAAGGGGTCAATAGAAAAATGGTATACTAAAATACAGTTTCTCTTAGGCAAATATAGTCTCAAATATGTGAAGAATTTGTAATCTAGACAGAGAGCAGAAGGAACAACAGAGAGATGCACAGATAGAGGAAGACACAAAATGATAAATTAAAGTTGAATAAATTATGGACACTAGTACAATATTTCAAACTAGAGAAAATCATAGATAACATGTATATGAGAACCTCAACAAATCCCATTCTTTGAAAAGATGCTAGAACTTTTTGTTCTGATCATAGAGAACCAAAATAGAGTTCCATACACAGGAATGACCATGAAATTATACCAAGATTTCACACTCACAGCAATATAGGGCAGAAAGCATGAAGGGAATGTCTTTTAAATGATATAAGCAAAGTGAATCACATAGCCAGAACATCACCATATTCACTAAACATCTGCTTTACACATGAAAAGTTAGATGCACAATAATGTGATAGTTAATGAACAGATTTTCACTGTAAGAAATGAAGGGAGTTCCTCAGATTGAAAGGATGGTAGCAGTCAAATAATTTATTCTACCAGAAGAAATGAACAATGCACATTATTGCTTTTATAGCTCTCAACTATTCTATATGGATGTCAAGTCAAAAATAAAAATTACTGGCCATATGTTATAAATTTTATTTTATATGTATAATGGTTATAATGTCATCTACCCTCTTACTGATGGCTAAGAAGAAAAATACTGCAGCAAGGCCATTGCATTGTAGGTGAAGTGTTATGAGTCTACTAAAATTATAATATTGACATTAAGTACCTATATATATTTTAAAATAGTTGGAACAAAAATTGCAATAGCTTTTAACATCAAATACAGTAAATATTCAACTCATGTAAAATTCAAAACACATAAAATGGCATACTTGTTCATTTGAAATTTATCAAAAGAAGTCTCATCTACAGTTTTATAGCATGAAACACACTGTGATCTTCATTTCCAATTTGTCCTCATTCCCAATGGATCAAAAAGATCTTCTCCCCTAACTTCGTTTTCCCCACTTGCTCCATTAGCCCAGCAGCCAACTCAAGAAGGCATTCACTGGAAATATACCAGATGAGAAGAACACAGATATGGGTAAACTAACTGAAGACCCTCACTGCTCCCTCCTCTCTTCCAAATCCAATTATCTGTTCTTGTCCCAGCACTCCAACAGAACACTCATCTTATCCCCACCCAGGCATACCCCACTGTCCACATATTCAGTAGCTCTCACAGTCCATCCCTTCTTAATCTTCTTCCATTCCACTCAGTTGCCTTATCTTAGCCCCGAACCCTACTAGGCACACTATGCTAACAACCGAAGAGACATATATTACCCGGGAACACGTAGTCTGAAGATTGGCCCATATCTCTCACTTTGCTCCTGAGATCAAAATCCTCTAGTCACATTCCAAGCACTATTGCAGGAAAACTGCTATCATCTCCATTTCTTCATTGACCCATTGCACAAGGAATCACAAAGACTTTTCCCTCAAACTTACTTCCCTCAGCTCATCCCAGTACCCCAGCCTCCAATACCACCACTCATTCTCTGAACAAACCAGCTCAGCAGGCCAATAAAACAGGAAATACACAGGCATTGCACTCTGAAAATCTAGAGAAGAAACACAAGCAAGGAAAAAAACACCCCTCCCCAACCCAGAAATCAGCACTTACACGTATAAGCATCAAAATATCCAGATGCTTAGAAACAAGCATAAAAACATAACCAGTAAAAACCACAGCAATGTATCATGTGTCTCCACTACAGCCCAGCTATCTTACCACAGAAGGCCTTGACTATCCAAACATAAATGATGCTCAAGAAAAGGGCCTCCCAAACTAACTATATGAAGTTGTTACAAGTCCAAAGAGGAAAAGAATAAGGTTTATAAAGAAATTCAGTAAAATATAAGTAAACAATTCAAAAAATAATAATAAATCCCTCAAAGAAAGTAAAGAATGAACAAGCAAGCAAGCAAGCAAGCAAGCAAACAAACAAACCATTGAATAAAATGAATGAAATTGTTCAAGACATGAAAATTTAAATGGAATCAATAAAGAAAGCACAAACTGAGGAGATTACCAAAACAAAAAATTAGGAATTTGAGCAGGAAATACAGGATAGAAAAAATAGCGTACAAATGCATAGCAACTCCAGAAAATTCGGGGAAATAACAAGGTTGTCTGTGGGGAACTGTAGGCTGGTCTCCAGTTGAGCTGAGGTCTGAATCCCGATGGTCATAATTCACCTACATGACACAGTAGTCATTCTCTCATTCTCCTGGAACTCTGGCCCCTGCCTAAGTTACTGCCCCACCCCCCTCCCCAGCACACACAAGAGAAGCATGGTCAGTAGTCATGTAGGCAATGGCCCAAGCTTCTGACCTTCAGGCTAAACTCCTCCCCAGTTGCCTAGCAACAGTAAAGACCATAAAAAGGGCAGTTCAGCCCCTGCTTGCCCTCTCACTCCTTTGTTCTCTTACCTCTCATGATCCTCTCCTCTCCTCTCCTCTCCTCTCCTCTCCTCTCCTCTCCTCTCCTCTCCTCTCCTCTCCTCTCCTCTCCTCTCCTCTCCTCTCTCCTCTCTCTTACTCTCTTTCTCCCTAGCCTTTCCTCTCTCCTCTCTCTTACTCTCTTTCTCTCTAGCCTTTCCTCTCTCTCCTCTCTCTCTCTCTCCTCTCTCTCTCCGCCCCCCTTCTCTCCCTCTCTCTCTCTCTCTCTCCCTTCTCTGTCCCTGCATTTCTATAATAAAGCTCTTAAACCATAGAGCTGCTCATCAAGATCCTCTGTGCACTCTGGACAGTGTTGGGAGCCTCTTCCCTCATCCCTCTCTCCTATAACCTAGGGGCTTTAGCAAGGTAACTTCAGGGATCCCCAGGTAGGGTTGCCCCTTGGCCACCCCTGTGAAGAATGGGATAGAGAAATGCTTACCCAGGGATGAGTGGAAACGGTAGGTAGCAGTCCTCCCACGCCTAACTGACCAGATTATAGGGAAAATTCTGGCGGGGCATGGGTCTTCCCTTCCCCCACTTCACCTGGGCCCCTTTTTAATTCCCAACAGTTGTTCACTCTCACCACATCAATATAGTATTTTACAGTTCAGCTAGAGCAATAAAACAATTGAAGTATATCAAGGATACAAAAATTATAAATGAGGAAGTCATAATATCATTATTTGCATATGATATGATAGTATGTATGAGTGACCCTAAACGTTCCACCTGGGAATTTCTATGGCTGACAAAAACTTTCTGCAAACTGGTTGTGTCCAAGATTTACTCAAAAACATAATTTTGGCTTCTTATATACAAATTACAAATAACAGTAATTATTAAGATAGTACCTTTCATATTAACCTCAAATAATATAAAGTGATTTTGGGTAACTCTAATGAGGTAAGTTAAAGTTATATATGGTAAAAACGTTAAGTCTTTGAAGAAAGAAACCAAAGAAGATATCAGAAGATGGAAAGATCTCCCATGTTTATAGATTGGGAAAATTAGCATAGTAAACTTAGCCAGCCACACATATATTGACAATTGAGTTTTGATAAAGAACCCAGAAACACACAATGAAAAGCAAAAGAAAGAAACAAATCATGTTTAACAAGTGGTCTTGGTGAAGATGAACTTCTGCATATAGAAAAATGCCAATAAAATCCGACTTATCATCCTCTACAAAACCTAGTGAATCCAAAGACCTCAACAAAATACCAGGCATATTGAACCTGACAGAAAAGATATTTGGGAATAACTTTGAATGCATAAGCATGGGAGACAACTTTCAGACCAGAACACTATTAGTCCAGGCACTTAGATCAAGAGTTTAATAAACAGGACCTCATGAATCTGAAACACTTTGCCTTTGCCAGTGGGAATACAAAATTATGCTGTCACTGTAGAAATCAATGTGGTGGTTTCTTAGAAAGTTGGTAGTCCGTTTACCTCAAGATCCAGCTATATTACTCTTAGGTATATATCCAAAGGAAATGCTACCCTCCCACGTGGATACTTGCTTAGCCATGTTTGCTGAGGCTTTGTTTATAATACCCAGAAAATGAAGACAACCTAGATGTCCCTCAACAGAAGAATGGAAAAAGTAAATTTAAATAATTGAGTATTACTAAGATACTAAAAACAATGAGATTATGACATTTGAAGGCAAATGAACAGAACATTAAAATAATCACTGTGGGTGATATAACCCAGCCCAGAGAGATAAATATTGTGCATATTCACTGTATATGGACATTATCAATTAATTAATTTAAAACCTAGCTACAGTACACAGACCCAGAGAGATTAGGTGAAGAGGAGGGGTCCAGAACGGATATATAGTTCTCCCTAGGAGGGAGAAATAGAATAAATTTTATGAGCACATTGGGTAAAGGTGGGAATGGGAGCAGGGACATCAGGTGGGTTGAAATGGCATGGAGGGAAACAGTGTGGGATCAAATGGGACATTTTGTGGAGTATTTGGGTGATGGCATATAATCAGTGCAGTAGAAAGTTCCTGGAATCTAGGAAGGTGATCCTAATGAGGATTTTTCATAATACAGGATTTGGAGTCTCAATTGGACATCTCTTGTTTCCAGACTTCCAGTTGTGAGACTGTGTTGTATTCAATTGAATTGTTTGCCAAAGTGGTGCATGGAAATTCCCAAACAATGCAGACTGTGGCTCTGCAAACAGACAGCAGACATTACCATTACCATGTACAACAGCCACACAACTCATTCAACATGGAGAAGCTGAGTTAGGGCCAACATGGAACCCTCACCATTATGCTTCATTTAGTGTCCTTGGTGGAGGAAGGTTTCCACAGGTTATGGAATAATAAATGTGGACACCAACTCAGCCACAAATTTTTAGGTTTTGATCTATCATGCCTATAAAATATGCTAGGGAAAGAGTGGCACATAATTTATGTAAGTAGCCAACCAATGTCTGATTTGACTTGAAGCACAGTTGATTTGACAAGTGGAAACCCATGCTCACATTGCTTGGGTAACCAAGAACCAGGGAGTAAGTAGTCATAGATGTAGGGTAACACTAAATACTACAGGTCTAACAAAAGCTGTGATAGTTTTTGATTCTTGTTATTATTATATTATAATTTGTAATGTTTGGTTGCTATGTTTTCAGAAGCCTCTTCTTTTCTAATGATTTACAAAAAGTGTATCCAGAGGGATATAATCAGGATATTATATAAGAAAACCTATTTTTTAATAAAAGAAAAAAATTAACAAGAGGATATCTTAAACACACAGGGACAGTGGGTTCACTCACTCACTTACTGAGCTCAAAAATAATAGCAAAAACACAAACTATAAAAGAAATGGAAGTTTTATATACATAGCTGTAAGACTTTACAGAGACAGAGCATTCTCAGTTGGTTTCATGACAAGTTACTTGCTACAAGCATCTGCTTCAAGACTCTGTTAAACATGCAGAATGTTTGTAACAGATGATTTAACATACTAGCTTTCAGCATCATTATCTGTAATCTCAACATCTCTACTGAGTGAATCATACATCTCTCATTCCTTACATGGCTAATTGTTTTTGTTTGAAATATATCCAGAGTCTTTAATGAGATGAGAAATGTAAAACAAAATCAAATGTTGAGAAACAAGTAAATAAAAAGTGAAATAAAACATATAGTGGGTAAGATGAATTGTAGCTTATTAGCTAGAGACAACAAAACAAAATCCAAAATTTATCTGCAAAGCAAGATAAACTGTAACAAAATGAAACTGAGATAAATAAGATTCAGGAAAATGATTTATGGGAAAATAAAAAATATGTCAAAATAAAATCAGAGGACAACAAAGATATGGACAATATATATACAAATACACACACATATACACATAAGGATGTATATAATAAAATATTAACTATAGTTTTAATTAAAACGATTTATAGTTCCTCAAAATTTCATAGTGAACTCTAATTGTCAGTTTCTTCCTTCTTTTTTGTCATGAGTTAACATGCAACAAAAGTTAGTACAGAGTAAAGGATTTATTTTAACTAAAGGTTTAAGAACAGATACAGGAAATTACAGGTAATATGATAAACCAACAATCATTTTGGAACAAGTGGATGGGCTGGTTAAAGTTTGAAAATAAAGGTAACTGGAGTATTTTATCATTCATCTGCTAACCCCCACCGCCCACCCCCAATCTCCTGAAGAATAATCTACGGGGTCTCTCTTACTAATGGACTGTACTTTCTGTTGAGACTGCTACCAATACAGTTGCTACCACAGATGTTTTAACTCAGAAAAACTGGAGTAAAAAATCCCTACCAGGAAATCTGCAAAAATTATGCCTGAAGGGATTTCACAGAAAAGGTTCCCTGTGACTGAGACATAATTTTGTGTATAATTAATATACTAAGCCTTTAATTGTGCTAAACACATTGTAGCCACAGCCTTTACTCTCTCTGCCTGGAATACAGATAGACCCATAGTACTCACCACCTTTAATCCAAACAATGAAGGTAAAACTAGTTGGTGAAAGAAAACACCCACATTTGAAAGTGAAGCCTACTTATGTGTCAGGGAAAATGACTAATCAGAGAACAATTTGAAAGACTAGGATATGCCTAATTCTCACTAGAAGAGAGTAGAAAGAAAAGCTACTTAAATGAGCTGCCAGAGGGATAGAAGAATGATACGGTTTTACTGGGTCAGTGATAAAGAGACAGGATGCAGGGAAAGACCAAGGTAGATTGTAGCTGAAGTCTGGAACATATTGCTAACATTAGTATGAGGCCAAGTAGAGAAATTCAGAAAGAAATTGAGAGAAGCTAGATTGAATCAGTTAGCCTGGAAAGGAGTTTGAGCCAGAACAGCTGAGTTGAACCAGCCAGCCAGAGATCAGAAAGAACTAGAAAGAAGTGACCTTATTCATCAGAGGCTAAAAGCATTGTAAGCCTAGATAAGATTGTATAATGTCTAGGACTGGGTTAGTAGATGGAATCAGTAAGAAATGGCAGTAACATCAGGACAATACAAGTTATAAGAGTGGGTAGGGGCACACTAGATGAATAAACAGTGTGAAAATTAATGAACACTGCAATTAAATTACAACAGCTAACAAATGGACTTAGTAGACATCTACAAAACACTCTGCTCAAACACCAAACACCAATGAATATATACTCTCGTCAGCAGCTTGTGAAATCTTGTCCAAAATAAACCAAATACAAGGATACAATGTAACTCTCAACAAATGCATAATAACTGAACTAACATCTTATATCCTATTTGAGTACATGTCATAGCTAGGAATCAACAGCAAGATAAAGTACAGAAACTATGCAAAAATAAAGCAGATTAAACAACACACAACTGAAGAATAAATGAGCCATTGAAATGAAGGAAATAAAAACTTTCATAGAACAAGATGAAAATGGAAACAACATGTTGTGTCTGCCTGGACCAGCAAGGAAAACGCAACCACCAGTTCTTCTTAATGCAATTTATTCAGGCAGCTTCTCTCTTCAACTCCCCCAAGCCTCGGGATACAAGCATTTTTATGCACTCAAGCCACAACCACGTCTCAACCAATCACCACAGGTCACATCACCTCACCAGGCAGGCTTGCTCAGCCAATCAGGGATTAAGGGAGAGCCATCCACCAAATATGGGCTTGTTTACTGCCTGGCACAGATTTCCATCAGATGCCATCTTAGGGTGCGGCCCAGGCTGGCCAGAGAGTCCGGAATGGCTTCCCACAACAACAAATACAAATATAGATGGACGTAGTAAAGATATTCTGTTGAAGTTTACATTAAAGAATCTATATTAAACATCAGAGGGTATTTAAGAAAGATGGCTCAGCAGCAGCAGGGAAGCAGAAAACCTGCCTTACCAGGGCACAAGTCCCTTCCTGTCAGCTCCAGCTCCAGGCCACCTTGGGCACTAACTCTGCGCAGGGTCCCATGGTCCCCAGAGGACTCTCCACTTGATCTTAGGATCACTGGAGAGTAGAACACAACAACTGTTCCAAACCAATTGGGCCTGTGACAGCAGAAGCAAGGACACAGGAGCCCAGCCTGACAAGCGGATTGGGTTCCTTCTGGTACTGGTCCACCTTGGTTTTGAACATAACAAACAGCCCCATGATCCTCAGAGTAGACAACACTTCCAGGTGCTGTAACATGCCCAGGATCTTAGGATTCCAGGATACCAGAATGACAGGAGCTTGGTCACATCAGGATCTCAGGGACTCAGAGGACGTTTGACAGCCAAGAACTCTGACACACCCAGCATCTCAGGTTTACAGGAGCTGGGAATCACACGACCACAGAGAAAGCTGGACTCTAAGAAGTCATGAATCAACTGGGATTATAGGAAGGAGAGGTTCCAATCAGATATATTGAGGGCAGCAAGCACTTGAGATAATCAGATGGCAGGAGGCAAGCGTAAGAACAGAAGCAACAGAAATGAAGGTTATTTGGCATCATCAGAACGAAACTCTTCCACCACAGCAAGTCCCGGATACAACATCATACCAGAAAAGCAAGACATGGATCTAGTCACTTCTCATGATGATAATGGAGGACGAGGACATTAAGAAGGAAATACAGGAAAACACAGATAAACAGGTAGAAGTCCTTAAAGAGGAAACACAAAAACCCCTTAAAGAGTTATAGGAAAACACTACCAAACAGGTGAAAGAATTGAACAAAACCATCCAGGATCTAAAAACGGAAGTAGAAACAATAAAGAAATCACAAAGGGAAAAGACTCTGGAGATCGAAATCCTAACAAAGAAATCAGGAACGATAGATGCGAGCACCAGCAACAAAATACAAGAAATGTAAGATAGAATCCCAGGTGCAGAAGATTCCATAGAAAACATGTACACAACCATCAAAGAAAATGCAAAATGCAAAGAGATCCTAACTCAAAAAATCCAGAAAATTCAGGACACAATAAGGAATATAGGTAAAGATGTGAATGAAGATTTTCAAATTAAAGGGTCAGTAACTATCTTCAACAAAATTATAGAAGAAAACATCCCTAACCTAAAGAAAGAGATGCCCATGAACATACAAGAAGCCTACAGAGCTCCAAATAGACTGTACCAGAAAAGAAATTCCTCCTGACAGATAATAATCAAAACAAAAAATGAACTTAATAAGGATAGAATAGTAAAAGCAGTAAGAGAAAAAAGTCAAGTAACATAAAAGGCAGACCTATCAGATTACACCAGACTTCTCACCAGAGACTATGAAATCCGGAAGATCCTGGAAAGATGTTATACAGACCCTAAGAGAGCATAAATGCTAGCCCAGGCTACTATACCCAGCAGAAATCTCAATTATCATAGATGGAGAAACAAAAGTATACCATGACAAAATAAAATTCACACAATATCTTCCCATGAATCCAGCCCTTCAATGGATACAAAAGGGAAAACTCCAACACCAGGAGGGAAATGACACCCTAGAACAAGCAAGAAAGTAATCCTTCAACAAACCTAAAAGAAGATAGCTACAAGAGCAGAATCCCAACTCTAACAACTAAAATAACAGGAAGTAATAATTACTTTTCCTTAATATCTCTTAATATCAATGGACTCTATTCCCCAATAACAAGACATAGACTAACAGATTGGCTACATAAGCAGAACATTTTGCTGCATGCAAGAAAACCACCTCAGGGACCAAGACAGATACTATCAGAGTAAACGGCTGGAAAACAATTTTCCAAGCAAATGGTCCAAAGAAACAAGTTGGAGTAGACGTACTAATATCGAATAAAATTGATTTCCAACTCAAAGTTATCAAAAAAAAAAAAAGACAAAAAGGGACACTTCATACTCATCAAAGGTAAAATCTTCAGAGCTGAACTTTCAATTCTGAATATCTATGCCTTAAATACAAGGGCATCCACATTCATTAAAGAATCTTTAGTAAAGTTCAAAGCACACATTGCACCACACACAGTATTAGTGGGAGACTTCAACACACCACTTTCATCAATGGACAGATCATGGAAGCAGAAACTAAACAGGGACACAGTGAAACTAACAGAGGTTATGAAACAAATGGATCTGACAGATATCTACAGAACATTTTATCCTAAAACAAAAGGATATACCTTCTTCTCAGCACCTCATGGTACCTTCTCCAAAACTGACCATATATTCTGTCACCAAACAGCACTCCACAGATACAAAATTATTGAAATAATCCCATGCACCCTCTCAGATCACCATTGACTAAGGCTGATCTTCAATTCAATAACAACATAAATAATACAAAGCCAACATTCACGTGGAAGCTGAACAACATTCTACTCAATGAAAACTATGTCAAGAAAGAAATAAAGAAATTAAAGAAATTTTAGAGTTTAATGAAAATGAAGCTACAACATACACAAACTTATGGGACACAGTGCAAGCAGTCCTAAGATGAAAACTCATAGCTCTGAGTGCCTCTAAAAAGAAAATAGACCAGCACTCGGGAGGCAGAGGCAGGCGGATTTCTGAGTTCGAGGCCAGCCTGGTCTACAAAGTGAGTTCCAGGACAGCCAGGGCTATACAGAGAAACCCTGTCTCGAAAAACCAAAAAAAAAAAAAAAAAAAAAAAGAAAATAGAGAGAGCATACACTAGCAGCTTGACAGCACACCTAAAAGCTTTAGAACAAAACTAAGCAAATTCACCCAAAAGAAGTATACAGCAGGAAATAATAAAACTCTGGGATGAAATCAACCAAGTAGAAACAAAAGAACTATACAAAGAATCAACCAAACCAAGAGCTGCTTTTTGAGAAAATCAACAAGATAGATAAACCCTTAGCCAGACTAACTAGAGGGCACAGGGAGAGTATCCTAATTAACAAAATCAGAAATGAAAAGGGAGACATAGCAACAGAACCTGAGAAAATCCAAAACATCATCAGATCCTACTACAAAAGGCTATACTAAACAAAACTGGAAAACCTGGATGAAACTGGCAATTTTCTAGAGAGATACCAGGTACCAAAGTTAAATTGGATAATATTAATGATCTAAACAGCCCCATATCCACTAAAGAAATAGAAACTGTTATTAATAATCCTCCAATCATAAAAAGCCCAAGACCAGATGGGTGTACTGAAGAGTTCTATCAGACCTTCAAAGAAGACCTAATTCCAATTCTCCTGAAACTATTTCACAAAATGGAAAGAAGGTACTCTACCAAATTCATTCTATGAAGC
Organism: Mus caroli; assembly: GCF_978045245.1. Classification (NCBI taxonomy): domain Eukaryota; kingdom Metazoa; phylum Chordata; class Mammalia; order Rodentia; family Muridae; genus Mus; species Mus caroli. The sequence goes on along the minus strand of NW_028227268.1, from coordinate 110,082,019 downwards.
CACAGTTACTCTGATACCTAAATCACACGAAGACCCAAAAAAAGATAGAGAACTTCAGAACAATTTCCCTTGTGAATATCGATGCAAAAATACTCAATAAAATTCTAACAAACTGAAGCCAAGAACACATCAAAATGATAATACATAATTATCAAGTAGGCTTCATCCCAGGGATGCAAGGATGGTTCAATATATAGAAAGTCATCAATGTAATCAACTATATAAACAGATTTAAAGACAAAAACACATGATTATCTCACTAGATGCTGAAAAAGCACTTGACAAAATCCAACAACCATTCATGATAAAAGTCTTGGAAATATCAGGAATTCAAGGCCCATACTTAAACATAATAAGAGCAAGATACAGCAAACCAGTAGCCAACATCAAACTAAATGGAGAGAAACTTGAAGCAATCCCACTAAAATCAGAGACTAGACAAGGCTGCCCAGTTTCTCCCTACCTATTTAATATAGGACTTGAAATCCTAGCCAGAGCATTTAGACAACAAAAGGAGATCAACGGGACACAAATTGGAAAGGAACAATTCAAAATATCACTATTTGCAGATGATATGAAAGTATATATAAGTGACCCTGAAAATTCCATCAGAGAACTCTTAAATCTGATAAACAGCTTCAGTGCAGTAGCTGGATATAAAATGAACTCAAACAAATCAGTGGTCTTTTTTTACACAAAGGATAAATGGGCTGATAAAGAAATTAGAGAAAAAACACCCTTCACAATAGTCACAAATAATATAAAATACCTTGGTGTGACTCTAACTAAGGAAGTGAAAGATCTGTATGATAAGAACTGCAAGTCTCTGAAGAAAGAAATTGAAGAAGATCTCAGAAGATGGAAAGATCTCCCATGCTCATGGATTGCCAGGATTAATATAATAAAAATGACTATCTTGCCAAAAACATTCTACAGATTCAACGCAATCCCCATCAAAATTCCAACTCATTTCTTCACTGAGTTAAAAAGGTTAATTTGCAAATTCATCTGGAATAACAAAAAACCTAGGATAGCAAAAACTATTCTCAACAATAAAAGAACCTCTGGTGGAATCACCATGCCTGACCTCAAGCTGTACTACAGAGTAATTGTGAATAAAAACTGCATGGTACTGGTACAGTGACAGACAGGTAGATCAATGGAATAGATTTGAAGGCCCAGAATGAACCCACACACCTATGGTCACTTGATATTTGACAAGGGAGCTGAAAACATCCAGTGGAAAAACAGACAGCATTTTCAACAAATGGTGCTGGCCCAACTGGTGGTTATCATGTAGAAAAATACGAATTGATCCATTTTTTTTCTCCTTGTACAAAGCTCAAGTCAAACTGGACAAAGGAACTCCACCTAAAACCAGAGACTCTGAAACTTATAGAGGAGAAAGTGGGGAAAAGCCTCGAAGATATGGCACGGGGGAAAAATTCCTGAACAGAACAGCAATGTCTGGTGTTGTAAGATCGAGAATCAACAAATGGGACCTCATAAAATTACAAAGCTTCTGTAAGGCAAAGGATGCTGTCAATAAGACAAAAAGGCCACCAACAGATTGGGAAAGGATCTTTACCAATTCTAAATCTTATAGGGGACTGATATCCAATAAATACAAAGAAAATCAAATAACCCTATTAAAAATGGGTTACAAAGCTAAACAAAGAATTCTCAACTGAGGAATATGAAATGACTGGATGCACCTGAAAAAACGTTCAACATCCTTAATCATAAGGGAAATGCAAATCAAAACAACCCCAAGATTCCACCTCACACCATTCAGAATGGCTAAGATCAAAACTCAAATGAAAGCAGATTCTGGTGAGGATGTGGAGAAAGAGAAACACTCCTCCATTGCTGTTTGGACTGCAAACTGGTACACTTTGGAAATCAGTCTTGAACACTGGCCAGGGAAAATTTGAGAATTATCAAAACATACTTTAAAATTGCATATCTCAGTATAACTGTTTTGTGGTCAGTATGGGATTTTAGCTGTAGAAATGTTTCTTTCCTGAACTTGGGTGCCCTTGTGTTTGGTACATAAATGTTTTACATTTTAATATCCTCTTGGTGAGTTGTTTCTTATATAAGCATTCAGTGCCTTTTCCTGCTTCTTACTAGATTTGGTTTGAAATTACTTCATCAGGTATTAAAATAGTGATGATTGCTTGCTTCTTTGGTCCATTAGTTATGGTTTCCTTTTTGTATCTCTTTAACATAATTTATGTCTTTGATGGTGAGCCGAATTTCCTAAATTCATCAATAAGATGGATTTCCTGTTTTAATCCAATCTGTTACCCTTTCTTTTTATTTTGGGGGAATTGATGCCATTAATATTTAGAGTTATAAGTAAGTGGTGTGGATTAATTGCTTTTTTTTCTCTCTTTTGATTTAATATTTTTGTTGTGTCTTCTTGGGTGTACTTAACTATCATTTCAGCTATAAGCTTTTTTTGTGTGTCTTCTGTGGAGCTGTAATGTAAACATATATTGCTAAAATTGTTTTTAATCATGGGATGTGTTTTCTTTCACGATGGGGTTGATAGTTTTTCTGGGTATAGTAGTTTTGGCTGGCATCTGTTGTCTCTTAGACTGTATTGAACATCCCTTTAGAAACTTTTGAGTTTCAGAGTCTCTTCTGTAAAGTCATATGTTATCTAGTGGGACTGTCTTCATCTATAACTTTGTCTTTTCCCTTCCAACTTTTCTTTGTATTTTATATTTTGTGTTTTGATTATTGTAACTTGTAGGGACTTCCATTTCTTCTTCTTTCAGTTGAACATTATTTATGTACCTTATACATGAATGAACATCTATTTCTTTATTGTGTTGAAATTTTCTTCTATTATTTTGTTAAAAATATTTTCTGTGCCTTTGATCTCTCCTTCTCTTCTTCTTCCTCTTCCTCATCCTCTTCTCATTATCTTCATAATATTCTTATTCTTATCCTATATCCATAATTCATCGTTTTTTGTCTTATTAGAGTGTCCCAAATATAGTTTATAGACTTAACATTTTCTTTCACTGAGTTGTTCATTTCCTCTCCTTCATTTTCATGACATGAAATACTCTTTTCTATGTCATGCTCTTGCTCAGGCTTAACTCTGAAGTTTATAATTTTAGTTACTGCATCTTTCATTTGCAGTTTAATTTCAGTTTTGACTTTTCTGAAGTTCATAGCAGGGCTGGTGAGATGGCTCAGCAGGTAAGAACACCGACTGCCCTTCCGAAGGTCCTGAATTCAAATCCCACTAACCACATAGTGGATCACAACCACCCATAATGAGACCTGATGCCCTCTTCTGGGGTGTCTAAAGACAGCTACAGTGTACTTACCTATAATAAATAGATAATTCTTTAAAGTTCATAGCATCATCTGCCAATATAAAAATTAACTAGAGGGATCTCATATTAATAACATAACACTTTTAAAAGTTATACATAATTGTACTGGCTAGTTTTATGTCAACTTGACACAGCTGGAGTTATCACAGGGAAAGGAGCTTCAGTTGAGGAAATGCCTCCATGAGATCCAACTGTAAGGCATTTTCTCAATTAGTGATCAAGGAGGAAGGGCCCCTTGTGGGTGGGACCATCCCTGGGCTGGTAATCTTGGTTCTATAAGAGAGCAGGCTGAGCAAGCCAGGGGAAGCAGCCAGTAAAGAACATCCCTCCATGGCCTCTGCATCAGCTCCTGCTTTCTGACCTTTTGAGTTCCAGTCCTGACTTCTTTGGTGATGAACAGCAGCATGGAAGTGTAAGCTGAATAAACCCTTTCCTCCCCAACTTGCTTCTTGGTCATGATGTGTGTGCATGAATAGAAATCCTGACTAAGATAAATATTAAAAAAAAAATAAAGAGTATGTAGGTAGAAATAATGCAACTTGAAGCTGAAATCAATGAAATAATAAAATACAAAAAAAATCAGAGTGAATAATTTTCTTCTTGAAAAAATTAGCAATATTTACAAACTTTTCACCACATTAATCCAGAGAGATAAAAGATCAAAATTAATACAATTAGAAATAAAAGAGGACTAAGTACAACAGAAATTGAAGAAATTTAGCATATGATAAGAGCACCATTCCAACATACTGAAAAATCTAAAAAGAATCAATAAATCTTATTAATACAGAACACCTCACAAAGTTAAATCAAGATAAATTAAACAAGTTAAAAATATCCCCAACCCCAAGAAAAGTAAAAGTAGAAAAAAATACCCAGGATGAGATGTATTCAGCAAAGAATTCTACCAGTTCTTCCAAGAAGAATTAATACCAGTATTATTCAAAACATAAATGAAAGGAACCTCTATTTTATTATCCATCCACTATTACCTATGTCCCACCACCACACATAAACTCAATAGAAAAAAAATGAAATAATACAACAGTTCCCCCTTTAAATGTAGTTCTAATTATTTTCAATAAAATACGTGCAAAATGAATTCAAGTAAACATCACAAACATAACTGACCACATTCAAATGCAAGAACAGTCAAACATTTTTAAACCGGTAGATGTAATTCAACAATAAAAGAATAAAATTATAAAAAAAAACACATAATAATCTACTTAGATACAGAAAATATCTTTGACAAAATTCAGCATCCTCTCATGATAAAAGTCCTGAAAAGACTAAAGTCCTGATAACTAAACCATGTAAAGCATAATAACAAATTATCTATGTTCTGGGACAGAACAAATATATTATTCCTCCTAAGGATACTCTGTCTGTTTCAAGGCTATTCGCAATTCAGGGATACTGACCTAAACTAACAAGAACAGAAAAGAGGCTCTGGGTTATTTGTAAGATCCTAGGAATATGAGTGCTCCATGGAGTTTCACTCATGACAGAAATGATCTCTACTTCCAGAACACACTGAAATTAGATTAATAGAAATGACAACAACTGATCTAAGCATTGCATAGGAATGCAAATTTACTGGTATGTAACATGATTGTGAACACTGAAAAATGAAATAGTATGCATACACATTCGACTCAATAAGGGAATTTAGCTATTAATACAGGATTCAAGGATGATAGAGAATATACTTTATTTCAATACACTATGTTGAATGAATCAGAGACAAACTGAAATGATAATACAATTTAAATTGGATCACTGCAGATTCCATAAAATAATTAATTGGATAAAATATATGGAAGCTGCCAAGAATGAAAACAACAAAGTAGTCCTATTTTTACAGGGCTTGGTATTTCAACTTATGCCCAACAAGCCAAATTCAGCCACTCATCCTTGATAAGCCAATTAAATAAATCAAATTACTTTTGAAAAGTAGAAAAAGGTGCTTGCTTCCACAGCACATATACTAATGGAACTATACAGAGATTAGCATGGCCCCTGCGCAAAGATGACACGCAAATTTGTGAAGCGTTCCATATTTTTACAAGTCATTGCCCTTTCTGTACACAAAGAATAAACAGGCTAAGAAAGAAATTAGGGAAACAACACCCTTCTCAATAGTCACAAATAACATAAAATACCTTGGTGTGACTCTAACTAAGGAAGTGAAAGATCTGTATGATAAGAACTTCAAGTCTCTGAAGAAAGAAATTAAAGAAGATCACAGAAGATGGAAAGATCTCCCATGCTCATGGATTGGCAGGATCAATATAGTAAAAATGACTATCTTGCCAAAAGCAATCTACAGATTCAATGCAATCCTGATAAAAATTCCAACTCAATTCTAAAATCGAATTAGAAAGGGCAATGTGCAAATTCATCTGGAATAACAAAAAACCTAAGATAGCAAAAACTCTTCTCAAGGATAAAAGAACCTCTGGTGGAATCACCATGCCTGACCTAAAGCTGTACTACAGAGCAATTGTGATAAAAACTGCATGGTACTGGTATAGTGACAGACAAGTAGACCAATGGAACAGAATTGAAGAACCTGAGATGAACCCACACACCTATGGTCACTTGATCTTTAACAAGGGACCTAAAACCATACAGTTGAAAAAAGACAGCCTTTTCAACAAATGGTGCTGGCACAACTGGTAGTTATCATGTAGAAGAATGTGAATTGATCCATCCATTCCTATCTACTTGTACTAAGGTCAAATCTAAGTGGATTAAGGAACTCCACATAAAACCAGAGACACTGAAAATTATAGAGGAGAAAGTAGGGAAAAGTTTGGAAGATATGGGTACAGGGGAAAAATTCCTGAATAGAACAGCAATGGCTTGTGCTGTAAGATCGAGAATCAATAAATGGGACCTCATAAAATTACAAAGCTTCTGCAAGGCAAAAGACACTGTCCATAAGAAAAAAGACCACCAACAGATTGGGAAAGGATCTTTACCTATCCTAAGTCAGATAGGGGACTAATATCCAATCTATATAAAGAACTCAAGAAGGTGGACTCCAGAAAATCAAATAACCCCATTAAAAAATGGGGCTCAGAACTGAACAAAGAATTCTCACCTGAGGAATACCGAATGGCAGAGAAGCACGTGAAAAAATGTTCAACATCCTTAATCATCAGGGAAATGCAATTCAAAAGAACCCTGAGATATCATCTCACACCAGTCAGAATGGCTAAGATCAAAAATTCAGGTGACAGCAGATGCTGGCAAGGATGTGGAGAAAGAGGAACACTCCTCCATTGTTGGTGGGATTGCAAGCTTGTACAACCACTCTGGAAATCAGTCTGGCAGTTCCTCAGAAAATTGGACATAGTACTACTGGAGGATCCCGCAATAACTCTCCTGGGCATATATATCTAGAAGATGTCCCAACCGGTAAGAAGAACACATGCTCCTTATTTATAATAGCCAGAAGCTGGAAAGAACCCAGATGCCCCTCACAGAGGAATAGATACAGAAGATGTGGTACATTTACACAATGGAGTACTACTCAGCTATTAAAAAAATGAATTTATGAAATTCCTAGGCAAATGGTTGGACCTGGAGGGCATCATCCTGAGTGAGGTAACAGAATCACAAAGGAACTCACACAATATGTACTCACTGATAAGTGGATATTAGCCCAGAAACTTAGGATACCCAAGATATAAGATACAATTTGCTACAGGCATGAAACTCAAGGAGAACGAAGATCAAAGTGTGGACACTGTGCCCCTTCTTAGAATTGGGAACAAAACACCCATGGTAGGAGTTACAGAGACAAAGTTTGGAGCTGTGACAAAAGGATGGACCACGTAGAGACTGCCATAGCCAGGGATCCATCCCATAATCAGCTTCCAAACGCTGACACCATTGTATACACTAGCAAGATTTTGCTGAAAGGACCCTGATATAGCTGTCTCTTGTGAGACTATGCCAGGGCCTAGCAAACACAGAAGTGAATGCTCACAGTCAGCTAGTGGATGGATCACAGCCCCCCAATGGAGGAGCTACAGAATGTACCCAAGGAGCTAAAGGGATCTGCAACCCTGTAGGTGCAACATTATGAACTAACTAGTACCCCAGAGCTCTTGACTCTAGCTGCATATGTATCAAAAGATGGCCTAGTTGGCCAGCACTGGAAAGAGAGGCCTATTGGACTTGCAAACTTTACATGCCCCAGTATAGGGGAATGCCAGGGCCAAAAGGGGGGAGTGGGTGGGTAGGGGAGTGGGGCAGAGGGTATGGGGGACTTTTGGGATAGCATTGGAAATGTAATTGAGGAAAATGCCTAATTAAAAAAAAAAGAAAAGTAGAAAAAGGAGATTCAATCAATAAGTCCACAGAGAAGAAACAAAGTGATGCAATCATATTCATTTCTCCCTTCCAATCCCATCTTGAGGATCCTGGTATAAGATTTAGGTTTAAGTGGGGGACAAGAGTTATAAACAGCATGCTTGTAGAAAAGTAGTACTGAAAAAAATATAAATTTTGTGGGATTGGTGGGACATCCCTGCAGGTAAAACATGTGCTGAGGACCTGATTTTTATCTCCAAGACCCATATGGTAGGATTAAGTAAATCATTCAGGTTTTTCTTTAACATACCTACCTACAAACACACACACATGCACATATTGCCCTAATTTTATCAAAGAAATGCATCAATTTTACCCAACAAGATTTACCAAAAGCTTTAAGAAAGATAGGGTATAGAAATTGGCTAGTTAATTCATGAACAAGTACCTGAAATGAATGGTCCTTCACCAGAAACAAGAAATGTTTTTATTTCTCTAATCCAGAAAGCCACACTGAGCCCTGGTTTATAGTAACCTGTCCATAAAAAGCACTTGTACCTAGTGACTTTTTATGAGGGTGTTATTAGAACTCCAGGCTATATACTAATTCTTTCTGGTCAACAAATTTGGATTAGATCATATATTGCTATGTAAAAAAATAGATTACATCTATTTTCTAATTTCAAGCTAAATTCTAAAATATTTTAGGGTGTCAACTCTTGAGTGGCAAATGTTATTGTAATTTTGGAAGCCACTGAGAACATTGGTGCTCTGTTGAAAGTTATTAAAATAAAGCTGTTTCCTCTTTGTCAAAAAGTGATATCTAACACTGTCCCTGAGTTGGAGACATGAGATTCTAGTCTGCTAGAATTATTAGAACAATATATACCATTGTTTGTCCCTGAAGAGTAACTTAGCTGAACCCATTAATCACCTTGGGAAAACTTCCATGCTATGAGATTAGAATAATTAAACCCTTAATGATGTATTGCACTTTCCTTTCTCAGAAATATCCTATGTACTGTTTCTTTTGGAGTTCCACTATGTAGCCTTAAGTCTACCCTTTTTCCAGGTACTAACTTAGAAAAGCACAGTTTTCCTTCCATCATTTTAGATTTAGATACTGGCCAAAACCTAAATATGTTTTGGGAGCTTTCCTATTTTTTTCTGTGCCCCTGTTTATGATGTAGCTTCTTGCTGTCCTCTGGTTGCTTTACTATCTCCATTGCTAACCATTCTGGCCTAACCCAAAGGCCAGGGCTCTTCTCAAAATCATTCCTCCAGCCCAGAGCCAATATTCACACCTTTCCTGATCAGATGGTTTAGCTCAAACTCTAATAAGGCTGGTGTGATACTGCCTAGTAAATCATCTTTTTAATTATTTTATTAATTAGACAAAACACCCAGCGGAGGAACCCACAATTCTCTAGCAACAGTTTCAGCTCATTCCCAATTAACATTTGCACGTGTTTGTTTAGTAACAACAAAAAAATTAAAAGAAGATTCAAATATTCTAGAATAGTTGATAAATTTAGAATAGAAAGACAAAGAGAATTACTATCCATAGTTACCAGAACTAATTATTCAGCTTTAGTAACTAAGAAAATTTGAGTTTGGCTTAAGTTTTTGCAAACAAAAAAGAAATAATAGGACATTTGGAACACAAATATATTCTAGTGACAGGCACCCTGCCGTCATCAGTGGAATACTGCCTGTCAGCTGGGGTTCTCATTCCATCCTTCTCCAAGAATAGAGTTTACAGACACAGCAAATAGTACAAACTGGAGGTGATACATTTTACGTATAAACAAATAAATTACTTATTGATAATTTTAAATTAACAACCTTATTGTGTTAAAACAACGGAAAACAAATTGTCACACAGGGTTTGAGTGAAACAGTTTTGAATTCTTGATAGGAGTGAGGTGAGCCACAGAGATGTTACAGCAGAGAAGAATTAAAATTCTGTAAGTGTTAACCAAAAGCAGTTTCTGTGGAGCATGTTTCCCATGGGAGTAGCAGTTCTTGAAAGCTAGAAGGAGCTGTAGAATAAATACATGTCTGAGGCTGAAGCTCAGAATCAGAGACTGAGTCAGGAATGAGATTTCCCTTTTACTCCAGCTTCTAGTCAGGTCCTGGAGCCTGGCCTAGATAAGTTTCCAGTACATGGCAGAAACCTTTGGTCTTGAGAATCTCCAGTGAGTCTTGCCCCACTAAATCTTAAAGGCAATCTTTTAAGGTAGTTGGCAGACAGATCCTGGAGTCCTCATTTCAGGCTTCTCTTTATGGAGACAGCACCTGAGACCAGGATCTGATTTTTGAAATCTTTATCTTCTTTTGCCCTTTGTTCCTTAAGCATTTCTACTGCTTCCTGTGCTCTGAAACCTTGAAGGAAAGTACAACAGTTAGGCCCAGCCAGGCCCCAACTGGCTGAATATTCAACATATAAAAATAGAGGAGAAAATGAGACCAATTATGGAAGACTGTAAACCTGGTCTGGAAAGGGAGAACTCAAACCTTCTAAAAGTGACTATAAATTTATAACAGATCTTCAAGTGTCTGTCTCTACAAGTGCAGGGGAGACTTGCAAAAAAGTTTCTGTCTATTCCTGGTTGCCAGGAAGACCTTGACAGGCTGCCTGATGCTTCACTGCTTCTTCCAGACTGGGTATTTCACTCAGTTAGTAGTTAATTTTTTGTTTTTCTGCAGTTGCTGCTTCTGCATTAACAGCCATCATCAGCCCCCACTCTGCAGTTCTGTTGCCCTTGAGGATTGAGCATGCCAGCTGTCAGAAGGCTTCAGAAAGCTCCATGCTGGTGGTTTTACCTACTCCTAAAAGCCCCCTTGAGAACAATAAGTAGGAAACAATGGTCTATTCAATAAAAGTTGTGTCTATTGATTACTAAAACTATACTTTAACTTTGAGCTCATGAAGTCCAAAGAAATCTATTCTCAGTAGGTTTGGTACAAAATCTGAATGTTAAAACAACAAAAAACAAACCAAACAAATACTACAGCTTTGAAAGTGTTGACAAGTCTTTTCTTGTATTTTGTGTCAAGAATATTTCTTGGATTGGAATAAAACTCTGTGGATATTAAGGAAAATTTTAAGTTGTTGCATAGAAATTTGGAGTTAGAGGGAAAAAAGCCCCAACTCTTACTACAAATGGAATACAGGATAGTTAGTTTTATAGCCTAATATGAATGACCATAGTCCAGGAGTAAAGACACAGTTATCTCAGATTGCATGTCCTGACATGGGAAGAGTATCCTTGAGTATTATAACAGTAGAACAAAAGAAATCAAGACATTTCTCTTCAGTAGTTTTTCTTTGATGAGAATACTTAAAGGGACAAGCATGTATATTCTGGCATGATATCCTGATGGGTACAATAATGACAGAAATGTTATGGGAAGTAACCCACCACCTTCTAATTAAAATTAAAGCCAGGTCTGAACTGTTCAACTCATACCTACTACCACTGCCTGGGCTGAAAACTCCTGATTTGCTAAATCAGAGGCCCTGCAGGGAAATGCATTTATGATATTATTCTAAGAAAGTTTAGTAATAATCTGAATCTATATTTCTATCCATTATTGGTGTATCCCTTAACCTTCATCAGAGGATCTTTTTTTTTTGTAGTAAATGTCTAATGTAGAAATCAGCAACTAATAAACATGACGAGAATAAGAGACTGTGGACTGCTGAGCTCTAGTCAGAAAACAGCCTGTCCCTTCAAGCTTGAGATGGTCACAGAAAAGGGTTTGGAAAGATTCTCAGAATCAAAGGTAGTTTTCATTTTCAGGAAACTACTATTTGCCATACCCAATAGCACAGTTGCTCACATGAATACTGCCTTCAAAAGTCTTGCACAAAATTATGTCAGCAAAATTCTCAGTATGGGTAGGGAATAAACTCAGGAAGTTTCACCCCTATCTGAAAAGCTATTGGCAATTCTTGACTGCTAGAGGGACATTCAATTTTCTTTAGGGATGCAAACACTGAGATAATACCCATGCAGATTTAGGCTGTGCTAAATGGAATCAGTAGATATACTATTGTTTTTAACTGGGAGCACATGAAGTTGGGAGAAAGGATGTGTATTGGGGACTAGAGAGAGAAATTAAAAAGGAGGAAGTCAGACTAGATTACATCCAAATAAATATCATAAAATGATATAAAATATAAATTAAAATTTTATTTTTTGTTAATTTATTTCTTTTTTTTACACCCAAGATTTTATTCTGCATCCCCAACCCATCCCTCATCCAAACTCATACTGTTCTACAGCCCATATCTCATCCCCACACCCTGTCTCCATGAGGATGTCTCTATCCCCATGCCCCACACCCACTTTGAACCTCTAAACTCCCTGGGTTCCCCAGGATCTTAAGGGTTAGATGCATCATCTCTGATTGAACACAGACCCAACAGTCATCTGCTGTATATGTGTTGAGAGATTCATATGAATTGGTATATACGGCCTGTTTGGTGGTCCAGTGTTTGAGAGATCTTGTGGGTCCAGATTAATTGAGACTGCTGATCTTCCTACAAGGTCACTCTCCTCCTCAGCTTCTCTCAACCTTTCCTTAACTCAACCACAGTGGTCAGTAGCTTCTGTGCATTGGTTGGGTGCAAATATCTGCATTTGACTCTTTCATCTGCTTGTTGGGTCTTTCAGAGGGCAGTCATGCTAGGTCCCTTTTGTGAGCGTTCCATAGCCTCATTAATAGTGTCAGGCCTTGGGACCTGTCCTTGAGCTGAATACCACTTTACACCTGTCACTGGACCTTCTTTTCCTCATATTTTTACAATTTCCATCCCTGTAGTTCTTTCAGACAGGAACAATTATGGGTGAGAGTTTTGACTGTGGGATGGAAATCCCCTCCCTCCTCTGATGCTCTGTCTTTCTACTGGAGGTGAGCTCTATAAGTTCCCTCTCCCTACTGTCAAGCATTTCATCTAAGGTCCCTTTGAGTCCTAGGAGTCTCTAACCTCCTAGGTGTCTGGTGCATTCCTGAGGGTTCCACCAACCTCCTACTTTCTGAGATTGCGTGTTTCCATTTTTTTTCTGCTTGCCCTCAGGGCTTCAATCTATTTCCCTCAGCAAATATCATATCAGGTTCCCCTCTTCCCTCACGCCCCCATCTACTTTCTCTCCCGGGTTCCTCCTTCCCTCCCTACTTGTGATTGCTTTCCTTTCTGTCCCAAGTGGGACTGAGGCATCCATACTTGAGCATTTCAGCTTTTTGACCCTTTTGAGTTCTGTGGTATCTTGGGTACTCTGTATTTTTTTAAAAAATAAGTGGATAATATCCACTTATTAGTGAGAACATACCATGCATGTACTTTGGGGTCTGAGTTACCTCCCCTCAGGATGATATTTTCTAATTCCATCCATTTGCTTACAAAACTTGGGATATCCTCTTTCTTAATAGCTGAGTAGTATCCCATTGTGTAAATGAACATTTTCTGTATCCATTCTTCTGTCATGGGACATCTGGATTGTTTCTACCTTATGGCTATCACAAATAAGCCCACTATGAACATAGTGGAACACATGCACCTGTGGCATGGCAGGGCACCTTTTGGGTATATTCCCAAGAGTAGTATTTCTGGATCTTCAGAAAATATATTTCCAATTTTCAGAGGAAACTCTGATTTCCAGAATGGTTGTACCAGCTTATACAGCAATGGAGGAGTGTTCCTCTTTCTCCACATCCTCTCCAACATGCTCTGTCACCTCAGGTTTTGATCTTAGCCATTCTCATTGGTGTAAGGTGGAATCTCAGGGTTGTTTTGATTTTAATTTCTCTGATCACTAAGGACTTTGAATATTTCTCCTCAGCCATCTAAGACTCCTCTGTTGTGAATTCTCATTTTAGTTCTATACCCCATTTTTGAATTAGTTTGTTGTTATCTTCATGAGATAGGATTTTAGAACAGATTCCTAATTTTCAGTTGTGTTGGCGCATTCAGGGCTTGCTGTTTGTAAGAGAGCTGAGTTATGATGGGGCCTACATATATTAGCTTCTGTTGCTTCTGTTGTTGTGCTTGCCTCTCACCATGTGGCTATCCCTGGTGTTTGTTGGTCTGTGTGACAGTCTGGAGTCTTACTCTTTTGTCCCTGGGTTGCTTCAGGTCTCCTGGTAGGCCTGCAACACTGGCTATATTACACCACGTGTAGGACCTTCCAATGGGGGGCTCTTTAGAGGGGCAGAGAAGCTACTGATCTGTTGCCCTTGCTGCAATAAATCTCCTGGCAGGGAGTGGGGGGGTGTTCTTCAGACTGTTTGGTCTTTGGCGGAGCAGTCATGCTGTTGTCCTATGTGAAGATGTTTTCCAAGGGGGCCTAAGAACTGTGGTTTCTGTTTCCCAGTGTGCAGCAGACCTCCAGGGAGGCTTTCAGTCTGTCAGGTCAGGTGCCCTGCTTGCCTTCAAGCTGTGGTGTCAACTACTCTGATTGCAGCTGATCCTCTATGATGGATCAGAATATGGTGTCTTTGGGAGCAGACCAGCTAGCAGTCAGCTGCTCTGAGTACAGCAGATCCTCTAGCATAGATATGCTGTCTTTGCTGGAGCAGACCAGCTAGGAATCTCCCCTCAGGAGAAAGGACTGTGAGGAAAGGGCAGAAGGAAAGTAGTATCAGGAGAGCAGGGTTTTTGGTGGGTGATAGGTCCTGAATACACTGGATTCCCAGAGGCAGCTCTGGAACTGGGGGATGGGTTTCTTTTTTGTTTGTTTGTTTGTTTGTTTTGAATATCACTTTATTATTGCTTTGAATTTCCATGCTTAGAAAGCATAGTATGATAATTCAACACATGCAAACCTTACGTAATATTCAAATTTGGATAAGGATATGCATCTTTTCATTCATCATGTCTTTGTGTTGAGTGTCTTATTTTTCCCCCCTTGGCAGTTTTTCTTTTTCTTTTTTATTTTATTATTAGATATTTTCTTCATTTACAATCCAAATGCTATACCAAAAGTCCCTTATGTCCTCCCCCACCCTGCTCTCCAAACCACCCACTCCCACTTTCTGGGCCTGGATTTCCTCTGTACTTGGCCATATAATCTTTGAAAGACCAAGGGCCTCTCACCTCAATGATGACCGACTAGGCCATCTTCTGCTACATATGCAGCTAGAGACACGAGTTCTAGGGGTACTGGTTAGTTCATATTGCTGTTCCTCCTATAGGGTTACAGATCCCTTCAGCTCCTTGGGTACTTTCTCTAGCTCCTCCATTGGGGATGCTGTATTCCATCCAATAGATGACTCTGAGCCTCCATTTCTGTATTTGCCAGGCATTAGTAAAACCTCACTAGAGTCAGCTATATCAGCGTCCTGTCTGCAAAATCTTGCTTGCATCTGCAATTGTGTTTGTGTTCAGTGGTTGATTATGGTATTGATCCCTGAATGGGATAGTCTTTGCATGGTCCTTCCTTCCATCTCATCTTCAAACTTTTTCTCTGTAATCCCTTCCATGGGTATTTTGTTCCCCATTTTAAGGAGGGTCAAAGTATCCACACTTTGGTCTTCCTTCTTGAGTTTCATGTGTTTTGCAAATTGTATCTTGTGTATGCTAAGTTTCTGGGCTAATATTCACTTATCAGTGAGTGCGTATCATGTGAGTTCTTTTGTGATTGAGTTACCTCACTCAGGATGATATCCTCCAGATCCATTTGTGTAAGTATTTCATAAATTCATTGGTTTTGTTGTTGTTGTTTGTTTTTTGTTTTTTGCTTTTCGAGACAGGGTTTCTCTGTATAGTCCTGGCTGTCCTGGAACTCAGTTTGTAGACCAGGCTGGCCCCGAACTCAGAAATCCACCTGCCTCTGCCTCCAGAGTGCTGGGATTAAAGGCATTCATTGTTTTTAATTTCCGAGTTGTGGCGAGGATGTGGAGAAAGAGGAACATTCCTCCATTGCTGGTGGGATTGCAGGCTTGTACAACCACTCTGAAAATCAGTCTAGTGGTTTCTCAGAAAATTGGACATAGTACTACCAAAGGATCCAGCAATACCTCTCCTGGGCATATATCCAGAAAATGTTCCAACTGGTAATAAGAACACATGCTCCAGTATGTTCATAGCTGCCTTATTTATAATAGCCAGAAGCTGGAAAGAGCCCAGCTGTCACTCAAAAAAGGATTGGATACAGAAAATGTGGTACATTTACACAATGGAATACTACTCAGAAATTATTTTGCCTTCTAATTCTGCTTTGAGAAGGAAGAGATAGATGATAGATAGATAGACAGATAGATAGATAGATAGATAGATAGATAGATAGAGAAACAGAGAGACAGAAAGATGCAGAGAGAGAAAGAGAGACAGAGACAGACAGAGAGGCAGAAAGATGCAGACAGAGAAAGAGAGATTCATTCCATAAGTGATATCCAAAAGAACCCTGAGTAATACATTAATAATAGCCCAATATAATTGGCTTTAGACTTCAAGCTTCTCTAAGTCAATGCAGTTTTATATAATCAGTTTGTAGAAATTTTAATATAATGTATTGATCTTACCAGTTCCTTCATCAAATTTATTTTTCATGACATACATCTGGGAAGGAAAAACAAAATTGAGTATCCCGAGACTCTCTCCAATTCCCTTTATGGACATCTGAGATGGTAATGTCTACATATGACCACTTAGCAATTGTGACAATGGTCTTACATAGCACAAATAATTGGGTGGATTTTCAGTCCAGAAGATTTTAGAGAAATACAAATTGCATTTTAGGGTGCTTTAAACATGTACTTAAATTTTGTGTAATTTGTGTAAGAAGTACATATTGTTGGAAAGTAGTCATGCTTTCAAGGGACAAATGTATACCACAAAACATTGTCAATACTTATCTGTTCTCTTTCTGAAGAAAGGGATCTAAGAAGTGCTGTCTGAAGAATGATGCCTCAACCATTAATCATTAATCAAAAATTGTTTTTCAAGTAAAATATATACTGTTGTTTGAATGAGATTTGCCTATAATAGGCTGATATATTTCAATATTTTACCTTTCATTCAGTGATGCTCTTGTAGATGTTTTTGTGCCATTAGGAGCTTCACCCTCTTATGAGGAAGCACATCCCTGGAGGCAGGCATTGAAGGCTAAATCCTTGTTCTAATTCCTGTTTGACTCAATAACTTCCTCTGGCAGGAGCCATGCCATAAAAGTTACAATGGGCAAGTGAGCTCCCTGGACATGGCCTGCTGTCTTGCTTAGCAATGATGGGTGCACTCTGAAAAGGCACAATACCCAGAGACTTTATCTGAGGGTTGCTTCTTGGTACAGATGTGCTTTCTAATGTTTTTCATTGCCATGTTTTTTTATAAATTTGGCTTGGTGTAAGTGGAATCTGGGAGACTTTCATTGCCCGATGCCTGGTATGATTACTTCCTGGGTGAGAGCCCATTGTGTTTGGCCAATTTCCTGCAGCTCAGCATGAAGATGAAAGTTATTAATAGTGCTGTTTATATGAGTTAATGATGTTATGGAATTCCTGATTTGATTTAATTAGTTTTAGGAACCTAGATTGATTTAAGTAACTTTTTGGTGGTTAAGGTACTTGATAGTAAGCTTAAAAATAGAATTAGAATTGAATGCACCCCTTCTATATAAAATGAGAAGACCTGCTTGAGTTAGAGAAAAGAGTAAAATAAATGTTCTTCCATTAGAATCCTGTAATTGTAGCATCAAAAAATAGGCTTATGGCAAGTTAAGCATTATAGAAAGCATTCACTATAGTTTGGAACTGAGTTCTTGATCTTGTGATCTAGGAATTTTGTAACATGTATTGAGTGTGCACCATTAAAGATGAAGGTTATTAATAAAGAGTAAACAATTCTATTGTGAGTATAAGAACATAAAAACAGATTATTAGTCAGTCTAGCCAATCAAGACTCAGAAATACGACATAAGGCAGATGTCTTGTTCCTTAGTAATTAGAGATTGTCATCAAGGAAGCATAGCGAGAAACTTAGTACTGTAGACTTAGCCTACTTAAACTTTATTAATCTATGACAAAAGAATTATTGCTTTGGGGTTATAATGAGCTTGACAAGAGAAAGATATATGAGAAATGTCTAGTTAGATACACATTTCAAAAGGGAAACACATAATCAATAATCCTATTATAATTTCCTCTTGTGTAATGATTTTAATCTGTTTTTGACGAATATGCTTTTAAGGTGATTGTTTTTACAAAATGTATAAATTTTAGCTGGTGAGGTAATTTTGTTACATAAAAAACTTTATCTCAAGTAATATTTAAAGGGTTATGAGAAAAAATATAAAACACTGGAGCCTACTTTTGCTTCAATGCTTTGCTGTGTGTGTGTGTGTGTGTGTGTGTGTGTGTGTGTGTGTGTGTGTATTTAATTTCCTCACTTTCATTTTGTCTATTGCTATCAGGACCAAAACCTATCAGCCCTTGTAGTTCTGACCCCTATCAGCTGCTATCAGCACTAACTCCAATCACTGATGCCACACCTTGCAGCCTGACTCAGTTTACCCTGTAGTGTCAAAGCTGCCTTTTGACATTTTTCTGACAGAACAAAATGATTAAACAGGCTTTCTTTTATAATTGTAAGCTGAAATGCCTTTCTTGACACACTGGACACCCCTGTGGTACTATAAGGCAGAAGGAACACTTTATTTGGCTGATTTGGGTTATATTTTATCTTACAAGAATCTTTTTAGTAATTTGACATTTGTAGCATTATGAAAGTATAAAGTAAATAAACATGTATGCAATTCATATATTTGAAAACAATAGTATATTATAGGTTTTGTATTTAATGTGCCGCTACAAATCAGCTATGATATTAAGATACATTATTCAATAATAACTTTATACCACACCAGATAAAAACCAATCAATCAACCAAACAATAAACATATCAGCAAGGATATAAGTCAACTGCAACCTTGGACATGGCTGGAGAGGTGTGGTTTGATTCAATTGCTTTTTTTGTTTTCTTGTTTTTGTTTTTTGAGACAGGGTTTCTCTGTATAGCCCTCGCTGTCCTGGAACTCACTTTGTAGACCAGGCTGGCCTCGAACTCAGAAATCTCCCTGCCTCTGTCTCCTGAGTGCTGGGATTAAAGGCAGGCACCACCAAGCCCAACTTCCACTGATCTATTATATTCAGTATTTATCTATTTTTATAACACTACAATAATTTGCTTAAGGTTGTGGAATTTAGAAAATAAATAGACTCTTTAGGTTTACAGTTAGGAGGCTGAAAGCACAGAATTTTCAGTTTTATCTATTTGAGCTCTGGAAAGCACCACAGCCTGGTTTCATGCCAATGGGTTTAATGGTGGCATAGGGTAATTTAAACAAGGAAGAAAGAATACACAGCGAGAAAACAAGCCCTAGAGATTCAGAGTCCAAACTCTGAGAGCTTAGAGAACTACAATCTGCTCCTCTTACATCATACCAGTCCCCATGTTTACCATGAGACCTCCATGAATTTTAGCTAATTTCTGCATGAGATCTGAATATTGTGATGCATATCACAGGCCCATCATCTCCAGACCATGGTTCCTAAAGACCTGAGATTCTGAGGACAGGAAATAAACAGATCCTGGCCCCAGCATCTGACACCTTGGCACACATTCCCCCATCAGACATTAGAGAACATAGAACACCACATATGCAGTTCTTGCCAGAAAGAATAAATGCCAAGTTTTCAGTTCATAGATGGGTCACCTTAGGTGGTTATATATGGATGAGCACTAAGTGTCCCAGAGACACCTAGCCAAGTCCAGCTAAGTTAAGTGGTTGTCATTTATGATCTAATTGCTCTTTCAATTTTGATGTGAAAAAAAGAAAGGATTTAGTAAATGAACTTAACAAGAGGTGAGAAAATCCCAGTGCAAAACCACAAGCAATACAAAAAACCATGACAACATATTTCCTTGATGATGATGATGTTGATTTTTATTATCTTTGATCTTTTTTTATTTTCAATCCAGTCGTTGTCCCCCTCCCATTCTGGATCTGACAGTTCCTCCCCTGATTCCTCTTCCCCCACTGGCCTGTCTCCAAGAGGATGTCCCCACTCCAACCTCCTGACACCTACACCAAGCCTCCCTATTCTCTGGGGCCTCAAGTTTCTCAAATGTTAGGTGCTTCTTTTCTCACTGAGGCCAGATGAAGCAGTTCTCTGCTATATATGTGTTGGGGGCCTCATATCAGTTGGTGTATGCTACCTGGTTGGTGGCTCATTGTCTGAGAGATCTCTGGGGTCTAGGTTTGTTGAGACTGTTGGTCTTCTAATGGAGTCATCCTCCTCAGCTTCTTCCAGCCTTTATCTAATTCAATCAGAGATCCCCAGCTTCAGTGCATTGGGTGTAAGCTTCTGCTTCTGTCTCAGTCAGCTGCCTGTTGGGCCTCTCATAGGTCAGACATGCTAGGTTCCTATCTGTAAGCACACCATAGCATCAGCAATAGTGTCAGGCCTTGGAGTCTCCTCTTGAGATAGGTCCCAATTTGGGGTGATTACTGGACCTCCTTTTCCTCAGTTTCTTCTCCATTTTGTCCCTGAAGTTCTTTTATACAGGAACAATTCTGGGTCAGATTTTTTGACTGTGCAATGGCAACCCCATCCCTACACTTGATGTCTTTCCACTGTAGATGGATTTCTACAAGTTTTCTCTCCCCACTATTTGGCATTTCATCCAAGGTCCTTCCCTTTGAGTCCTGAGCATCTCTTATCTCCCAGGACTCTGCTACATTCTAGAGGGTTCCCCACTTCCCACCTCCTGAGGTTGAATAATTCCATTCATTCTGCTGACACAAGAGGCTTCTCCCTTGTTACTCCCCCAAATACCTGATCATGTTCCCCTTTTCTCCTGCCCCTCCCACTCCCATCTTCCAGCCAGTTCCCTCTCCCCCTTTGCCATTGTCTTTTTTCTCCCTCATAAGTAGAATTGAAACATCTTCACTTGACACCTTCAACTTATTATCTTTTAGAGTCCTGTAGAATGTGTTCTGGGTATTCTGTCCAATTTTGGTTAACATTACTGGGTTGCTTCACTCTCCTGGGAGGCCTGTGGCCCTGGCTGCAGCAGACCTCGTGGGAGGCCTTCAGACTCTGGGGTCTTCAGAGGAGCAACAAGCTAATAATCTACTCAAGCAGAATGCACAAGCTGGAGAGGGTGGAGTTCTCCCAGGCAGTGAGGGTGGTGATTAGTCCCCTGTTTACTGGGCTCCTTGGGGTTCACAGTTGCTTCAATTATTTGGAAGGATCCCTTACCTGTGGGTAATATCCCTTATTAAAATCATAGAAATGGCACCCACTGAAAATGATGCAATAAGATCCTAGAAAAATGGTTAAAAAAACTATCTCAAATAGACTAAAAAAATGATGGAAGATATAAATAAATTCCCAAATGAATCAATAGAATCTACAAATAAACTTCCATTAGAATCCAAAGAGAACAAATAGTGAATAAGAAATGGTAATTAATTCAAGATGTAAAAATAGAATTAAATAATGACACAGAGTCACTGAAGAAACAAACTGAAATGATAATAGAAATGAAAACCTCAACAGTAAGTAAAAAGCTGTGTGAATCTTCATGAATGGAATAGATTATATGGAAGACAAAGAATTTAAGGGATGAAAACAAGGAAGAAAAATTGTATCATTCAAAGAGAGACAATATGAGTTTATCACAAAATACATGAATTCATAGGAACAGATACAAAAGTTAAGGGAACCTTGTTGGGAAGATGGGTTTCAATAGGAGGAGGGAAAAAGAGGAAAATAGGTGTGGTGATTTGAAGAAGAAAGGACCCCAGAATTTAATTTATTTAAGTTTTTAGTCATCAGGT
Organism: Mus caroli; assembly: GCF_978045245.1. Classification (NCBI taxonomy): domain Eukaryota; kingdom Metazoa; phylum Chordata; class Mammalia; order Rodentia; family Muridae; genus Mus; species Mus caroli. The sequence continues at coordinate 110,060,490 of NW_028227268.1, read as the reverse complement.
AGTAGCACTGCTTAGGAAGGATTTGAAAATATAGTTTTATTTGGGTTGTTTTTGAGGTTTTAATAGCCAAGCCCAGTGTATTTCGCTTTCTCCTGCCTGAGGTCCTGGATGTAGAACTCTCTGCTACTTCTCCAGCTCCTTGTTTGTTTATCAACTACCATGATGACAATGAACTAACCCTCTGAAACTGTAAGTAAACCCCAATTAAATGTTTTCTTATATAAGAGTTGCATTGGCCATGGTGCCTCTTCATAGCAATAGAGAACTAAACAGAAGTTGCCACCAATTAGTATTGTTGTAACAGGCCTGACCTTATTGCTTTCAGTGGAATAAAGACCCTGGTACTTTGGATTAGGAAAGCAGTTAAATGCTTCATGTAGGGCTCAATGGAGCTATTAAAAACACTGAATTTATGAAATTCTTAGGCAAATGGATGAATCTGGAGGGTATCATTCTGAGTTAGGTAACCCAATGACAAAAGAAGACACATGATATGCACTCACTGATAAGTGGATACTAGCCCAGAAACTTAGAATAACCAACATACAATTTGCAAAACACATGAAACTCAAAAAGAAGGAAGACCAAAGTGTGGATACTTTCTACCTTCTTAGAATGGGAAACAAAATAGTCATGGAAGGAGTTACAGAGACAAAGTTTAGAGCTGATACAGAAGGAAGGGCCATCCAGAGACTGCCACATCTGAGGATCCATCCCATAAACAATATCAAACCCAGACACTATTGCATATGGCAGCAAGATTTTGCTGACAGGACCCTGATATAGTTATCTCTTGTGAGACTATGCCAGTGCCTGGCAAATACAGAAGTGGATGCTCATAGTCATCTATAAGATGGAACACAGGGGCCCCAATGGAGAAGCTAGAGAAAATACCCAAGGAGCTGAATAGTCTCAACCCTATAGGAGGAACAACAATATAAACTAACCAGTACCACCCCCTCCTCAACCAGAGCTTGTGTCTCTAGTTGTATATGTAGCAGAGGATGGACTAGTCAGATATCAACGGGGCGAGAGGACCTTGGTCTTGTGAAGATAATATGCCCCAGTACAGGGGAATGCCAGGGCCATGAAGCGGGAGTGGGTGGGTTGGGGAGCAGGGCTGGGGGAGGGTTTAGGGGACTTTTGGGATTGCATTTGAAATGTAAATGAAGAAAATATCTAATAAAAAACTGGGCTAAGTCTATAAGAGAGAGCTATCTCAAACAGATTACAGAGTTGTCAGTTTGCATCCAAAAAAAAAAAAAAAGAATACAATAGAAGAATTTTTGAAATTGAGGGACAAGGAGGTCCATACATGCTCAAGAGTAGAAAGTACTAGCAAAAAACAATGAACACACAATTGAAGAAAGTAAAAAGATCTTGGACTTAAATCAACATAAAATTAACATACTCAAACCTATGGGATACAATGAAAATAGTGCAAGGAAGGAGCTAACCATAGTATAAAACCTGACATCTAAATTAAATAAATTAATGTTGTACCTTAGGGCCTTAGAAAAATAAGAACAAATCAATCACAAATCTAATAATGGGAAGAAATAACAGGGTGGAAATAGGTGAAAAAGAAGTGAAGAAAATAATGAAACAGACATTGTTCTTTGAAATAAATAAAATAAAAGGACTGACAAATGTGTAGACAAATTAATCAAGATAAAGATTAATTTAAAGTGTGAGATGAGCAAGTTGATATGATTGGAGATGAAAAAGATAACACACAAATATCAATGAAATTCAGAAAATCATACAGATACACATTTGAGACATATATTCTATGAAATTAAAACATCTTTAATAAACAGATGAATTTCTATATACATATGACCAATCAAAGTTCAATGAAGATGTTATAAATAATATATACATACATATGACCAACTAAATGTTAAGGTGTTATTGCTGAAGACACCAGTCTATCTGGATATGATACATAGAAAATCACATTAGAACCTATCTAGAAGTTTCCTCATAGTGGCTTGAAGGAAGAGGAGGAAAAACTGTCAGCAGCTTTACCCAGCAGTGGACGATTCACATTGCAATACTTACAAGCTACACAAAGTCCAACAGTGATGTGACTGTTTTGTGGGAAACCAATTACATCCTAAATGAAATTTAACCCTTCTCCATGAATGAAATAATATATTGCAATAACATAATCATAGTCAAATTTGTGGCCAGGGTGCTTGCAGGCTAGAGGATAATCCACTACTGATATTTTGTTAAATGGGCTTTCAGTCAAACTGTAATCTGGGTATATATATTAAGGCTTCTTTCTAGAAGTTTTTAAAAAGTGGAATCTGAAAGTGCTGAGACCACGTGACTGTTGAGTACTCAGCCCTAAAGGAGAACATCTATCTCTCCACTTCAAGGCCCATAAAATATAGGGAAAGAGGGAGAGGAAGTATTGTAGATCTAGAGTATGGTATGAAGGCCATTATATGACTTCTGGTTGTAATATGACCATTGTAGCTACAAACTCACAGCAGATGTGGCTATAGGAACAAGACCTGCACAAACAAAAGACGGAAGTAGAGAAGGATGAGCACTAGCTGGGAAGAAGAGAGTCTATGTGGATGATGAAGAGTAAAAACATGGTAAGAGAGGATGGATGTGATTGTAATCCATTCTATTCATATATAAAGTTGTCAAAAATCATAAAGTAAAAAAGACACGATATGCAAAGGAGTTTTGAATAGCAAATTACATCCATCTTAAAGTACCCAGATGTGACTTTATGTTAAATGCATCTCAAAAAGGCTAGAAAATTAATATTAATATAAATCTATGTGGTGTCATAAAATTTTATTTAAAAGACACATAAAATAAAATAAAAGATATTTTTTGTTTTTGTTTTTTGTTTTTTTCTTTTCTTTTCGTTTTGTTTTGTTTTTCGAGACAGGGTTTCTCTGTATAGTCCTGGCTGATCCTGGAACTCACTTTGTAGACCAGGCTGGCCTTGAATTTAGAAATCTGCCTGCCTATGCCTCCCAAGTGCTGGGATTAAAGGCATGCGCTACCATGTCTGGCTAAATTAAAGATATTTTTAAAGTCTGAATTGTTCAATCCCTAATACATACACAATGAAAGACAGCAAGCATCTTGTATCTGATTGTGACATAAACATATTTCTGGTTTAGTGTTCTCAAAAAGATTTTCATGAAACTGAAAGTGCAACAGAGATCTAATTTAAGGATAAAATTAAAAAGTAAGGAGTTTTTAAATGGTTGACTAGGACCATCAACATGATTACAAACTAAAATATCAAGTACTGATCACATATTCTCAAAGTTTAATTGAGATGAGCTTTGCAAAAGCATATATAATTCTTCTAGGCCTACCTTCTCTTTTGAGGACACATTCTACAAAGCTATGTGGAGAAACTACCTTTAATGAGCAACGTCCTAATTATTATTATACTGTTAACAATTGAAACATAAATTTCCTTTGGTACTTTGCATCACTGAGCACTGCTAACATTTTGACTTATGATCTAGGATCATCACATTATGATATCATAAATTTTGAATTTGAGGAAGTCCTTTTTACTTGAGTATTTATTTACAATATATAATTAGAAAAGAAACAGACCTGTAATGAACTCACAACATAGGCTTGGTGGGCTTTCAGCTGAGGACTTTCTTATTATTAGTTCTTGAATGATGTAATGTTAGTAGTTCTAATGACAACTCAAATGGAAAAGCCAGTAATGAGTATCTAAATATGTCAAGTTTATTTTAAACAACTTACTTCAGCAACTTAGTTATAAAAATGAATTGTCTTATATTGCTGCTTTAGTCATTGAGTTGTAAACATTGCATAAAATTTCCCTCCGTACACATGGTTTAAAAAAAGTGGTATTGAAACAAATAAAATGTTGAAACCTTTAATTTGAAAAATTATCATTAATGTATATGATGATAAAGTATGCAGACTAGTATAATATTGTTATTCAAAAATATTGAAGGCAGATGGTGAATTTCAAAAAGACTCTGAATGGAATTGTAAACATATTCTTAAAAGTCATGATCTTGAAAGTGTTGAAATAGTGACACCTACTTCTGGTGTTTTAGAAAAAAATTATGCTATAGAGCATGCAGATTGTATTGATTTTGTAGGTGTGAAAGATACTGGAATGAATGAGCTGCCAAGAGTTCTGCTAATAATCTAGACAGCTGCTGAGGCCAAGGAACATGAGTCAAGATCAGATTCTTGCAAGAAGGCCCTGAGGTAATGTGTGTTGTAGTGGAAGACCAAGGATGTCTGAAAGCCAAAGCCTTGAGGTACCTGCTGATGTAACCAACAGACATGGATAGACACAGTTTTGGACACCAACGAGATCACTAGATCTTCAGAAATCTAAGAACTCACTCTGCTGAAAACCAGCAGCTAGATTTGAGACTTTGAGCACTGTGGGGAGCATCTGAGCGCATAGCCATCTGGCCTTCACTTTAAACAAATTTTGTTTCCATTCCCTTACTGGGGAGTCTCAGAGATGCATTTGGCTTGGATTTGTTTGGACTTATTTCTTTTCTGCGTGCCATCCCTTTATCTCCTCACTTGTTATCCTCTGTCAATACCTTTGAGAATTTCTGCTTCTTCCTCCATCTGTACTTGGAATACAGACTTTTGCTTTCTCTCGCCTGACTATTTTTTTTTTTCCAGGTTAGATGCAGATATCTCTTCAAGGAACATTTTTATTGTGTTTATATTTAAATCCACTATATTCTAGCCTTTTGTTTGTCATTATTTATTCAGTTCTTTTTCTGCCTGTTTTAGTTTAAGGCATTTTTGTGATTTAATTTTTTTCTCTAGTATGCCTTATTAGTTTCTGCTCTTTTTTCTGGCTGTTTAAAGAGCTACCTTATGGCTTATAAAGTTTTAATTTCTCACTATCTATCTCCAAAAATATATGCAACTTTACATAAAAGAGTTTTATAATAGTATTCTTCCAGCTACCTCCTTCCAAATATTGTGTTTGTATAAATGTTAACAAACATGTTATAAAATATTTAAAACATGCTACTGTTTTTACTAAACATTATCTTACAAGTAAATTAAAACTAGAATACATGAGCCTTTGAATATTCATGCCTGCCAGTTTTGAAGCTATTCATTTCTTTGTGTACAACCAAGCATATATTTAGCATTCTATTTGTTTTCTTTGTAAAGAAAAGTTTTAAGTTCAGCTCACTAAATAGTAGATACTCTTATTATTATTTTGTTTTGGTTTGTTTACTTAAGAAGCATTATTTCAATTCATTCTTCAGACAGTTTCATGAAACAGAATTTCATGTTTTGAGACTCTTTTTAGTATTGTTCAACTTCTACATTTATTCCTCATCATTTCTTTTCCATTATTTTAAAAACTCCACACAATGCATTTTGTAATTATTTACTTTATAACTCCTACTAGCTCAGCCCTACTACACCACCCACTCCTAACTTGGTGCTTAACTTATTTATGACATCTGAATCTTCATGAGTATGGAGCCATTCTCTGGACTGTTGTCAATTTACAAAGATTATTTGATATACTTTGGTATACATGTTTAATTCTTAAAACAATATGCACTATTTTATAATTGTATGAAGCTACAAAGTAAAACAAACCCATAATAAAAGATAATGAGGTGAAGAGCACCATAATGTTTTATGTAATTTTTATAGATGGAATGCATAATAAAATCTGTCTTCAACAGAAAAAAACACATTTCCTCAGGATAAGAGCAGAAAGAGTTCTAAATAAGAAAATACTCCGTATATTCTTTGTGAAAGAAGCAAATTGGGGTAAAGGAGAAAGTGCCTGAAATATCTTAGTAATAAATATGTGTTTGTGTGTATAGATGTTTCTTCTCTGTTATTCTTTGGAGATTATATATATATATATATATATATATATATATATATATATATATATGCCAAGTTGAAATTTAGTTAAGATATCATAGAAAGTAGCCAAGTACATTCACTCAACACCCCCTCCAAGATACACAGTAGTTTTTCTCTTCTTTGATATTTATATAAGGTAGCAAAATTACAAAAAAAAAAAAAGACAATTGAGGCTGCATGGACTATATTTCTTTCAAGAAATTACCCTACAGAAAATAGTTTCATAACCAAAATCATGATTAATAGCAAGAACCTATACATGTTCTATACATATACATGCTACATATATCCAGAATGTTGAGGAATGTTGAAACATCTACTGATGAAATTAACAAACATATTAAAGTATGCCTGTCAAAAACAAGTTGGACAGTTAAGAAGTCAGAATATAGAACCGTCACATCATATTAAGAGAATAATGACATAAGTCTGTGAGGTGTACATGGAAGTAAGAGCTAGACACCATAAGGGACACTATCAAATAAGATTTATATATTCTTATTGGTTTTGAAGTATGCCATTGTATTAGAGTCTTCTCTGAAAACTCGATGATCTAACTTTACTTTCTATTGATATTTTTGATTACTGTAATTGAACTGAAAGCTGTCACATGGGGTAGATGGGACACTATCTTTTTAAGCCTCTAAACACAGTTATGACAAAACTGGCTCCCATATATGAGCTAAGAAAACATAGCTTTGCCTGCTGTACTTCAACCAGAACGATTTTTTCTTGAAATTACAATGATGAGAACACAGAACACATTTGAAATGCTGCAGGTTTTTTTGGTGATGAATGAACCTATTATTTGCAACAGTAAATGGAAAAAATTGTCAACTCATACCAGTCCATCACTTTTTTTACTGAGATGCTATGATCACTTGATGAAAGCTATACCAGGGACATAGATTAGCTAAAGGGGAAATGTTAGAAGAAACCTTTGTGTCAAAAGTCTAGATGCTAACCAAGAAGAAATTAAGCCAAAACCACACTGGAAATGAAAAGATTCTGGCCAATCATTGGGACACATACCTGAAATCCTAGCATTTGGAAAGCTCAAGCAGGAGCTTCATGAGTTTGAGGCCAACTTAAATATACAGGAGACTCTGCTTCAAAAAGCAACTCCTCAGCCAACTAACTAATAACTTCCTTTTCATTCTATTTCTTGATTCCTCCTGATGTATATTGTAAGACACCTTGGTGACTACACAGTACAAAGTAAAACTATACTTAAAATGAAAGCTTAACTCTCAATACTACATCTTATTTCACTTTTAAATAGAGGAAAACCATACCCAGTCACATCATACATTTAATTAAAAGTCCGTATCACAGAAAGATAAAAAAAAAGGCATGTTTTGATACACTTCTATAGATTTTGAATGACAACTCCCTGTACTGTTTAGAGTTTCTATGAGGTCAGTGGCCACTAGTCAGTGAAGGGGGTGTAAGCGTTGAAGATGCAGATTTTGATTAAGTAAGCAGGACTCTGACAAAGATACCATTAGCTGACTGCAATCTAGATTACTCACTTCCTATATTTTCCATTATGTGTTGTACATCAAGCTCAACAAAGTACATCTTAAAGTCCTTAAGCCATTGTAACATTATAACAATCCCCTGAAGGATAAGAAAGTCAATCATAGCTCACATTCCAGAAGCACTAGCTAGAAGTAATATTTTTATTACTGAGGAAATGCATGCAATTGATTTTGGTGATATTATGGAACAATCTCCTGTTTTCTAGGAAGATGAAATGGAATTCTTCTCAAGTTTCTGAACAAATAAGTGAAGATTTTCCCACATGAAGGAAAAAAGGAAGACAAGATGTTTAATTTGGGCCTCTCAAAGTACCATTTAAGGTAAAATTTCTTGTGCCAAGAAAAACCATTAAAGTGATGTGGGGTTTCAGCTGTTGTTCATTTGTTTACATCAGTTTATTAGAAAATTATTTCTTCTATCCTCTTTCTATAAGTGATTTTGTATGAGTTTCTTTATTATGTTGGTAGTTACCTTTTCTACTGACATTTATTTATTGTCTCTTTTTATTGCACTTAGCCATTATTTATTTTTAATCTTGTGTGTGTAAAAGAATACTAGTTTCTTAAAGATAATGAGTCAAGTCTGTTCTAGGCTTCGATTTAAAAGATCTAGTCTCTTCAGATCTACAAAGCATTGTTGTTCTCTGCATCTACAAAAGAAAAGAGTGGGGTATAGGATAAATACTTTGTTACAAAACAGCTCATTTTAGGACTACTAAGGTTATTTTTTTAAAAAAGTGTACAACCATAAATTTTGAGGATAAAGGACACCAGTGTAAAAATTCAGCAATTTTAACATGTTGTTGCTAAGTTATTTTCTGTCTCTTTCTTTATGCCTTTTTCTTTTCTTCTTTTTAAATTTTTTTGTTTTGTTTTTTGTTTGTTTGTTTGTTTGTTTGTTTTGTTTTTTGAGACCGGGTTTCATTGTGTAGCCCTAGCTGTCCTGAAACTCACTCCGTCGACCAGGCTGGCCTCGAACCCAGAAATCCGCCTGCCTCTGCCTCCCAAGTGCTGGGATTAAAGGTGTGTGCCACAATTGTCCAGCGGCATTTTGTTGTTGTTGTTGTTGTTGTTGTTGTTGTTGTTGTTGTTGTTGTTTTGTTTTGTTTTGTTTTGTTTTGTGAAAGAATTTCTCTATGTAGACTTTGGTGTTCTGGAACTTTCAATGTAAACAGACTGGCCTTGAACTCACAGAGATCAACTGGCCTCTGCCTCCCCTGTGCTAGTATTAAAGGTGTGCTTCAACATGCCTAGAAATACAATGTGTACAAACCAATTAGAAAAACATTTTTAATTTTCTAAGAATGTAGAACTATTTATATTATCTTTATTTTATGTTTAGATTTTTTTAATGTATCAACAATTTTATTTTATAACAAAAATTATACTTTTAAAAATATTGCTTATCAGTAAAGAACAATTTAAAATTTTTCTAGAATATTTCTTTAGACCTTTCAAGTTTTAATGCAATGAAAATACTGAGGAGAGAAAACAAGTTCTTTGTTTTATTTTATTGTTATTATTATTTTTTAATTTGAAGTAGTTTTCAGAACATGCTATTAAATTAATGGTTCCTCTCTTTTAAAGATTGTTTCTGACAATGGCTATGAAGTACAGATTGTTGAGCCATTGGTGAGGTGTTTCTCTTCTCAAAGATGTATGCCTTGTGTCACTTGTATTTTATTAAAGGAATTCACATTTTACTAGACTGTGACCTCTCAAGATTAACTCAGTATTAGTGAAAATTGTCATAGTTCTTAAGAAACCCTCTTGTGAAAATATGGCTAAAACTTAATGTTTTCTGAATGGTAGAACCAAAGGTTCATTTGATTCATGGCAGTAATTCTGGGAGACAAAAAATATCCAAAACCAAAACCAAACCACAGACAAACAAACAACAATAAAAAAGGTAGTCATGGTAATCATGGTGTTGACCTTGTACATCTCAGTTGGAATCACCTCTGTCACCTCCTCTTGCACTGTCAGTATCCACTGTTCTGTCTTCCTGGATTGAGTTTAGTCATGTGCATTGGGGAATTTTAGTTCATAACAGTGTACAAGATAACAGAATTTTCCTCATATTATGTAAATAAGTCACTGTTTACCCTTTGATTCATCTAAATTATAGGTTCTATACTTTGTGACATTCACACTAAAAGTAGCATTGGATTTTTATATTCCTGTAAATGGGAATATCACCTCCAGAATCCCTGAGTGGGAATAGTTATTCTTGATAATTGTCCTCTGTGTCTCATGACTTCACAGGGATGGAAATCACCCAGGTGTGAACTGCCTTCCCACCACACACTGAAGACTCAGTATGTGGAATGTTGAAAGCCACTGTGTACACAGGGATGTTTGTATTATGGTGCTGAGGAGAGGTATAAGTTCTGGTTAACTCACCAGTAAGTTAGGTAGCAAGAGAAGGGAAGTTGATAACCCACTATGAAGCTATGTATCTAAACAATCTTGTTTATATCCCATGAATACATTTAAATGAAAAGTGATTTGTAATAACCAAAACCATTCTACCACTAAGCTATATACTCAGACTGTAAATTATCTTCAATACTAAGGTTTCCTCTGTGACCACAGCATGTTCAGATTACACACATTAAAGAATTTGTATAGGATAAAAAGGATGATGCAATTTTTGAAACCTCAGTCCCTAACATTCTATTCTTGTGTCCATGCCATGTCCAGATATCATGACCCTTTAGAGTTTCTAGAGATGAACATTTCTCTATGGCACTGTATATTCCTGAAGAGTCATGTTTCAAGATTATTCTTGTTGACTATTATTTGATTCACTGTTGAGTTTCAGCCATATCACAGATAAGTTCAGTAATATATCCCCAATACTAAATATTTGCAAACAAAACAATTCACCCATTTCTGGGGCAATCTTTTCTCCAGAAAGGTCTGGTAGGTTCACTGCTGGCTTTTGCATCCCACAGATATTCAAAGAAGCCAACAGCTGAACATAGATACAGACCAGCCAAGGGGTTAATGAACCAGAATAACTTGTGCTAGGGAAGCAGAAGTGACTCTAGTTACCATCCAAATCAAGCTAGATCACAAAGAAGTTAGTAATTAACAAATTATAATTTTATTTGGAAATAAACTGTCAAAAATTAGCCAAGATGGCATTGTCTCTCAACATTGGTTTTTGATCTTATCTGGCAAAAGTAAAGAAGTATAATTGCTGTGGTATGATATAGCTGCACGATTCCTTCTCTAAGAACCAGGCAGACTGTATTACAGAGATCATGTCACCACACCATTTGTGATGTGAATTTTTTTTCTCACCTGGCAACTAAAGCATCGTAGCATCTTTATGTTTAAACCTTAAGTGGTAAAAGTTTAATATGGCTTAATGTGCCAGGGGAATGTTTTGTAAAGGATCTACTAAGAAACCTACTATCATCTATTAGAAGCATGTTTTGGTCTCCATAACTTCTATGAGGAGAGCTGAGTGACTATTGGTTAACCTTAATCGCAAATCAAATATTTTTCTAAAAGAAAGTCTTAAATCAATCAAAAATAAGATAAAACTTGTATAATTTGGCTAAGGACTATTTGATATTGGAGATAAAGAGTAACAGAGAAATTGTTGTAAATGCTTGCTCATCCATATTAGTATTTATGTGACAAAACCTATTATTTAAATATGATTAAACCAAAGTTTAATTGAGTATAAAAAAGACCAAACGTCGTGACTCTATTAATACTAGGAAAGCATTATTGAACATTCCTTTGAAACTTTGCATAAACAAAAGTACATAGATGAAAGCACACACATAAGAAATTACAGCATACATGTGGATATTTAGGACCTAATGTGATGTAATTGAGGCTAAATACATCTTCTTTCATAGGTATTAATTTGTTCAAATTACACATAAAAATTGTAATTAGTTCCAATAACCAATTTGATGCTATTTATAAGACATATCAAGCACAAATGAGAAAAATTAGGGTAGAATACATAAAATTCTAGAAGTTGGTACAAATAACTTTATGATATGAACTAATTCCCAAATCTCCAAATGAGAATTCAGAACCTTAGAAACTCCAAAAGACATTTAGGTGTCTACATGTCAAGTTACAAAGCAGCTGACTCAAGAATAAGGCACTACTGAGGCCACATGGAGAATAAACAAATAAAATATGATGTTCAGTTTAATATACAATAAAATATGTCAACAATAACTAAAATATAAGATGTACATAATAAACATTTGTAAGAGAGATCGTATATGAGTTTCTAGCCCCAATTTAACTGAATAAACTTTCTCTTTTAAAGAATACTTCAACATTGCAGTGTACAAGTAAAACTTTTATAGTCAATTTCCATAGAGAAAACATCATTAAATAAAGTAAGACAGAAAAGAAAACCAACTATCTTTTGCAGAAAATCAGTGACTCATCATAACACTTTTTAAAGTGAGGGGCATTTGCAATTTTCATAAGTATCCCCAATCAACTCTTTTAAAAAAATAGAAAATTAAGATTTCCAGATTTTCTTAAAAAGAAGTAGTTATATATTACATAGTACCAGAGGTACAAACAAGCAGCTGCCTTCCAGCCATGACAAATATTATGCAGCCACAAATGTCAACAAAGTTGTCCAACATAACCTGAGTAATTTAAAAAACAGTTGATATCCCAATGCAGACAGAAGAAATCACACAGTTTCTTACTCTTGGATGAAAAGCTAGAAGTAGGTAACAACTGCTAAGAGAGGGAGAATTAGTCTTTCCTTTGGATAAGCTTCTTGATTGGCTTCTAAAACAAATTATTCAGCCCTAGACACATATTTGAGGTCAACAACCAATTGTATTTGTATATTTAGCTATTTACACATATATAGCAACATTGATTGAAGAGAGAGGGAGATATGAGAAGGATTGGAGGAAGGAGAGGAAAGGGAGACATTAATTATTTCAATTATATAATGAAGCTTTTATGAAGCAACTTTAGAAGGAAATTTGCTGCTATTGACAAAGTCCTTTAGGGATAACAAATGAAGAGAATAATGTTCATCTGCTCAAAAGCACAAGAAATGCAAGGGAAAATAGAAGGATCTGGAAAGGAAAGAATATAATTAAAATATGTTTGAGAAACAACTTAAATAAGAATTTTTTTTTTTTAAAAAAAAAGGAAGAGGCATGTGATAACTGCAACCAGACAATAATGATGGAGAGAAAATCAACAGACAAGTCCTAATGAGCTGTGTGTTGTTCTAGAGATGAATCACTAGATTCATGAGGAAAAAATAGAGAAACATAAATCCATAGGACCACACATAATGAAAAGGATGTAATTAGTCAAACAAGGAAGCTTTTAATGTAACAGATTCATTTAAATGCTTCCTAGAAAATAACTTTGCATATCAAGATGAAGTAGTAACTCTCTGGGAGGTTCTGAGATGCTATTACTGATTATTCCTATAAAAACTCATCTACTTAAAAAAATGGAAGTCTTAATCAAAAATTTCCATAAAATTTTTCAGAAGCCCAGGTATTTTACATGAGAATTCTTCAAGTTCTTAAATATATATATTTGATTTTAATAATGCACTAAAAGTGCCAGAGACAAGTACATGAAGGAATTCAACTTGCCAGCAAGCAAGGAGAGCACTGATATTCCTTTCAATAATGATATCACAAAAGCAACTCCCATCAGTCAAGGTTTGAAATAGCAGATAGTATTTCTATTGAAAATACTTCACACAATATTGATTTACATGCTGATGTAAAAATAATGTCAAGAAGAAGAGCATTTTATTCATGAAAAATAAACTTGCCTCTACACAAGAGAACCACTAACTTAATTAATCACAGTATTTACCCAGGGTAAAAATTGTAGTGTCTTTTCTACACACTTGAAACTGCCTTTAAGCCTTGAGTGCTTATTCATGTTTAAAAATCTGAATACAATTGGACTTGAGGAGTAGTTCTATAATGTGATAAATATGTTAATATTCCTCATTGAGAAGCTTGCAAAGCACTTCTAAGGGTGATGTTAGAGGCTTAACTTTTAAAAAACCAGACACTATAACTAAACATTGTTTTAGAAAATTTAGCTTTGACTTCAAAGGTGAAAAAAACAGTATTATACAAATTAAAAATTAGACTTAAAGTTTCAATGTTTCCATTAGTAAAAAATAGAATTATATTGTTGGTGGGGGAAGAAAAATCAGTAGTAATATCTTACAAATATATTTAAAATTTTACAAAATTAAAAAGCCGTGTGTCACTAATAAACATCTAATGAGATAAAAAGAAGTAATAGAAAACAAGTATTATTTTTTTAAATATCTGTTATGTAGAAATATTAAAATATCTAGGAAGAGGTTCTATGAATATATGTGTTATACCTATGCAAGAAAACACCTAAATATTCTAAGATGCTGGAGTGAGAAGGAGGGAGGAATGGAGAGGAAGAGATTGGATGAGAGGGAGGAAGAGGGCAAGAGGGAGGGAAAACAGAGAGCAAGGGAGAGAGAGTCCCAGGCACTGAGAAATCCACCATTTGCCATAACAAAATGAGCCTATTTTGAAAAACTGCAGACACAGGGAAATTTACAAAGCAGAGAAAGGGTGATCCTCTCTGAAATCCTCTGTAGCCCCCACCAATTTCTGTCTGTAAAGAACACATTCTGGTCTTAACCATCTTTCTCTCTTTTGAGCTTCATATATTATAAGACTTTCCTGTGAGCATACACATTAATACTTTTGTTTGCTTTTCTCATGTGCATTTAGGTAGTGAGTTCATTTGGGCAGAATCAACGTGTATGCCTCAGGAGGAACATTTGCCTCTCTTTGTAAACCTGATCTTGGTATCATGTTTATGCTGGTATCATGAAAAGTTGAGTAGGTTCCTATTTCTCTACTTTATTAGATCTCTCTCTCTCTCTCTCTCTCTCTCTCTCTCTCTCTCTCTCTCTCTCTCTCTCTCTCTCTTCCCTGTTACCCTTTTTAATTTATAAATATTTTTTCCAGGTGACCAAAGAGGACAGAAGAGGACACTATATCCCAGGAACTAGAGTTACAGATGATTGTTAGCTACCACATGGCTTCTGGGAATCCAGCAAGTGCTTACAAGCACTGAGCCATCCTTCAAGCTCTTTTTCCTTAGTAACAAGGTCTCTAAGAAATCCAAGCTGCCTTGGTTTGCCACAATCTTCCTAATAACTATGAGGCTGAGCTCAGCCGATGCATGCTAATATGTTTGCCCTTCTCCATTTTGAGGTGATACTATTAGATATTATTTTGCCTTTTCTTTCATATATATTTTAATTTGTGTGTGTGACTGTATGTGTGTAGCTTCCTATTTCTCTAGGAAGTGTGTGTGTGTTCATGGTAATGTGCATATGAGTGCAAGTGAATATGTGCATATGAGTGCAAGTGAATATGCATGCTAAACCTACACAGCAAAATATCTAAATATCTAAGAGGCTGGGGGAGTGGAAGAGAGGGATGGAGAGGGAGTTGAAAAATGGGAGGGAGAGGGATGGAGAAAGAGTGGAAGGGAGAAGCAGAGAGGGAGGAAGAGGGAGAGAGAGAGAGACAGAGACAAAGACAGAGAGACACAGAGAGTGGGGGGAATTACCTGGATCAGGAGTTACAGATGTTTATGAGCTGACCAATGTGGATGCTAGACACAAAGCTCAGGTTCTCCACAAGAACAGTGTAGTGATTTGAATGAGAATGGCACACATAGGTTCCTATGTTTGAACTCAGTGGTGGAACTGCTGTGGAAGATATGAGGTGTGGCCTTGTTAAAGGAAGTAGCTCACTGGGAGCAAGTTAAGGTTTCAAAAGACTGTGGAGATCCCATTTTCCCCTCTGCTATTTTCAGATCAACATGTAAGCCTTCAGGGTTTTCTGCTGTCATGCATTTCTCTTTAAAGACTCATTAGGCTCTTTATTTTCTGAAATCATAACACACAAAATAGAGTCTTTCTTTAATAATTTGCCTTGGTAGTGGTGTTTTATTACAGCAACATAAAAGTAACTAAGACAATTAGCAAACACTCTCAAACACTGGGCAATCTTCGCAGTCCCTATGGCACATTAGTGAAAGTACTTGAGTTTTATTATGGAATAACATTAGTTAATAATTTACTTTACTAACAAGGTGATATTTCTGTTTCCATGTCTTTCTCTCTTTTTCTCTCTCTCTTCCTTCCTTTATTTCCTTTCTTCCTTCCCTCATTTCTTTCTTTCATTCTTTCTCTTTCTCTCTCTCTCTCTCTCTGTCTCCCTCCCTCCCTCCCTTCCTCCCTCTCTCTCTCTCCTTCTTTCTTCCTTTCTTCCTTCCTTCCTTTCTTTCTTTCTTTCTTTCTTTCTTTCTTTCTTTCTTTCTTTCTTTCTTTCTTTCTTTCTTTCTCTCTCTCTCTTTCTTTCTTTCCCTCTCTCTTTCTCTCTCTCTCTTTCTTTCTTTCCTTCTTTTTCCTTTTTTTTTCTTGCCTGAACATGCCTGTGTTGATGTTGAGGTTATCCACTACACTGGTTAACTTTTCTTTGTAAATATCTATTCTCATACTTTTAATAATTGAGTTATGTTTCATTTTTCATTAATAATATCAGTTACTTTAGGTATCTTTTTCTTCCATTCTAAGACTTTATCCCATCAGTTTTCCTTGCCATGTTTCTATTTTTATACCTTCAGTCTTAAAGTGTGTTTTCCTCATGTTTACTTTGGCTTTAAACATTTTTCCTAACTTCTTAAGATGGAAATTTATATGATTATACATGTGTTATAAATATATTATTTATAGTATCACATATTATATATATATTTTCATTCAAAATTTCAAGTCTTTATGAAGCTTCATCCTGTATCTTCAGAAAGCATATGGAATGTTGTTGATTGTCTTTTGTTTTTATTAAAATATTTTCATACAATGTACTGTGCTCCTGATTTTTCCTATCCCAACTCTTTCTAGATTCTTCCTACACACCTATCTTACATCATTTTTTCCTATTTCTTTTTGAATACAAACAGAAAAATAAAAATAAGCAAACCAAATTTTTAAAGAAACAAACCTGACAGAAACAAAGGAAAACCCTGGAAACACACACCCAGAAGAAACTTAAAATTAGGTACAATAAGATTCAAGCAAATGCCAGTAAGACAAAAGTGCCCAAACAAAGCAGTAAAAGCCAAAACTTCTTCAAAATTACTAAGTTTGTTTTGTTTTGGCCATTTACTGCTGTGCATGAGGCCTTCCCTGAAGTATGCTTAATATACCAGTTGACATGCCATTAGAGAAAACTAAATTTTCCCCTTAAAGTGGGTATCAGATCTGGTGCCCTCTTCTAGAATGTCTGAAGACAGCTACTCATTAAAAAAAATAATAAAAAAGTATGTAAAGGGGGTATCAATTGGAGATTGCTTCTTGTATAAGAAGTTGGGACCTTTGTGTTTACTTGTCAACACTGGGACCCCATCTTGCTTGAACCTTGCAGGTGCTGCCATGTCCTCATATGTTAGACTTTATCCTGTTGTGACTAGAAGATGCTCTTTCCTTGGAATTATCCATCCTCTCTGGCTCTTAAAATCTTGAACTGTGGAATAAGAAATAGATTAACAACAACAACAACAACAAACAACAACATTTATTGATATATGTACATAGGAAATTATCCAAGAGATTGGGAAATCCCAAAATAGTGACTTTGAATTCAGAAAAAAAAATATAAAGAAAAGCTATTGGCCAAGCCACATAATGGGAAATGATGTAGGGGGTTCAGGTTTATAGGGGTAAGAAAGGTCCGGAAGACTAGATACTGCTGGTTTCAGTCAGCAATTCAAAACACTTTCATCTGGGAATCATTTCATAAAATTCATTAAGGCAAACTTACTACCAGGACAAGAAAATTAATGATCTGTGTGTTTGTGAACACCAGTGTACAAAAACCATTAACAATTAAAGTCAAATGGAGCTTAAAAAGAATAAAACACTATGAAAAATAATGGGGACTGGCATAATAAGGTTTCTCAAAGTCCAAAACTCACGGCATTAAAAGAGCAAAACAGTATTATATCTGAAAACATTTGATACAATTCCCCACATATTTACCATAAAATGTTCCAATATCTAAGGATAGGACAAAGATGTCATCTTCCTTTGATGAGAGAACTTTGGTCAGCACAATAAACTCTCAAAATCCCCACACCCTAGTCCTGGAGTTCCTAAAACCTGAAAATGCTACCTAAGTGTCAAAAGAAGTCTGAAGGTTACAGAATCTGACAGGCTGAGATATTCTTGTGTTGTCTCATAGGGCCAAATCTAATCATATCAAACCTTAGAAGCTCAGGACTTTAGTGAATTTTTCCAATAGCGAAAATGAGCAAGTTAGCAACTCCTCACCCAATGCTTCTAGAAAGAAAGATCCAGTTAGCTATTATTAGGGTCTAAATTTCTAACCTATATAATCTTAAAATGTATACATTTTAAACAGATAAATTTGTGGTAATTTGTTATGCTAACGTAAGAAACCATTGTGACCCAACATATTTAGCATGTAGTTATCACAAGTAGAAGCAATGCAGAGAGGATTTCTGCAGTGGGCATTTGATTAACTATGCCTTATTTGTTTGTTTGATTGGTTGTTTTTTTTTTAAGACAGTGTTTCTCTGTGTAGCTTTGGCTGTCCTGGAAATTGCTTTGTAGACAAGGTTAGCCTTACCCTCACAATTCTACATGTATCTCCCTCTTGAGTGCTGAGATTAAGGACATGTGTCACTACCACCTCCTGGTTTACATTAACGACCTTATGAAGATGCCTATTAAGTATAATTAAACAAAGAAGATAAGTAGCATATTTATGTAAGAAAGATGATTCCACTCACAAAACTACACAGTACAATCACATACAATCTGACAAGTTTTCTCTAAGATATGGAAATTAAAGATGAATTGATAAATAAACTAAAAGAATAGGTGAGAATATTCTGAATAGGAAGTGAAAGACAGGTGAGGGTGTTGAGTATGTAAGAGAAAAGCCTTGAAGTTTATGTAGCAGTAAATGAAGTTTTCAACATGAAATTATCTCAACAGAGCATGAAATCTCTTTGTGTATTCTGAAAGATAGACCTAAGGAATACTATTGTTGATGTCTTCTGTAATTGAAAATTTTAAAGTGGGAGAAAGGAAAAACAAAAATCCAGAGATAAAATATGGAGTAGAATGAAACAAGAGTTAGGTTGAATTCAAAGTGTGATTATAAATATATGGATTGTAAGTGTATTTCCTAGCTCTGTTTACTAACAGTGCTTTGAATTAATGATAACCAATTAGTGGGAAGAACAGCCAGATATTAGGGAGCAATTTTTTTTTTCATTTTTAAAGATCTGAGGATTCTCAAGGAAATGCCTGATTGCAAGTTTCAATCAGAAAAAAAGATATTTAAAAATCATAGAAACCTGGTCGACATAATTTCTACAAAGGAGTACAAGGGAATATTTTCTTTTTTTAAAATTTTTTTCAAAAATGATTTTTTCTTGATATTTTCTTCATTTGCATTTCAAATGCTACCCTGAAAGTCCCCTATATGCTCCCCCCGCCCTGCACCCTAACCCACCCACTCCCATTACCTGGCCCTGGCGTTCCCCTGTACTGGGGCATATAATCTTCGCAAGAACAAGGACCTCTCCTTCCAATGATGGTCGACGAGGCCATCTTCTGCTATATATGCAGCTAGAGACACGAGCTCTGGGGGTCCTGGTTAGTTCATATTGTTATTCCTCCTATAGGATTGCAGACTCCTTTAGCTCCTTGGGTACTTTCTCTAGCTCCTTCATTGGCAGCCATGTGTTCCATCCAATAGATGAGTGTGACCATTCACTTCTGTATTTGCCAGGCACTAGCATAGCCTCACAAGAGACAACAATATCAGGGTCTTGTCAGCAAAATCTTGCTGGCATTTGCAATAGTGTCTGGGTTTGGTGGATGTTTATGGCATGGATCCCCCGGTAAGGCAGCCTCTGGATGGTCCTTCCTTCAGTCTCAGCTACTAACTTTGTCTCTGTAACTCCTTCCATGGGTATTTTGTTCCCCATTCTAAGGAAGAATGAAATATCCACACTTTGGTCTTCCTTCTTACTCAGTTTCATGTGTTTTGCAAATTGTATCTTAGGTATTCTAAGTTTCTGGGCTAATATCCACTTATCAGTGAGTGCATATCATGTGAGTATTTTTGTGATTTGGTTACCTCACTCAGGATGATGTCCTCCAGATCCATCCATTTGATTAAAATTTTCATAAATTCATTGTTTTTAATAGCTCAGTGGTACTTCATTGTGTAAATGTATCATGTTTTCTGTATCCATTCCTCTGTTGAGGGATAGGATATCTGGGCTCTTTCCAGCTTCTGGCTATTATAAATAAGGATGCTGTAAACATAGTGGAGCATATATCCTTATTACAAGTTGGAACATCTTCTGGTTATTGCCCAGGAGAGGTATTGCTAGACCTTCTGGGAGTACTGTCAATTTTCTGAGGAACTGCCAGACTGATTTCCAGAGTGATTGTACCAGCTTGCAATTCCACCAGCAATGTATTTCTCTTTCAATACATCCTTGCCAGCATCTGCTGTCATCTGAATTTTTGATCTTAGACATTCTGACTGGTGTGAAGTAGAATCTCAGGGTTGTTTTGATTTGCATTTCCCTGATGATTAAGGATGTTTAACATTTTTCAGGTGCTTCTCAGCCTTTCGGTATTTCTCAGATGAGAATTCTTTGTTTAGGTTTGTACCCCTTTTTTTAATAGGGTGATTTGATTTTCTGGTGTCCATTTTCTTGAGTACTTTGTATATATTAGATATTAGTCCCCTATTTGATTTAGGATGGGTAAAGATCCTTTCCCAATCTGTTGGTGGCCTTTTTGTGTTATTGACAGTGTCATTTGCCTTACAGAATCTTTGCAATTTTATGAATTCCCATTTGTCCATTCTCAATAATACAGCACAAGCCATTGCTGTTCTAATCAGGAATTTTTCCCCTGTGCCCATATCTTCGAGGCTTTTCCCCACTTTCCCCTCTATAAGTCTTAGTGTCTCTGGTTTTATGTGGAGTTCCTTTGTCCACTTAGAGTTGAGCTTTGTACAAGGAGATAATAATGGGTCAATTCACTTCTTTTAGTTTTCATGTGTCTCTGTTTAGTTTCTGTTTCCAGGATATGTCCATTGATGAGCCTGGGGTGTTGAAGTCTCCCACTATTATTTTGTGAGGTACAATGTGTGCTTTGAGCTTTGCTAAAGTTTCTTTAATGAATGTGGATGCCCTTGCATTTGGAGCATAGATATTCAGAATTGAGTGTTCATCTTGGAAGATTTTAACTTTGATGAGTATGAAAAGCCCTTCCTTGTCTTTTTTGATAACTTTGGGTTGGACGTAGATTTTTTTCGATATTAGAATGGCTACTCCAGCTTGTTTCTATAGACCATTTGCTTGGAAAATTGTTTTCTATCCTTTTACTCTGAGGTAGGGTCTGTCTTCATCCCTGAAATGGTTTTCCTGTATGCAGCAAAATGTTGGGTTCTGTTTATGTAGCCATTCTGTTAGTCTATGTGTTTTTACTGGGGAATTGAGTCCATTGATATTAAGAGATATTAAGGAAAATTAATTGTTGCTTCCTGTTATTTTTGTTGTTAGAGTTGGGATTCTGTTCTCGGGGCTATCTTCTTCTATGTTTGTTGAAGGATTACTTTCTTGCTTTTTTCTAGGGCATAATATCCCTCCTTGTTTTGGAGTTTTCCCTTTATTATCCTTTGAAGGGCTGGATTCATGGAAAGATATTGTGTGAATTTTGATTGTGTTCTCCTAGGGTCTGTATAACATCGGTCTAGGATCTTCTGGCTTTCATAGTCTCTGGTGAAAAGTCTGGTTTAATTCTGATAGGCCTGCCTTTATATATTACTTCACCTTTCTCCCTTACTGCTTTTAATATTCTCTCTTTATTTAGTGCATTTGTTGTTCTGATTATTATGTGTTGAGAGGAATTTCTTTTCTGGTCCAGTCTATATGGAGTTCTGTAGGCTTCTTGTATGTTCATGGGCATCTCTTTCTTTAGGGTTGGGAAGTTTTCTTCTATAATTTTGTTGAAGATATTTGCTGGTCCTTTGTGTTGAAAATCTTCATTCTCATCCACTCCTATTATCCATAGGTTTGGTCTTCTCATTGTGTCCTGGATTTCCTGGATGTTTTGAGTTAGGATCTTTTTGCATTTTCCATTTTCTTTGATTGTTGTGCCGATGTTCTCTATGAAATTTTCTGCACCTGAGAATCTCTCTTCCATCTCTTGTATTCTGTTGCTGATGCTCACATCTATGGTTCCAGATTTCTTTCCTAGGGTTTCTATCTCCAGAGTTGTCTCCCTTTGTTATTTTTTTGTTTGTTTGTTTGCTTGTTAGTTTGTTTTGTTTTTTGTTTGTTTCCTTCTTTTGTTTGTTTGTACTTCCATTTTTA
Organism: Mus caroli; assembly: GCF_978045245.1. Lineage (NCBI taxonomy): Eukaryota > Metazoa > Chordata > Mammalia > Rodentia > Muridae > Mus > Mus caroli. Next base: position 110,038,558 of record NW_028227268.1, on the reverse strand, counting down.
GATCTTGGATGGTTTTGTTCAATTCCATCACCTGTTTGGTTGTGTTTCCTGTAATTCTTTAAGGGGTTTTGTGTTTCGTCTTTAAGGACTTCTACCTGGTTAGTACTGTTTTCTTTTAATTCTTTTAGGGATTTTTGTGCTTCCTCTTTAAGGACTTCCACCTGTTTAGCAGTGTTCTCCTGTATTTCTTTAAGTGACTTATTAATGCCCTTCTTAAAATACTCTACCAGAATCATGAGATATGATTTTAAATCCACATCTTGATTTTCGGGTGTGTTGGAGTATCCAGGACTTGTTGTGGTGGGCGTACTGGGTTCTGATGATGCCGAGTGGTCTCGGTTTCTGTTAGTAATATTCTTATTTTTGCCTTTCTCCATCTGGTAATCTCTGGTGTTAGATGTTCTCTCTTTTTCTGTCTGGAGCTTGTTCCTCCTGTGATTCTGTTAGCCTTTGTCAGCACTTCTGGCAGTCCAACTCTCTCTTGAATCTGAGTGGTCAGAGTACTCTCTGTAGGCAAGCTATACTCTTGCAGGGAAGGTGCCCAGAGGTCTGGAATTCAGCTCTACCTCCTGCCTGAGATGAAGCCCCAAAGAGACTCTGTCCAAGAAGCTCTGTTGCTTCTGTGGCCCAAATGCTCTCCTGTATGGACTGGTCTCTGAGAGACCTAGGATGCAAGATGGCACTCTCACCTAAGTCTCAGGGTCAGAGCCCTCTCTGGAGGCCAACTTTCCTCAGTGATCTTAAGAACCTGTGTGTGCTAGGGCACCTGTGGCATGCAGAATCCTTTGGGGACCGTTGGACTATCTCCCGAGTTCAAACCCAAGGTGGCACAGGGCTGGAGCTGACCTGAAGAAACCCCAGCCACTGGTCAGGTGGTTTTCCTGTGTCCCTGCTCCTGATGGCACAGGGCCCTCCCTGCTGTTTTGGAACAGATGTTGTGTTCCACTCACCAGTCATCCTAAGATCCTGGGTTTGATAGGGTGCCTGTGGTGCAGAGAGTCCTCTGGGAACTGTGGGACCATCCACTGAGTTGACTCCCAAGGTAGCATAGTGGGAATATTTTCATTTGCAGAATAATGAATGCCAATTAATATAGAGTGATTCAACGACAGAAAATAACTATATTTCTGTATCCTACCTAATATTTGATATGGGGTATTATGATCAATGTAAAGATCCAGCAAAAAAGGAACCTGGAAATTATAAACATAAATACCACCAATGCTAATAACAAAAAAAAAAAACCATAGCCAGAGACTATAGATGTTTTAAAGTGTTAATGGAAATATTATTAGCACCCTACTTATATAAACAAAATTGCAAACATAGGTGAAATGTAGAAAATTATAATTTACCAAAACTAGAACAAAAGAAAGCTTACCTAAAAATTAAAGAAATTAAATTTTATTTATAAATATTCTCCTTAGAAGATTGCAAGCCAAATAGTCTACTAAATAAAGAGGAATAAAACAAACATTTTATGAGTTTTTCATAGATAAAAATAAATGGAAACCTTTAAAGTAGTCTAGAAAGTAAAGCATTATTTTACTATATTAACCTGGCAAGGACTTGTTTAGAATACAGATATATACTTATTTCAATTATCAGTGCAGTTGAAAATTGATTCATAATTATAGGGTTTAATTTGTATGAAAATGACACCTTACAAGAACATTAATTTTATTCAAGTAAAATAATGTTAACATTTGCTAGTTTAATTTTAATTTCATATGGTACATTGAAAATTCTATAAATATGTCTGTAGCTGTAGAAATAACACTTGGTTGAAGTGTCTTATCTCTAGACCAAAGTCCACTAAGATTACCAGGACACTAGCAAAGTGCTTGAAAAGTCATGGCAGGCAGGAGACACTGGGAGAATCCAAGAAGCCTCCACTTCTGGTCACATTGTAATCATACCTTAAGGACAAAACATTTGTCTATAGGTATGAAATCAAAGAAATGAATACACTCATATTCCTGTCCATCATTTATCATAGCAAAGTTCCATGCTTACACAGCTCTAATTCCTATCCAGAGCTAAATGCCAGAAATCATTACTGAATTAAGAGCCATATAAAATCTAAAATAATTCCCTCCCTTTTTTGAATAGCAGGACTAATGAGATTCAAAGTGGGTAATTTCTTTCTCACTTTTATAACTCATAGGCTATTCTGAGGTCAGTGGTTCCACACTCCTGTGCAACCACAGGCAGGAGACAGCAGACAAACTGCATTGCTTTATAGCTCCATTTCCTCTTGCAGACCCTAAACCCAAGTCTTCCCAATCATCTGTGTCTCTGATTCTGCAAACGTAAGACCTGTGTAAAGACAATGCAATAATAATCACTATCAAAACCATCACAGACATAAAGGTGTCATGAAATGGCCAGAATTTAAGTCAGAAAAATAACAAGAGTGAAGTGAGAAAGTTTTCATCTGCTACCGAGGGAGGGTTTAGTGTGCATCTCTTAGTTGATCTATTAAAGCTGAAAAGGGTAAATATAGCACTCAACAGTTTTTGCAGTAGAGACATGCCATAAACGAGGTCATATGTGCTTTAATTCTGTGTAAGAACATCTATAATGTCAAAAGAAAAAGTAAAAGATAAGAACAAATATCCTCGGGAAAAAAAAAAAACTTCTAAATAAAATGTACATTTTCTTTATTGGATATTTTCTATATTTACATTTCAAATGCATTCCTCTTTCCATGTATCCCCTCAGAAGCCCCCTTTTCCATCCCCCTCCCCATGCCTCTATGAGGGTGTTCACCCACCCACCCACCTACTCCCCTCTTCCTGCCCTGGCATTCCCCTACACTGGGTCTTTGGGCACCCTCCTCTCCTCCTAAAGGGCCTCTCCTCCCACTGATGTCCAACAAGGCCATACTCTGCAACATATGTGGTTGGAGCCATGGGTCCCTCTATTTGTACTCTTTGGTTGGTGGCCCATCCCTAGGAGCTCCAGGAAGTTTGTCCAGTTGACACTGTTGCTTCCTCCATGGGGCTGCAAACTTCTTCATCTCCTTCAGTCCTTTCTCCAACTTCTCTATCGGGTTCCCCCAACTCAGTCCAATGGTTGGCTGAGAGCATCTGCTTCTGTATTTGTCAGGCTCTGGCAGAGCCTCTCAGGAGACAGCCCTATCAGGCTTCTGTCAGCAAGCTCTTCCCTGCATCCAAAATAGCTTCAGGGTTTGGAGACTGTATATGGGATGGATCCCCAGGTGGACAGTCTCTGGCTGGCCTTTCCTTTAGTCTCTGCTCCACACTTTGTCTCCATATTTCCTCCTGTGAGTGTTTTGTTCTCCCTTCTAGGAAGCACTGAAGTATCCACATTTTAGTCTTACTGCTTTTTGGGCTTCATATGGTCTGTTAATTGAATCTTGCGTATTCCTAAAATGTACATTCTTACAAACAAGTTTTACAAGAGGCATTGACTTCTTGTACAGACATGACTTATTCCAATCTCATTGCCAATATTTGTACAACAAACAAACAAACTAACAAAAAGGCCAAAAAACCTAAGGGATAGAAGGCTATACAAAGCATTATAAAAATTATTTATGGAAGACTAAGGTAGAATAAAATACCCACATACATTGTTCATAAATGTGCATGCAGGCTTCAAGATTCTAGGAAGTGCAAAGCATGTAAATGTATGAGTAAATAGATACTGGGGTTTACAATGTTACCACTCAGTGAGGTGTCTTCAGTCTTAGAGTAGGTATGGCTGATACCCACTTCATTCTGTTTCCTAATCCATCCTGGCTGTGATATGTTCACTTCAAGTATACTGCATATTCAGCATCACACAGTGGTCATGTCACCTGCATCTAGACATGACTCTTGGCTTATCCTGGGTTCAATACTATAAACTACATAGTTTAGCTCACCCTCCACAGATCAGTTATAGAGATCCACAGGAAATACAGATTAGTTTATATGTATAAAAAGTAGTCCTCCAGAGTTGACAAACCAAATTGAGCCCCCAGATAGTCTAAAGATTTAGTTAAGAAACTGTGAAAATTTACAATGATTTTCAACTACATATGATCTAGATTTGAGTCTCTGGATATTTTTATGTAAGTTAGATAATGGATGTAGGATGGCCTACCTGAATATAGTCCAGAACTAAATAAAAAGAAGACAGTACACAGAGCAGTAACACTCCACACTTTTGTTTTCTGTCTGCAGAGGCAATGTGACCAACAACATCAAGCTCCTGATGAAGGCATCTGCTATGCCTTCCCAATCATGGAACACTGAAATATCTCTTCAAAGTGAAAGTTACAGTAAACAATTCCTGAAGTTGCTTTTTGTCCTGTATTTTATCATAGCAATAAGGCAAGCAATTATCATGGGACATGGTGTTGAGAAATATTCATAACATTTAAGTTTCCCAGAATGTTGTGTTTTGCTACATAGTCAACACTGATGCTCCCAGTCTGATCACAGACTGGGGACAATGAATATTTCTCCTTTTACAACAGTGGGAACCAAAAGAGAAAGGAGGAAGTTCTACTTCCTTGCAGGGGCATACTGGGTTAATATTACTTCATATATGAGAACAGCTGGCTTTCTCATTGACTTAGGAGAAAGTAGTATATACTTCCAAATAATAATATGCAAAACTATAAAACAGTGCATTGATGACAGTGAGATTGTCATTCATTTGCTGAATCTTAATAAGGAATCTTTGCTTCTCCAAAGCTAAAATCACTCTCATGGGCTTGGTATATCAGATATGTCCAAAGACAACTAATAGAAGTCCTGACATTTTGGTTTCTCACTATCACACAGAAAACTATTAAAGTAACCTATGGTTTGTTTTCTCATTGTCATTCAGAAACCCATTAAACTAGCGCATGAAAAGAGTCCTGGTACTGCTGGTCAGAGGAGAGAGAGAGAGACCAACCCACCTGTGTCTCACAGCTGAATGTCACTGCACAGGTACAGCTGGTTCTATGTGCTCATAAACCCACATGAGTGTGCATGCAACACTCTCAGACATCTTAAAGTTGTACAACAGAAAAATGTCATGTTTTATTCCTCTTATGTTTAATAATAAATAAAACCTTTGTTCAGCTTGTGGAAGATTTTAGTATGAGAATTACTTATACTTCTGAATGCGTCTATGATTTTTGACATTGCATCATTTTCTTCATAAAATTATGCTAATTTTATGTTAATATGAAAGTATGCTTATTTTATCATGATAGTTTGTATTTTCAGATATTCGTTAAGCCTACATTATTTTTAGGAATTTTTGAGGTATTCTTTCTGTCATGGGATGTTTAACTATACTATTCTTGCTTCAGAGGCTTTGAGGTTTAAGAACAAATTACCATGTTGTTACCCTCTTTTCCTCCTCATGAAGTACTCTGAGGGCTGTGTGCATAAATAATAAAACGTGTAATTAATTCAAATGCATTTGTGCTGGGGCATGGATTTCAGGCTAACTCTGCTAACAATTAAGGAACAGAGCATGACCAATGCTCATTGCTTTTCAATGCAGTGTTAAATAAGACTATGACCACGTTGGAATGCCAGAAACTCTCCCAGAATTTTGGACTCTTAGTCACATATAAACCTTTGAAATATTTTAATTTTACATAAAACGCACACAAATATTATTGCTGAAAATTTTTTTGTATCTACCCTGTCAAAATATGTCTGCCATTTTCTTAATTAAATAATCATAAGAGAGTAGTACTTTAAATAAGTCCCTTGTATCAAAAGAAAGGTTTTATTTTTCTCTTCTAGAGAAAACAATACATATCTATTAGTTAAATGTTTAAGTTAAAAAGTTCCTAATTTAATGGTAGATTTTGAATTTTTTGACTGTTGATGTTTTAATTGTGTTATTGTAAAAGCAAGATATGTAAAACAAGAGTATTCTAGGATAATGTCATAGGAGACCATTGGATAAACCATCCTTGGGGAAGAGTATTTCTCCAACTTCCAGCATTCCTTAGTTATCTGTAGTTCTTTGTATAAGGTTGAGTTTTCCTCCTCCTCTTTTATTATCTATATTCAGTGCATATTTAGGCAGTCTTTGGGTGAGACTTCATGTCTGTGGCTTCTGACATTGTTAGGACACACAGTCACATAGTAAAGTGTTTCTTTCTCTGGCTTGTACAGCATTTCTGATGCATCTTCTGCAATGATCCCTGACATTAGGTGCAGGGATTTTATTATAGAATTATACATGCATTTATTTCATTTCTGTATGTAAGGATATATTTGTAACAACAATTAAAGAAAAAATAGGCCATGATTTGAAAGAAGAGCAAAGAAAGTGTGTAGTAGGGTTTGAAGTGTGGAAAACAAATGTGAGAATGATACAATTATATTAAAATACAAAAACAAAAGAAATAATATTTTTAAAAAAATATTATTACAAATTTGATAAATGTCATCATATTTTAAAAACAGTAAACTCCACATGTGCATACCTCTGTGAAGACCACAGAGCAATGTCCTAGGACACAAACAATCCACAGGAGAAACCCAAAGATAAGATCACTTCCAAATCCCTTAAGCTGGAACTTGACAGCAGCAGACTTCTATTCCTATGGATCAATGTTATCATTGTTCACATTAGTATATTCTGAGTGTAATTTTATGTGTAAACGTGGTGGACCAGAATGCCCATATATTTAGCTAAATATTGTGTTTCTTTGAATCTATATCTGGATAAATTCAAGTTTACTCAGTAGTTAATTTATTCAGAGTAGAGTACATTGTTATCCCTCACATGTATGGAAATTGGCCAGTTAGAGTAAGACAAATAGAATCAAGAAGTCTGTCAGAAGGGAATTGCTCCTCCCTGTCTAACTCAGATTGGATACTGTTTTCCCATACTTAAGTCATGGACTATGTCACTGCTTCCCTTGCTTCTCAGGCCTATTGGTTTGGATGGAAATTTTAGATTGAAAATTTCTGTGCCTCCAACTTAACCACAAGAGATCTCTGCAATTCCCTACTTTCATGAACATGTAAACTGTTTTCTACAAGATAACTTTATTAATGGATAGATTTAGACAAATGTGGATGCATGAATGATACATGGGAGACAAAGAGATGATACATAAATGATGGATGGCATACATATGATCAATGGTATATTCATTAATGATTAATAATAGAATCAATAGGTGATAGACATAAAGACTATAGAACAGATAATGCGTTTGATAGATAGATAGATGCCAAATGATAGATAAATAGATGCTGGATACTAAATATATGATATATATGTAGAAATCAGATACAGCCCCTTCAAGGTGCCACACCTCCTAATCATTCCCAAAAACTTCCACAAACTGAGGACAGGACCAAGTATGTAAATGTATGAGCCTATGACCATTTTCATTCAGTACAGAAGCCACATGCCTCGTAATAGAGATACAAATTGATTGTTGTTTATAAACAGCTATTATATAGAGAAAAACATAATTTTAAAAAGTTGGGTGTGGCTATAATCTGACAAGAGAGATACATTTGTGACTTGGAAGGTCCAAAAGAGGATTCTGGACACTGCGAGATAATATCATTAGTGAAGTGTTTGTCATACAAGCCTGAAGACCTAATGTTGAATCTGGGAACTCAGGTAGAAAAGTTGATTTGGGGATGGGGAGTGCCCCACATTTAGCCCTCTTTCTAATATTCCAATTGCAAACCACAGTTTAATTTTATCAAATTTCTCACTGGGAAATACTTGACTTTATTGGGCTTATTTACAGAGCATCAATAAGTATTAGCAGAAATGTGAGTGACCTTAAGGCAGTCATCGTGGTCAGTCTTCATTGAGCATCAGTGATGGATAGATAGAGTCCATTCTCTTCAGTCCATATAATGATTCCCCTCTATGAGACTCAAAATCCTATGCAATTAAGGAAGAATTACATACAACTAGCTTGTCAGAGTAACTGGATACTTAGATGGAGGTACAATGACACTCTCTATCTGCTCCTTCTATGAGGAAATATCAACAGTCTGTAAGTCCATCTTTTGGAAACTAGCACAGCTGATCTTAATAAAGATGATAGTTTTTCTACATAGAAGATAGTACACGTAATAGTTTGGAATCCCAGACATGGAAAAGTAGACATCCAGATAGATAGGGCTCTCTAGTCAGCTAGACTAGACTGCTCTGTAAGCTCCAGACCAATATAAGACCTTTTATCACAGAATCAAGTTGCATGTCAAGCCCACATGTTGGCTTCTGGCTTCTTTGTCCATATGTAAACACGTCCCCATGAAAAACATACTCCCAAAAATGTTTCTATCAATTCAATCAATGCAAGGAGAATATGAAAGCTAAAAACAGCTCATTACTGACCTAAGTTATGGCACTAACTGTGACAGCCTATTTCAGTGAAAGGGCAGGCAACTCAAATATGCTGGGAGTCTCAGCAGACTTTCCTGGGGTCCTTTTGTCAGGGTTCTAATGGAATCCTCCTCTTGTCTTTGGATACAGGTTTAAGTTTCACTTCTGCGGATAATAGAATGAAATAGAGTTCTTCCCAAATTATACTTTCTAGACAATTGCATTTATTTTGTAGCATCATTGTCTACCTGTTCTTTTCTTTTCTTTTCTTTTCTTTTCTTTTCTTTTCTTTTCTTTTCTTTTTTCTTTTTTCTTTTTTCTTTTTTCTTTTTTCTTTTTGACAAATGGCACCCATTCTAACATTGACAAGGAATGTAATTCTAGGTTTAAAATTATATTCCTTCAGAATTTTAAAGGAGTAATCACATAACTCTTCTATTTACATGTCTGCATGCATTCTCTTTTGCCCATTCCTCCTCCTCCTCTTCCTCTTCCTCCTCCTCCTCTTCCTCCTTCTCTTCCTCTTCCCTCTCTCTCTCTGTCTCTCTCTTTTGCTTGCATACACACACACACACACACACACACACACACACACACACACACACACACTTATCCTGGTGAACCTTGACCAATAAATACACCTATTCAAACCTTCTTTTACTACGATACTACATGGTTCTCCACAGTCTACCTTTTTTAACTATTCAAAACAGTAAACCAGCCTCTGTAACGACAAAGGATTCTTGCCCATTCTTAGATCTAGAAATTTTCATATGGATCTTTGCAACCAGAATTTTCTTGGGCAGACTTTGAAGAAATACTTATTTCCAAATGGGTCCTCTTCTTCATATTCTCCCTTCTCCATTCTCCTTGTTAATTTTTTTCTTGGATAATTGAGGTAGTTGTATCTGGGAACTTGCATAAGACCAAAATTCACTAAGACAATTTTTGTCATGTTTCTGTTTCACAATTATAGATAAAATTTATAATAATGCCTCTTCATGTGGTCAGTCATTTTCTTTCTGGGAACTCTTACTATGCTAAATCTCTTGTTGCCAAATTACACTTTGTCCAGAGAGACTTATGCGAACAGGTCCTTGGTGGCCTTTGTTGTTTCATTTCTTTCCTTTTCTTGCTTGTAATTTTCAAGAATAACTATAAATTATTGTGGGAATCCAAATGCCCTGAGATAAGATGTAAGTTTGCTGGAACATGCTGGCTACTTTTCTTGTTCCATCCAAAACACAATTTCCTGTAATTCATCACCCTACTACTCAAATATCTTCTAATGTATAAAAGCCAACACTGGAATACTTCTGAATTCTAGCAGCTATAGTGTGGCCCAGATCAAGGCACCATCCATCCACAGACAAGATGCTAAGCCATGAGATTACATGGGGATGTAGACCAATGGAAGCAAAAGAATGGATGAGTCCACCTTCTCATCTTCTATGGATGTTATGGGACAAATTGTAGTCTCCAGCTGTTATCTAACCATGTGCCACTCCTGCCCCTTCCCTCTATTATGTACTACTGAGTTTGGAGATTATCAGTCTCCCCACATAGCCAATGTTATTTAAATATAGGATATCCCAATGAAAGAATGTCCTAACAGAACTGGTTAGTCATGAATCTTTCTCTTTTCCTGACTTTTGCTGAAGTTGTTGAATAACAAAGTCACTGTCTTTAAACTGTTGTCTGAGGAGTCTGCATTTATAGATTCATGTGTGAGGTAAAAATTGTAAACTGATGACTGCTACATGGCAAGCCTACTTCACAATTGGAAAGACTAATTTTATTGAAGCCAGTCGTCATTAGTCTCCCTCTGAGTTATATGTGACAGCCATGCCTTAGGAACTGTGAGGTGCCTTCAGCATTTAACATCAATGAAGAAAGTGTTTTCACATTATTCTTTCAAATAATGCCACTGCTTTGAAACTGACTGCTTCCTGGAATGTTTCAGAAATGTCTTGACTTTACTATCTTGCTTATGCAAGCACTGTACCTAAGTTTTTGCACACTAAACAAAAGACTTTTAAGCAAATATACTTACTTAGCTAAATCAGTCCTCACATAATTTTACATTGTCCTATTTCTCTTACTATATCTACCTTTAGTCTTCTAGTTCTCAGCATTTTGATTGACTATTTTCAGGTTCATTTTCTACTTTGGAAGCTCTTATACTTACCTCGGTCTTGTAGGTATTTAAATATAACCATAAATATTAAGACAGCAGTAGAAGGTGGAAGACTAGGATCTTTGCCTTAAAAAATTGAGTGGGAATAATATACAGCATGCCTTTTTCCCCATGAAACAGGTGTCTTGATTTTACAGACTCTTTAGTGAGTAAGTGTTCTGTTCTGATAGCAAATAAGAAGAAAATATCCCTTCTATAATCTCATAGTTTATAACTGCCTCTTTCAATAATACCAAAACCACTTCCAAAGCCATGTGTTTATATTTGGCTCTGAAACATCAAAGAATGAAGGACTTTCTCGGATGTGCTACTCAGCCTTCTGAATTTTTAATCTGTACTATCAATCAGATATCCCCAAATTTTAAATTTCTTAGTACCTTAGGAATGTAGACCATTGGAAGCAGAAGAATGGATGGTCCACCTTCTCATTTTCTATGGATGTTATGGGATAAATTGTAGTCTCCAGCTCTTACCTAATCATGTGCCACTCTTGCCTCTTCCCTCTATTGTGTACTACTGAGGTTGGAGATAATCTGTCTCCCCACATAACCAATATTATTCAAATATAGGATATCTCAATGAAAGAATGTCTTAAGTGTCTCCTTACTTTGACATTTTTTTAGTTAACAAACTAGTCAGAGATTTGCTAAAATGATATACATTGTTCTGTGTATGGAAATTTGGTGAAACAATGGAAACCATTTTGTAGTCATTCATAGTAGGAAAAAATACTAAGGACAATAAGACCAAAACTAATCAGACTTGGCATAATAATCAATATTATATCAAACTGAAAAATATGGGGAAGAATGGTTTAGGCAAATAATGGGAGATAGAGTCACAAAGAGAGAAATAAATGGGAGGGCCATGATCACAATCAAATGAAGATATCTAATAGAAACATGACCACCCTTATTTTACCTCCCTTCTTCTTATGGTCCTGCTTAGATAAATGATACCCAAGAACAGAGAATTGAGAAATTGGTTGATGAGGTGGAACCTCAGTGTACTGGCTAGTTTTGTGTCAACTTGACACAGCTGGAGTTATCACAGAGAAAGGAGCTTCAGTTGGGAAAGTGCCGCCATGAGATCCAGCTGTAAGGCATTTTCTCAATTAGTGATCAAAGGTTTCAGGCCCCTTGTGGGTGGGACCATCTCTGGGCTGGTAGTCTTGGTTCTATAAAAGAACAGGCTGAGCAACCCAGGGGAGGCAAGCCAGTAGAGAACATCCCTCAATGGCCTCTGCATCAGCTCCTGCTTCCTGACCTGCTTGAGTTCCAGTACTGAATTCCTTGATGATGAACAGCAGTATGGAAGTATAAGCCAAATATATCCTTTCCTCCCCAATTTGCTTCTTGGTCATGATGTTTGTGCAGGAATAGAAACCCTGACTAAGACACTCAGGATTGTTTTGATTTGCATTTCCCTGCTGACTAAGGATGTTAAACATTTCTTAGGTGCTTCTCAGTCATTCAGTATTCTTCAGTTGAGGATTCTTTGTTTAGCTCTGTTCCCCATTTTTTAACAGGGATGTTTGGTTCTCTGGACTCTGACTTCTTGAATTCTTTGTGAATATTGGATATTAGCCCTCTATCAGATGTAGGATTAGTAAAGATCTTTTCCAAATCTGTTTGTTGCCATTTTGTCCTGGTGACAGTGTCCTTTGCCTTACAGAAGCTTTGTGATTTTATGAGGTCTCATTTGTCAATTCTTGATCTTAGAGCATAAGCTAATGGTGTGCTGTTCAGGAAATTTTCTCATGTACCCATGTGTTCAAGAATTTTCACCACTTTCTCTGCTATTAGGTTCAATGTATCTGGTCTTATATGGAGGTCATTGATCCACGTGGACTTAAGCTTTGTACAGGGAGATAAGAATGGATCAACTTGCATTATTCTACATATTGACCCCCAGTTGAACCAGCACCATTTGTTGAAAATGCTTCCTTTTATTGTTAGCTCCTTTGTCAAAGATCAAGTGACCATAGATGTGAGGGTTCATTTCTGGGTCTTCAATTCTATTCCATTGATTTACCAGCCTGTCACTGTGAAAATGCCATGCAGTTTTAATCACAGTTGCTCTGTATTATAGCTTGAGGTCAGGGATGATTTTTCTGCCAAAAGTTCTTAAGTCAGAATGGCTAAGAACAAAAACTCAGGTGACAGCAGATGCTGGTGAAGATGTGGTGAAAGAGGAACACTTCTTCATTGCTGGTGGGATTGCAAACTGGTACAACTAATCTGGAAATCAGTTTGGCAGTTTTTCAGAAAAAATGAATATAGTATTACCTGAGAAGCCAGTAATACCACACCAGGGTATATAGCCAGAAGATGATCCAACATGTAGTAAGGACACATGCTCCACTATGTTCATAGCAGCCTTATTCATAATATCCAGAAACAGGAAAGAATCCAGATGTCCCTCAACAGAGGAATGGATAGAGAAAATGTGGTACATTTACACAATGGAGTGTTACTCAGCTATTAAAAGCAATGAAGTCATAACATTCTTAGACAAATGGATTGAACTAAAAAATATCATCCTGAGTGAGGTAACCCAATCACGAAATAATACACATGGTATGTACTCACTGATGAGTGGATATTAGCCCAGAAGTTCAGAATACCTGAGATAAAATTCACAGACCACATGAAGCTCAAGAAGAAGGAATACCAAAGTGTGGATACTTTGATCCTTCTTAGAAGGGGGAACAAAATACACATGGGAGAAGATACAGATACAAAGTGTGGAGCAAAGACTTTAGGGAAGCTATCCAGAGACTGCCCCACCTAGATATCCATCACATATATAGTTATCAAAACCAGATATTATTGTAGATGCCAGTGCCTGACAAATACAGAGGTGGATGCTCTCAGCCAACAATTGGACTGAGATATTTTCTTTATGTACATTTCAAATGTTATCCCCTTTACTGGTTTCCCCTCTGAAAACCCCCTATCCTCTCCACCATCCCCCTACTTACCAAACCACCTACTCCTGCTTCCTGGCCCTGGAATTCCCCTATACTGGGGCATAGAACCGTCACAGGACCAAGGGCCTCCCCTCCCATTGATAACTGACTAAGTCATCCTCTGCTACATATGCAGCTGGAGCCAGGAGTCCCACCATGTGTACTCTTTAGTTGGTGGTGCAGTTGCTGGGATTTCTGGGAATACTGGTTAGTTCAGATTGTTGTTCCTCCTATGGGGCTGCAAACCCCTCAGCTTCTTTGATCCTTTCTCTAGCTCCTTCATTGGGGACCCTGTGCTCAGTCCAATGGATGGCTGTGAGTATCCACTTCTGTATTTGTCAGGCACTGCCACAGCCTCTCAGAAGACAGCTATATCAGGCTCCTGACATCAAGCACTTCTTGGCATCCACAATAGTGTCTGGGTTTGGTGGTTGTATATGGGGTGGATCTCTAGGTGGGGCAGTCTCTGGATGGTCATTCTCTTTTCTAAAAGTATAATGTAATGATGCCTGACGATCTGTGAATTTTTTTTTTTTTTTTTTTGCTTTTTAAAAAATTCTTTTTGGACACTCGCCAGCTAACCACAACACCCGCCACAGGATCTTAAGACTTCTGGTGAGTGGAGCACAGCTTCTGCTCCAATCCAATTGCGCGGGACCTGAGACTGCATTAGTTAGGAAAGCAGAAACCGGCCTGAGTAGGGCCACAGGCCTCATCCGGCCAGATCAGCGCCGGGGTAGCGGGAGAGCAGGGTTGCCTGACACCCGCCAGCTACCCACGACCCCCACCGCAGGATTTTGGGACTGCTGGTGAGTGGAACACAGCTTCTGCTCCAGTCCAATCACGCGGGACCTGAGACTGCTCTGGTTGGGGAGAGAGAAATCCGGCCTACATAGGGCCACAACCCTCTTCCGGTCAGAAAAGCACCAGGGCAGCTGGGGCGCAGGGTCCGCTGACACTCGCCAGCTACCCACAACACCCACCACAGGATCTTAAGACTTCGGGTAGTGGAGCACAGCTTCTGCTCCAATCCAATTGCGCGTGACCTGAGACTGCATTAGTTAGGGAAGCAGAAACCGGCCTGAGTAGGGCCACAGGCCTCATCCAGCCAGATCAGCGCCTGGGTAGCTGGAGAGCAGGGTTGCCTGACACCCGCCAGCTACCCACGACCCCCGCCGCAGGATTTTGGGACTGCTGGTGAGTGGAACACAGCTTCTGCTCCAATCTTTAAACAGTGACAACGATAACAACTAACCCCAGAGATTACCAGATGGCGAAAGGTAAACGTAATAATCTTACTAACAGAAACCAAGACCACTCACCATCATCAGAACCCAGCACCCCCACTTCGCCCAGTCCAGGGCACCCCAACACACCGGAAAAGCTAGACACGGATTTAAAAGCATATCTCCTGATGATGATAGAGGACTTCAAGAAGGACTTTAATAACACACTTAAAGAAATGCAGGAGAACACTGATAAACAGGCAGAAGACAATAAAGAGGAAGCACAAAAATCCCTTAAAGAATTGCAGGAGAACACTGCTAAAGAGTTACAAATCCTTAAAGAAAAACAGGATAACATAATCAAACAGGTAGAAGTCCTTAATGAAAAACAGGAAAACACATCCAAACAGATGATGGAAATGAACAAAACCATACTAGACCTAAAAAGGGAAGTAGACACAATAAAGAAAACCCAAAATGAGGCAACACTGGAGATAGAAACCCTAGGAAAGAAATCTGGAACCATAGATACCAGCATCAGCAACAGAATACAAGAGATGGAAGAGAGAATCTCAGGTGCAGAAGATTCCATAGAGAACATCGGCACAACAATCAAGGAAAATGTAAAATGCAAAAAGATCCTAACTCAAAACATCCAAGAAATACAGGACACAATGAGAAGACCAAACCTACGGATAATAGGAGTGGATGAGAATGAAGATTTTCAACTCAAAGGACCAGCAAACATCTTCAACAAAATTATAGAAGAAAACTTCCCAAATCTAAAGAAAGAGATGCCCATGAACATACAAGAAGCCTACAGAACTCCAAATAGACTGGACCAGAAAAGAAACACCTCCCGACACATAATAATCAGAACAACAAATGCTCTAAATAAAGATAGAATACTAAAAGCAGTAAGAGAAAAAGGCCAAGTAACATATAAAGGCAAGCCTATCAGAATTACACCAGATTTTTCACCAGAGACTATGAAAGCCAGAAGATCCTGGACGGATGTTATACAGACACTAAAAGAACACAAATTCCAGCCCAGGCTACTATACCCAGCCAAACTCTCAATTAACATAGATGGAGAAACCAAAGTATTCCACGACAAAACCAAATTCACACATTATCTCTCCATGAATCCAGCCCTTCAAAGGATAATAACAGAAAAAAACCAATACAAGGACAGGAACCACGCCCTAGAAACAACAAGAAGGTAATCCCTCAACAAACCTAAAAGAAGACAGCCACAAGAACAAAATGCCAACTTTAACAACAATAATAACAGGAAACAACAATTACTTTTCCTTAATATCTCTTAATATCAATGGACTCAACTCCCCGATAAAAAGACATAGACTAACAAACTGGCTACACAAACAAGACCCAACATTTTGCTGCTTACAGGAAACTCATCTCAGAGAAAAGGATAGACACTACCTCAGAATGAAAGGCTGGAAAACAATTTTCCAAGCAAATGGCATGAAGAAACAAGCTGGAGTAGCCATTCTAATATCTGATAAGATTGACTTCCAACCCAAAGTCATTAAAAAAGACAGGGAGGGACACTTCATACTCATCAAAGGTAAAATCCTCCAAGAGGAACTATCAATCCTGAATATCTATGCTCCAAATACAAAGGCAGCCACATTCATTAAAGAAACTTTAGTAAATCTCAAAGCACACATTGCACCTCATACAATAATAGTGGGAGACTTCAACACACCACTTTCACCAATGGACAGATCGTGGAAACAGAAACTAAACAGGGACACAGTGAAACTAACAGAAATTATGAATCAAATGGATCTGGCAGATATCTACAGAACATTCTATCCTAAAACAAAAGGATATACCTTCTTCTCAGCACCTCATGGTACCTTCTCCAAAATTGACCACATAATTGGTCACAAAGCAGGCCTCAACAGATACAAAAATATTGAAATTGTCCCATGCATCCTATCAGATCACCATGGACTAAGGCTGATCTTCAATAACAAAATAAATAATAGAAAGCCAACCTTCACGTGGAAACTGAACAACACTCTTCTCAATGATACCTTGGTCAAGGAAGGAATAAAGAAAGAAATTAAGGACTTTTTAGAGTTCAATGAAAATGAAGCCACAACATACCCAAACTTATGGGACGCAATGAAAGCATTTCTAAGAGGAAAACTCATAGCTCTGAGTGCCTCCAAAAGGAAACTAGAGAGAGCACACATTAGCAGCTTGACAACACACCTAAAAGCACTAGAACAAAAGGAAGCAAATTCACCCAAGAGGAGTAGACAGCAGGAAATAATCAAACTCAGGGGTGAAATCAACCAAGTAGAAACAAGAAAAACTATTCAAAGAATCAACCAATCAAGGAGCTGGTTCTTTGAGAAAATCAACAAGATAGATAAACCCTTAGCCAGACTCACTAGAGGGCACAGGGAAAGCATCCTAATTAACAAAATCAGAAATGAAAAAGGAGACATAACAACAGATCCTGAAGACATCCAAAACACCATCAGATCCTTCTACCAAAGGCTATACTCAACAAAACTGGAGAACCTGGATGAAATGGAGACGTTCCTAGACAGATACCAGGTACCAAAGTTGAATCAAGATCAGGTTAATGATCTAAACAGCCCTATATCCCCCAAAGAAATAGAAGCAGTCATTAATAGTCTCCCAACTAAAAAAAGCCCAGGACCAGATGGGTTTAGTGCAGAGTTCTATCAGACCTTCAAAGAAGATCTAATCCCAGTTCTTCACAAACTATTCCACAAAATAGAAACAGACGGTACTCTACCCAACTCATTCTATGAAGCCACAATTATTCTGATACCTAAACCACAAAAAGACCCAACAAAGATAGAAAACTTCAGACCAATATCCCTTATGAATATTGATGCAAAAATCCTCAATAAAGTTCTTGCTAACCGAATCCAAGAACACATCAAAACAATCATCCATCCTGACCAAGTAGGCTTCATCCCAGGGATGCAGGGATGGTTCAATATATGGAAATCCATCAACGTAATCCAGTATATAAACAAACTCAAAGACAAAAACCACATGGTCATCTCGTTAGATGCGGAAAAAGCATTTGACAAGATCCAACACCCATTCATGATAAAAGTCTTGGAAAGATCAGGAATTCAAGGCCCATACCTAAACATGATAAAAGCAATCTACAGAAAACCAGTAGCCAACATCAAAGTAAATGGTGAGAAGCTTGAAGCAATCCCTCTAAAATCAGGGACTAGACAAGGCTGTCCACTTTCTCCATACCTATTCAACATTGTACTTGAAGTCCTAGCCAGAGCAATTCGACAACAAAAGGAGATCAAAGGGATACAAATTGGAAAAGATGAAGTCAAAATATCACTTTTTGCAGATGATATGATAGTATATATAAGTGACCCTAAAAATTCCACCAGAGAACTCCTAAGCCTGATAAACAGCTTCGGTGAAATAGCTGGATATAAAATTAACTCAAACAAATCAATGGCCTTTCTCTACACAAAGAATAAACAGGCTGAGAAAGAAATTAGGGAAACAACACCCTTCTCAATAGTCACAAATAATATAAAATATCTTGGCGTGACTCTAACTAAGGAAGTGAAAGATCTGTATAATAAAAACTTCAAGTCTCTGAAGAAAGAAATTATAGAAGATCTCAGAAGATGGAAAGATCTCCCATGCTCATGGATTGGCAGGATCAACATTGTAAAAATGGCTATCTTGCCAAAAGCAATCTACAGATTCAATGCAATCCCCATCAAAATTCCAACTCAATTCTTCAACGAATTAGAAAGTGCAATCTACAAATTCATCTGGAATAACAAAAAACCTAGGATAGCAAAAACTCTTCTCAAGGATAAAAGAACCTCTGGTGGAATCACCATGCCGGACCTAAAGCTCTACTACAGGGCAATTGTGATAAAAACTGCATGGTACTGGTATAGTGACAGACAAATAGACCAATGGAATAGAATTGAAGACCCAGAAATGAACCCACACACCTATGGTCACTTGATCTTCGACAAGGGAGCTAAAAACATCCAGTGGAAGAAAGACAGCATTTTCAACAAATGGTGCTGGCACAACTGGTTGTTAACATGTAGAAGAATGCGAATCGATCCATTCCTATCTCCTTGTACTAAGGTCAAGTCTAAGTGGATCAAGGAACTTCACATAAAACCAGAGACACTGAAACTTATAGAGGAGAAAGTGGGGAAAAGCCTTGAAGATATGGGCACAGGGGAAAAATTCCTGAATAGAACAGTAATGGCTTGTGCTGTAAGATCGAGAATTGACAAGTGGGACCTCATGAAACTACAAAGCTTCTGCAAGGCTAAAGACACCATCAATAAGACAAAAAAACCACCAACAGATTGGGAAAGGATCTTCACCTATCCTAAATCAGATAAGGGACTAATATCCAATATATATAAAGAACTCAAGAAGGTGGACTCCAGAAAGTCAAATAACCCCATTAAAAAATGGGGCTCAGAACTGAACAAAGAATTCTCACCTGAGGAATACCGAATGGCAGAGAAACACCTAAAAAAATGTTCAACATCCTTAATCATCAGGGAAATGCAAATCAAAACAACCCTGAGATTCCACCTCACACCAGTCAGAATGGCTAAGATCAAAAATTCAGGTGACAGCAGATGCTGGCGAGGATGTGGAGAAAGAGGAACACTCCTCCATTGTTGGTGGGATTGCAAGCTTGTACAACCACTCTGGAAATCAGTCTGGCGGTTCCTCAGAAAATTGGACATAGTACTACCGGAGGATCCAGCAATACCTCTCCTGGGCATATATCCAGAAGATGTCCCAACCGGTAAAAAGGACACATGCTCCACTATGTTCATAGCAGCCCTATTTATAATAGCCAGAAGCTGGAAAGAACCCAGATGTCCCTCAACAGAGGAATGGATACAGAAATTATGGTACATTTACACAATGGAGTACTACTCAGCTATTAAAAAGAATGAATTTATGAAATTCCTAGCCAAATGGATGGACCTGGAGGGCATCATCTTGAGTGAGGTAACACAATCACAAAGGAACTCACACAATATGTATTCACTGATAAGTGGATATTAGCCCAAAACTTAGGATACCCAAGATATAAGATACAATTTGCTAAACGAATGAAACTCAAGACGAATGAAGACCAAAGTGTGGACACTGTACCCCTTCTTAGAATTGGGAACAAAACACCCATGGAAGGAGTTACAGAGACAAAGTTTGGAGCTGTGATGAAAGGATGGACCATCTAGAGACTGCCGTATCCAGGGATCCATCCCATAATCAGCTTCTAAACGCTGACACCATTGCATACACTAGCAAGATTTTGCTGAAAGGACCCAAATATAGCTGTCTCTTGTGAGACTATGCCGGGGCCTAGCAAACACAGGAGTGGATGTTCACAGTCAGCTATTGGACATATCACAGGGCTCCCAATGGAGAAGCTAGAGAAAGTACCCAAGGAGCTAAAGGGATCTGCAACCCTATTGTTGGAACAACATGATGTACTAACCCGAACCCCGGAGCTCTTGTCTCTAGCTGCATATGTATCGAAAGATGGCCTAGTCGGCCATCAATGGAAAGAGAGGCCCATTGGACTTGCAAACTTTATATGCCCCAATATAGGGGAATGCCAGGGCCAAAAGAATGGGAATGGGTGGGTAGGGAAGGGGGGGGCGCTATGGGGGACTTTTGGGATAGCATTGGAAATGTAATTGAGGAAAATATGTAATAAAAATATTAAAAATCAAAAAAAAATTCTTTTTGTTTTGTTTTGTTTGGGAGGCGTAGTCTCTGTATTTTCTTTATTTTTTTAAAATTAATTATTGTATTTGTTTACATTTCAAATGTTTCTCCTTTCCTGATCTCCCCTTTGAAACCTCCCCATTCCCATTCTGTCACCCCTTTGCCTCTAAGAGGGTACTCCCCCACCCACCCACTCCTGGCTCACTCCTCTAGCATGAACCTTCTCTAGGATATCAAGCCTCCATAGGGTCAAGTGTCTCCCTTACCCTTGATGCCAGATAAGGCTGTCCACTGCTATATTTGTAGGTGAAGCCATGTGCCCGTCCATGTATACTTGGTGGTTTAGTCCTGGAAGCTCTGAGGTGTAAGGTTAGCTGATGCTGTTCTTTCTATGGGGTTGCAATTCTCTTCAGCTCCTTCAGTCCTTCCACTAACTCTTCCATTGGGGTCCCCAACCTTACTCCAGTTGTTGGCTGTGAGTATCTGCATCTGTCTTACTCAGGTGCTAGCAGTGGCTATCAGAGGACAGCTACACCAAGTTCTTGTCTACAAGCACTTCTTGGCATCTGAAATAGGGTTGGGGTTTGGTTTCTGCAGATAGGATGGATCTCAAGATGGGGCAATCTCCAGAGGGTCTTTCGTTCTGTCTGTGTTCCATGTTTTGTTCCTGCATTTCCTTTAGAAAGAAACAATTCTGAGTTAAAGGTTTTGACATGAGTGGGTGGCCCCACCCCTCTACTGGGTGCCATGCCTATCTACTGGAGGTGGTCTGTTCAGAATCTATCTCCCTGCTGTTGGGTATTTTGGCTAATGTCGTCCACATTGGGTCCTGGGAGGCTCTCACATCTGGGACTTTCTAGTGGTTACCACTGCCCCGCCCCCCATTGCTATGTATTTCTATTCATTCTGAGGGCCCTCTGAACTTCTCTCCTGTCTTCTTCCCTGTCTGATTTTGCCCCAACTTTTTCCTTCTTCTTTCCCCCTTTCACCTAGGTTATCTCTCCCTCTGCTTCCCGTGATTATTTTGTTCACCCTTCTACATGGGATTGAATCATCCACATTGAAGCCTCTTCTTCATTATGCACAATATGTTCTGAGTTGTATAGTTGGTATTCTGAGCTTTTGGGCTAATATCCATTTATCAATGAGTACTTACCATGTTACCTCACTCAGAATGATATTTTCTTTTTTTAAAATACTTATTATTTTGTTGGATATTTTATTTATTTACATTTCAAATGTAATCCTTTTTCCAGTTTTTCTCTCTGGAAACTCCTTATCCCCTCCTCCTCCTCCTGCTTTATAAGAGTGGTCAAATACCACCCACCGACTTCTGCCTCCCCAAGGAGGATATTTTCTAGTTCAATACATTTGCATGCTGAATAGTATTCCATTGTTGACATGTACTACATTTTCTGTATCCATTTTTTCATTGATGGAAGCACCTGAACTGCCCCCAGGCACAGTTGTGGACTGTGGACTGAAAAGAAGTTGTCCCTCCAGCAGGGCAAATAGGTCCAGCATCCACTGGGTCTTGTAGGGGTACCAGTTAGGTCAGATATTGGGGAAGGGTGGGTGTCTCACCCATGAGTCTACTTATGATGCATGTCCTAGGAATAAAACTGTTTCTGGGTGTGGGCTGGGGGAGGTGGGGTGCCCCTGAGCATGATTATGGATGGGAAGTTGGATAGAGTTTTATCTATGTAGTAAGAATCCATAAATTAACTGATTACATATTCTTTTAAAGTAAGAGAGGGAATGGTAGGAGTAGAATTGTTACAGAGGTTGTCAGACATATGGAGATGAAGGGGTTTAACAAAGCCCCTTCATCAGATGTAAGAACAATCCAATGAGTCACTGCTAAGAAGGCTCCTGAGCTCTCTGAGACAATATAGGAAACTGATATAGATGGTTTGTATTTATTAAACAGAGAGAACACAGATTTTTTATAGATAAAAAATTAACTAGGATTAATTGAAAACAGCCATATCCACATTTTAGTACCTATGAAAACCAAGAGAGCATAGTACATTTGACATCACCTGAATCACCTACATGGTCAGAAATAGCAATAGATAGTAATAACTATTGCTGAAGATACCATAGAACCTGCTGATGGGTTGGAAGTAATGGTCCATAGAAGTAGGCTTTAAGGTTTCAAAGCCTGAACCACTCCCAATGAGTGGTTCAATTACTGCTTCCGTGCCATGCCTGCCTGGTACCATGGTCCCCAGAGTGGTCCCCACCATGATCATGATTCAGCCTCTGCAATCCTTTTAATTTTTTTGTTATGTAAATTGCCTTGGTCACAATACTTTTATCACAGCAGTGAAAATTTAACTAATACAATAATTAATATATTCTTGTAAAAACATTAAGAAGTGAATACTAGGGTATGTAACTTGCATCTTGTAACTTACCTTTGCTTTGGACTGAACTTTGAAAACTGAGTCATTATTTCCCATCTGAATTTTAGAGTTTGAAACCTATGGATACATCCTTATTCTGCTCTGGGGAGTCCATTGTGGCTATACTCAAGTACAAACTCAGTTTTTTATCTGAATGTATAGCTTCTTATTGTTGCTTGACTGTGCCATTGATCATGACATAGGAGTTTAGATTTTTCTTGTAAATACATAATGGGAATTGCAGTGAAATAGAAACACTAAAACATTATTTTTCAACAAAGCTAAGTGTGAATACTAAGTATTACCTGCTGATGATTCTTGATTGGTGTATTGCAGGGGATTAAAGCACCAAGCATCTATTAAAATCAGGACTTGGACAGCACTGCAACTTTTCAAGAGACTATGGACAGGTTTTGGGTTTTTTTTTGTTTTGTTTTTTGTTTTGTTTGTTTTTTGTTTTGTTTTTCTTTTCTGGAGTTTTTACTCTTACTCTCTTTTAGTTTAGGTTTTGAAAACTAGCTTCCTAGGTTTAAATGAGATAAAAATGCACTCTAAAAATCATTTTGCATATAGATTATTGACAATTGCTAACCTTACTAATAATGATATATACCTGAGTGAGAAGAGTTCTAATATCACATATACATTATTCCTCTAAACCATTATTGTGTGTGAGTCATTTAGAGTGTGTTTTCCAATTGATGAATAGCAGATAGTGAAAATTCATTATGCAATATAAGGACAATTTTCTTTTTCAAAAGCCCTCCAAAAGTTTTTTTTTCTTTGAAAAGGAACAATAATGATTGTGTTTGACAGATTTTAAGAAAAATGAATATTACAGAGTAATTTTATATTCTCTCTGGAAAGAAGGAAGAGACTCAGCAAGTTCCTGAAAGGACCACTATTTATGTAGCTCTTCTAGAAGCTTATGGGACCAGTAACCACACATAGAGCCTGGAGATATTTCAGCTAGCCAAGCTTTTGGGTAGCTGTTTTCTGTTTTCTGTTGTCTCTCTAGGTGGAAGTATGTTGTTCAGAGAGACTGGAAAAGCAGCTTTTATGAGCTGAATTACCATCCATTCTGCTGTAGACATTTTGGCAAATCTGCTATCTTTGCAGTAAGGAACCCTGATAAATTCATTATGTGGATATGGGAATAGTAACTGCTTTGATCTATCATTGGTTCCATATCTGAATTGAATAGACACTTGTTGGTATCATGTTCAGGAAAGTCCTCGCGTAATAATGAAAATTACTTAGAATATGTATATATTTTCTTGTACAGTCAATAACACTGGTTACAATTTGAGATATTTACCTTTAATAGAACATTCTGTATATCCCCTGGCTTCCTTCCATTCAAAAACACTTTTGATTTCTAAAAAATAAAATCTTTCATGTTGTTGGTCCCTATGACTCAACATAGCTTTTGAAATAACTATTGATAGCTTCCTTCCATTGAATCTTGCATGATACCTTCTGGTAAAATGAAAACTAGGACTCAGGGGGCAGCTTTAATTCAGGGGCCTTTCAGTCCTGTTTTTAGAGTAGATGGTGTCTAAAAAATAGGGATTTACCTTCCATGTGTGTGAGAGAGGTCTGAGTTACCTCACAATATAAGATGCTTTCTAGGTCCCTTAATTTTCTTATGGATTTCATGATTTCATTTCTTTTTTTGTCAGTGCATGCTATCTACACAACTGTGGCACCTATGAACCACATAAAGACCAACATGGGATGAGATCTCTAAGGATAAAGTAAAATGTACATTTTGGTGATAACCAACAATTCTCAAATTGGACTTAAATCATGCTCATCAAGAGAAAAATCATACCTGGTTCTTGAAACCTAACCAACTACCTAGGGCCACTGAAGTCCTGTGGAAGGAGAACATCCCACTACCACTTTACTAAATCAACATAATCTAAATAAGTGTACTCCTTACCCATCATCAAGAAAACTTCTATTGGTAATCAATGGAAGCCATGATAGAAAATGAAAACCAAATAAAATGAGGGGTTGTGGAGCACAGTCTCAAAGATTAAATCTATCATAGAACACATGTATGTACCTAAGGCTCAAAGACCATTGTGCAATGGGGTGCTGTATAAGGTTCAGAGGGATAGGGAGAGTGATCTCTGTGATGGTGTGTCTTAGTCAGGGTTTCTATTCCTGCACAGACATCATGACCAAGAAGAAAATTGGGGAAGAAAGAGTTTGTTCAGCTTACACTTCCATACTGTTGTTCATCACCAAGGAAGTCAGGACTGGAACTCAAGCAGGTAAGAAAGCAGGAGCTGATGCAGAGGACATGGAGGGATGTTCTTTACTGGCTTGCTTCCCCTGGCTTGCTCAGCCTGCTCTCTTATAGAACCCAAGACTGCCAGCCCAGAGATGGTCCCACCCACAAGGGGCCTTTCCCCCTTGATCACTAATTGAGAAAATATCCCACAGCTGGATCTCATGGAGGCACTTCCCCAACTGAAGCTCCTTTCTCTGTGATAACCCCAGCCTGTGTCAAGTTGACACATAAAACCAGCCAGTACACTGTGTCACCTAGGAATGCCAGAACCTACACCAGTAAACTGTCACCAACATGCAGCTTAAACATGAGCTGAAGAAGAGCAAAAATAGGCATGCTAGCAGAACAAAGAAAAGACTATTCATGGTCTTGATCCTATACAAAGAACTATATACAACTAAACAATACTGAAGGGGAGAAATAGTCTTCCCAAGGAAAGAGCACACCAATTGGTTATCCAATTCCAAATGGTCAGTCTTGAAAATGTTATAAAAGTAACATTATATAGACTGAGAGTAAGTTACATGTACATGCATGTGTGAGTGTGTTACATATGCATATGTAGTAGTCAACAACAGCAACAGCAACTACAAAGGCCACACATTTGAAAGATAAATGGCAGAGATAGTATATAAGAGGATTTCAAGGGAGGAAAGGGAAGAAGAAAATAATGAATTTATTTTTTTTTTTTATAATCTGAACAAAATCTATTGAATCGATGGGCGTTGGCCAACAGGGAACATATGACTACCTTAAATTGTCACTTTTATATACAAGAATAGTCTTTAGCCTTCAAACACTATTACTATCTTTATGAAAATCATTTAAAAAAGAGTTGTTATCTTATTTTTCATACCAACACATGATGATGAATGGTCTAACCAAAATTACAGTAGTAGGGGAACAACCTAACAAGAAGAGTATATTCTCCATCAAGAAACAACACATGTCTTCCTTTTCCATTCAATTTGACATCCCCTAGAATATTTTCCACTGTACATATTTGATTCATAAGAGGAATGCCCATGACACTAGCAATGACAGTAAGACTCCTTGCTTGCACCACATAGGTGACAATGAATGCTGTCTTCTTATATACCCATCAATAATGTAGCTGTTACTCAGTCCATGAAGGCTTCATTAATAGAAAGTTACGAAAGGTATAAATTCCTCATATACTATCACTTTTACATATTTTCTAGATATCTGTTACTCATTGTGGGTTCAATAAAATAGTCATAATTAAAATGTGTGTTCAAATATTATAAATAATCTTCTGAAACGTACAAATATATAACCCATGGTAAATTTAGATATTTTCTGTGTTTACTGCTTTAGTTATATATACTAGATGACATAATACAGCTACACCATCATCATGTAACTGTGTAATTCATCATCTAAAATGTTGGAAAGAAAAACAACTGACTCAAGGATGTGTTTGGAAATTAGTATATCACTTATCAGTGCTGAGCATATTAGAATATACTGCCATTTTTCTCAGAAGCCTAATTCAGAATTTCTGAACACCAGGGACCAAGCAAGCACAGGGATCTTCACAGTGATATAATACACCAATGAACCTAATTTCAGAACAGTTTTATTCTCACGAGATACTTGTTTTTAGTTACAGTTTAGTATTCTTTTGTTTTAAAACTGGTAAAATAGAAAAAAATATGAAACGTCGATATTGTGATATACGATGCAGTTTTAGTTTGGTTAATATGTGTCATAGTTAGGGTTTTACTGCTGTGAACAGACACCATGACCAAGGCAAGTCTTATAAAAAACAACATTTAATTGGGGCTGGCTTACAGGTTTAGAGGTTCAGTTCATTATCATCAAGGTGGGAGCATGGCACAGGAGGATCTGAGAGTTCTATGTCTTCATCCAAAGGCTGCTAGTGGAAGACTGACTTCCAGGCAACTAGGGTGAGGATCTTATGCCCACACCCACAGTGACACACATATACTAACCAGGTCACACCTATTCCAACAAGGCCACACCTTCAGATGTTGCCACTCCCTGGTCCAAGGATATACAAACCATCACATTCCACTCCCTGGTCCCCATAGACTTGTTCAAAAACATGAGTCTATGGGGGACATACTAACATAGCATAATGCAAAATGCATTTAGTCCAACTTTCAAAGTCCTCATAGTCTATAGCAGTCACAAAAATGTTAAAAGTCCAAAGTTCAAGGTCTCTTCTGAGATTCATTCAGCTTAATCAACTGTAATCCCCAAAGCAAGGCAGGAAAACCAGCTGGGCAAACTCCAAACTCTGCATCTCCATGGCTGATGTCAAAGCACTCTTCAGATCTCCACTGCTTTTTCATGTTTGTTGACTGCAACATATTGCTTTCTCCTGGACTAGTTCCACTCCCGATTAGCAGCTTTTCTGAGCATGTATCCCATGGCTCTGGCATCTTTTTTTTTTAATATGTTTTTATTACGTATTTTCCTCAATTAAATTTCCAATGCTATCCCAAAATCCCCCATACCCTCCCCCCCACCCCCCTACCCACCCATTCACACTTTTTGGCCCTGGCGTTCCCCTGTACTGGGGCATATAAAGTTTGCATGTCCAATGGGCCTCTCTTTCCAGAGATGGCCGACTAGGCCATCTTTTGATACATATGCAGTTAGAGTCAAGAGCTCAGGGGTACTGGTTAGTTCATAATGTTGTTGCACCTACAGGGTTGCAGATCTCTTTAGCTCCTTGGATACTTTCTCTAGCTCCTCCATTGGGGGCCCTGTGATCCATCCAATAGCTGACTGTGAGCATCCACTTATATGTCTGCTAGGCCCGGGCCAAGTCTCACAAGAGACAGCTATATCAGGGTCCTTTTAGCAAAATCTTGCTAGTGTATGCAATGATGTCATCATTTGGAGGCTAATTATGTGATGGATCCCTGGATATGGCAGTCTCTAGATGGTCCATCCTTTTGTCTCAGCTCCAAACTTTGTCTCTGTAACTCCTTCCATGGGTGATTGTTCCCAATTCTAAGAAGGGGCAAAGTGTCCACTCTTGGGTCCTCGTTCTTTTTCAGTTTCATGTGTTTTATAAACTGTCTCTTATATCTCGGGTATACTAAGTTTCTGGGCAAATATCCACTTATTAGTGAGTACATATCATTTGAGTTCTTTTCTGATTGTGTTACCTCACTCAGAATTGATGCCCTCCAGGTCCAACCATTTGCCTAGGAATTTCATAAATTCATTCTTTTTAATAGCTGAGTAGTACTCCATTGTGTAAATGTACCACATTTTTTGTATCCATTCCTCTGTTGAGGGGCATCTGGATTCTTTCCAGTGTCTGGCTATTATAAATAAGGCTGCTATGAACATAGTGGAGCATGTGTCCTTCTTACTGGCTGGGACATCTTCTGGATATATGCCCAGGAGAGGTATTGCGGGATCCTCTGGTAGTACTATGTCCAATATTCTGAGGAACCGCCAGACTGATTTCCAGATTGGTTGTACAAGCTTGCAATCCAACCAACAATGGAGGAGTGTTCCTCTTTCTCCACATCCTCATCAGCATCTGCTGTCACCTGAATTTTTGATCTTAGCCATTCTGACTGGTGTGAGATGAAATCTCAGGGTTGTTTTGATATGCATTTCTCTGATGATTAAGGATGCTGAACATTTTTTTCAGGTGTTTCTCAGCCATTCCATATTCCGCAGGTTAGAATTCTTTGTTTAGCTTTGAGCCCCATTTTTTTAATGGGGTTATTTGATTTTCTGGAGTCCACCCACATGAGTTCTTTATATATATTGGATATTAGTCCCCTATCTGATTTAAGATAGATAAAGATCCTTTCCCAATCTGTTGGTGGCCTTTTTGTCTTGTTGATAGTGTCTTTTGCCTGGCAGAAGCTTTGCAGTTTCATGAAGTTCCATTTGTCAATCCTCGATCTTACAGCACAAGCCATTGCTGTACTGTTCAGGTATTTTTCCCCTGTGCCCATATCTTCGAGGCTGTTCCCTACTTTCTCCTCTATAAGTTTCAGTGTCTCTGGTTTTATGTGAAGTTCCTTGATCCACTTAGATTTGACCTTAGTACAAGGAGATAGGAATGGGTCAATTCGCATTCTTCTACATGATAACAACCAGTTGTGCCAGCACCATTTGTTGAAAATGCTGTCTTTCTTCCACTGGATGGTTTTAGCCCCCTTGTCAAAGATCAAGTGACCATATGTGTGTGGGTTCATTTCTGGGTCTTCAACTCTATTCCATTGGTCTACTTGTGTGTCACTATACCAGTACCATGCAGTTTTTATCACAAGTGCTCTGTAGTAGAGCTTTAGGTCAGGCATGGTGATTCTACCAGAGGTACTTTTATCCTTGAGAGGAGTTTTTGCTATCCTAGGTTTTTTGTTATTCCAGATGAATTTGGAGATTGCTCTTTCTAATTCGTTGAAGAATTTAGTTGGAATTTTGATGGGGATTGCATTGAACCTGTAGATTGCTTTTGGAAAGATAGCCATTTTTACAATGTTTATGCTACCAATCCATGAGCATGGGAGATCTTTCCATCTTCTGAGATATTCTTGAATTTCTTTCTTCAGAGACTTGAAGTTCTTACCATACAGATCTTTCACTAACTTAGTTAGAGTCATGCCAAGTTATTTTATATTATTTGTGACTATTGAGAAGGGTGTTGTTTCCCTAATTTCTTTGTCAGCCTGTTTATTCTTTGTGTAGAGAAAGGCCATTGACTTGTTTGAGTTAATTTTATATACATCTACTTCACCAAAGCTGTTGATCAGGTTTAGGAGTTCTCTGGTGGAATTATAAATACTATCATATCATCTGCAAAAAGTGATATTTTGACTTTATCTTTTCCAATTTGTATCTCCTTGATCTCCTTTTGTTATCAAATTGCTCTGGCTAGGACTTCAAGTACAATGCTGAATAGGTAGGGAGAAATTGGGCAGCCTTGTCTAGTCCCTGATTTTAGTGAGATTGCTTCAAGCTTCTCGCCATTTACTTTGATGTTGGCTACTGGTTTTCTGTAGATTGCTTTTATCATGTTTAGGTATGTGCCTTGAATTGCTGATCTTTCCAAGACTTTTATCATGAATGGGTGTTGTATCTTGTTGAATGCTTTTTTCCACATCTAAAGAGATAATCATGTGGTTTTGGTCTTTGAGTTTGTTTATATAATAGATTACGTTGATGGATTTCTGTATATTAAATCATCCCTGCATCCCTGGAATAAAACCTACTTGGTCAGGATGGATGATTGATTTAATGTGTTCTTGGATTCGGTTAGCAAGAATTTTATTGAGAATTTTTGCATCTATATTCATAAGGGAAATTGGTCTGAATTTCTCTGTTGGATCTTTCTGTGGTTTAGGTATCAGAGTAATTTTGGCTTCATCGAATGAGTTGGGTAGAGTTCCCTCTACTTCTATTTTGTGGAATAGCTTGTGCAGAACTGGAATTAGATCTCTTTGAAGGTCTGGTAGAACTCTGCAGTAAACCCATCTGGTCCTGGGCTTTTTTTGGCTGGGAGACTAATAATGACTGTTTCTATTTCTTTAGGGGATATGGAACTGTTTAGATTGTTAACTTGATCCTGATTTAACTTTAGTACCTGGTATCTGCCTAGAAATTTATCCATTTCGTCCAGGTTTTCAGTTTGGTTGAGTATAGCCTTTTGTAGCAGGATCTGATGGTGTTTTGGATTTCTTCAGGATCTGTTGCTATGTCTCCCTTTTCAGTTCTTATTTTGTTAATTAGGATGCTGTCCCTGTGCCCTCTAGTGAGTCCAGCTAAGGGTTTATCTATCTTGTTGATATTCTCAGAGAACTAGCTCCTCCTTTGGTTGATTCTTTGAATAGTTCTTCTTGTTTCCACTTGGTTGATTTCACTCACCCCTGCATTTGATTATTTCCTGCAGTCTACTCCTCTTGGGTGAATTTTCTTCCTTTTTTTCTAGAGCTTCTAGGTGTGTTGTCACGCCACTAGTGTGTGCTCTCTCTAGTTTCTTTTTGGAGGCACTCAGAGCTGTGAGTTTCCCTCTTAGAAACGCTTTCAGTGTGTCCCCAGGTTTGGGTATGTTGTGGCTTCATATTCATTAAACTATAAAAGTTTTTAATTTCTTTCTTTCTTTTCCTTCCTTGACCAAAGTATCATTGAGAAAAGTGTTGTTCAGTTTTCATGTGAATGTTGGCTTTACATTATTTATGTTGTTATTGAAGATCAGCCTTAGTCCATGGTGGTCTGATAGGATGCATGGGACAATTTCAATATTTTTGTATCTGTTGAGGCCTGTATTGTGGCCAATATATGGTCAATTTTGGAGAAGGTCCCGTGAGGTGCTGAGAAGAAGGTATATCCTTTTGTTTTAGGATAAAATGCTCTGTAGATATCTGTTAAGTCCATTTTTTTCATCACTTCTGTTAGTTTCACTGTCCCTGTTTATTTTCTGTTTCCATGATCTGTCCATTGATTATAGTGGTGTGTTGAAGTTTCCCACCATTATTGTGTAAGGTTCAATATGTGCTTTGAGCTTTACTAAAGTGTCTTTAATGAATGTGGCTGCCCTTGCATTTGGAGCATAGATATTCAGAATTGAGAGTTCCTCTTGGAGGATTTTACCTTTGATGAGTATGAAGTGTCCCTCCTTGTCTTTTTTGATAACTTTGGGTTGGAAGTTGATTTTATTCGATATTGGAATGGCTACTCCAGCTGGTTTCTTCAGACCTTTTGCTTGGAAAATTGTTTTCCAGTCTTTCA
Organism: Mus caroli; assembly: GCF_978045245.1. Lineage (NCBI taxonomy): Eukaryota > Metazoa > Chordata > Mammalia > Rodentia > Muridae > Mus > Mus caroli. The sequence goes on along the minus strand of NW_028227268.1, from coordinate 110,006,592 downwards.
CTCTGAGGTACTGTCTGTCTTTTTCCCTGAGATGGGTTTCCTGTAAGCAGCAGAATGTTGAGTCCTGTTTGTGTAGCCAGTCTGTTAGTCTATGTCTTTTTATTGGGGGAATTGAGTCCATTGATATTAAGAGATATTAAAGAAAAGTAATTTTCCTTCCTTTTATTTTTGTTGTTACCATTGGCATTCTGTTCTTGTGGCTGTCTTGTTTATGGTTTGTTGAAGGATTACTTTCTTGCTTTTTCTAGGGTGTGATTTCCGTCCTTGTGTTGTTTTTTGTTTTGTTTTGTTCTGTTATATAATTTGAAGGGCTGGATTTGTGGATGTGTGAGTTTGGTTTTGTCATGGAATACTTTGGTTTCTCCATCTATGATAGTTGAGAGTTTGGCTGGGTATAGTAGCCTGGGCTGGCATTTGTGTTCTCTTAGTGTCTGTATAACATCTGTCCAAGCTCTTCTGGCTTTCATAGTCTCTGGTGAAAAGTCTGGTTTAATTCTGATAGGCCTGCCTTTATATGTTACTTCACCTTTCTCCCTTACTGCTTTTAATATTCTCTCTTTATTTAGTGCATTTGTTGTTCTGATTATTATGTGTTGAGAGGAATTTCTTTTCTGGTTCAGTCTATTTGGAGTTCTGTAGGCTTCTTGTATGCTCATGGGCATCTCTTTCTTTAGGGTTGGGAAGTTTTCTTCTATAATTTTGTTGAAGATATTTGCTGGTCCTTTGTGTTGAAAATCTTCATTCTCATCTACTCCTATTCATAGGTTTGGTCTTCTCATTGTGTCCTGGATTTTCTGGATGTTTTGAGTTAGGATCTTTTTGCATTTTCCATTTTCTTTGATTGTTGTGCCGATGTTCTCTATGAAATTTTCTGCACCTGAGAATCTCTCTTCCATCTCTTGTATTCTGTTGCTGATGCTCACATCTATGCTTCCAGATTTCTTTCCTAGGGTTTCTATCTCCAGCGTTGCCACACTTTGGGTTTTCTTTATTGTGTTTACTTCCCTTTTTAGGTCTTTGATGATTTTATTCAATTCCATCACCTGTTTGGTTGTGTTTTCCTGCAATTCTTTAAGGGATTTTTGTGCTTCCTCTTTAAGGTCTTCTACCTTTTTAGCAGTGTTCTCCTGTATTTCTTTAAGTGAGTTATTAAAGTCCTTCTTGGTGTTGTCTACCATCATCATGAGATATGCTTTTAAATCCAGGTCTAGCTTTTTGGGTGTGTTGGGGTGCCTTGGACTGGGCGAAGTCCAAGTGCTTGGTTGTGATGATGGTGAATGGTCTTGGTTTCTTTTAGTAAGATTCTTAAGTTTACCTTTCGCCATTTGGTAATCTCTGGAGTTAATTGTTATAGTTGTCTCTGGTTAGAGATTGTCCCTCTGGTGATTATTTTAGTCTCTATCAGCAGTCCTGGTAGGCTAGCTCTCTCCTCTGAATTTCAGTGATCAGACCACTCTCTGTAGGCAAGCTCTACTCTTACAGGGAAGGTGCACTGATATTTGGCATTCGGACCTCCCTCCTGGCTGAAGATGAAGGCCCAAAATAGGACCTGTCCCAGAAGCAGTGTTGCTTTGGCCTGTCCCAGAAGCTGTTAGCTTCTGTAGTCCACACTCTCACCTGTGCAGACTACTTTTGGCAGAGTCTCAGAACCAAGATGTTTCCCTCTGATGCTGAGGTAAAGCCCTCCAGGCCGGGCAGACACCTATCCTCTGGCCAGGAAGGTGCCCTGATGTCTGGAGTCCGAAAAGGGGGCTGTCTAAGAAGCTCTGTGGCTCCCACCTGTCCCAGAAGCTGTTAGCTTCTGTAGTGCACACTCTCACCTGTGCAGACTACTTTAGGCAGGGTCCCCAAACCAAGATGGCTCCCGCCAATACTGAGGCAAAGCCCCCCCAGGTGTTGGTCTCTTCTTGATCACTGCTAATTCCTTAGCTCCAGTTAACCAGCATCAATTTTCCCAGTAGTTCCTTTCATTCTTAACTCTAGAGCCAGAACCACATGGCTGAAGCTGCTGAGTTCTGCTGCTTGCATGACCCCCTTGTACTGTCACTGGCTTTCTGTTTTCCAACTCCTTCACTGCCTCAGCTTGGCTCTCCTGGATCTTTCTTTGTAGATCACCGTGCCTGTCTCCTGGGATTAAAGGTATGTATCACCATACCTGGATCTAAATTTAACTGGGTAGGATCTTGCCCCAAGTTCCTACTCCCTTAATCTTTTATCTCCTAGAACACAAGATTTTGCTCCTTTTCACTTCCTGGTACCCCTTTAATACTCGAACCATATAGTTTATATTTTTCCTTTCTAAGCTTGCTATGCTTGTTCAAACTTCTCTTCATAAGACTTAACCAGAGAACAAAGTCTCTGCTGGGCTTTTTTGAAACTTCTTTTGTCAATGCAATTAATCCAAGTCTCTTCACCTGAGCCTAAAGCAAACTTTTCAGACAAGGGCAAAAAGTAGCCACATTCTTCACCAAAATACCACAAAACCAGTCTTTATGCCACATTCTGAAATTCTTCTCCTTTGAAATCTCTTGGGCCAGGTCAACACAGTTCATATCACTACCAGCAATAAAGTCTTCCATATTCCTACTAGGATGACCCATTAAGCCCCATTTAAAGCATTCCACTGCTTTCCAAATTCCCCAAATCCACATTCTTCCAAATAAAAACATGGTCAGGTCTATCACAGCAATACCCAACTCCCAGTACCAACTTCTGTCTTCGTTAGGGTTTTACTGCTGTGAACAGACACCATGACCAAGGCAAGTCTTATAAAAAACAACATTTAATTGGGGCTGGCTTACAGGTTTAGAGGTTCAGTCCATTATCATCAAGGTGGGAGCATGGCACAGGAGGAGTGGAGAGTTCTATGTCTTCATCCAAAGGCTACTAGTGGAAGACTGACTTCCAGGCAACTAGGGTGAGGATCTTATGCCCACACCAACAGTGACACACACATTCTAACCAGGTCACACCTATTCCAACAAGGCCACAACTTCAGATGGTGCCACTCCCTGGTCCAAGGATATACAAACCATCACAATATGGTAGCTAGAATGTGAACACCTGACAAGGAACACATAAAATTTTGAATGAAATATCATAGCTTACAACCAATAGGGGAATTTAATATGAAATGTTTAAAATATAGCTACAGTTCTATATATTCATTATCAAAATTGTGAGTACAAGGAACATAAAACTAGAGATTAATAACATTTTATGGATCTTATCTTCTTGACAAGGTAAATCCATTAGTAATATTAATACATAACATTTGGGTTGTATATTTACATAAATTTGCATATTTATACTCTGTATTTTTTTCTCTATACAAACATATGTATAAGAGAGAGAGACTTTGCCAATAAATATATGCCTAAGAACATTTCTTCCAAATATTAAAAAGCAAATTCTGAACATTCTAATGATCATGTAATAAATAACAATTTTTCCTCTAATAAAAAACAATCTAATGTAAGTTTACAGCAATTTTGTCTGTTAATATACATATGTGTATATGTGTGTGTGTGTGTATGTGTGTAAAAGAGAGATAGAGGGAGAGAAAGGGAGAGAGAGGGAGAGAGAGGGAGAGAGAGAGAGAGAGGGAGAGGGAAAGAGAGAGAGAGAGAGAGGAGAAATGCATGCTGATTTCTGGATCAAGTAGGAATTTAATTGTAGGATACTTTTATCTCAGAAAGCACTAAGTAGGAAGCACATGCCCCAAGAAAACCTTGGAATAACATATTCAAATGCTGTGCATTCACAGCACCTCCCAGTGCACGTGCACCTTCTCAGAATCAGTAAAAGTAGAAATGAAGGAATCAGTAATGGATCAAATGGATATTTGCTACTGAAATATTCTAAATCTCTCACCACCTTATACCTTCATCCCTAACAAAAGTTGAATTGATAATATTTCCTCAACAGACAAAAGAACTTTTTAACCTTTGTAATCATTGCTCTTTTTAAGCAGCTTGTGGAAAACTGTAGTGCTTCTGTAGTGTCTTATACTGGACCCTGTATTCAGATGTGTAGATGTCCATAACTCTTCCTTGAGTCCAGACTTCATGCCTGAAAGTGATAGTGTTCAGAACCATAGTACAGATAAACAACTGTACTAAACTTCTAGAAACTGAAATTGGAGTCATTTAGCTCACTGCTTCAAATGAAGGACATGATCATTTAGTAAGTAGTGAGCATAATGTGCACAGAGACCAGTGTACACTCTGACTTTGAGAAAATAAAGACTTCAGGGTGCTTGAAGAGTCTGACAGCATTGATTACAAATGAGGTCTTTAAACAGTGATGCTCAGAGTGCCCCACTGAGTGGAAATGGAGGCTGTGGCTTGGGCTAGAGTGCCCACATCTGCTAAGATTAATGGGAGTGAATTACCATTTTGCTCCAAAGGAATGTTTGGACATCAGTGAAAAATGAGTCTAAACAAACCGAATATCCACAGTCGTTAAACATTGTATTAAACATTTAAATTGTGTAAAATCTTTCTAGACCTCAGAATTGCTTTGTGTCATTAATGCTATTTGGGTGACATTCATTTATTAGTATATTAAAACACCATGAAATAACAATTTTTATTGAAGCCTAGAATTGCTCAAAACTTCTTTAAGCTGACAATGAGTGATTTCTTTATAGTTACTAGCAAGCATTATTTCTCATTAAATAATTAGAAATAATGAAAATAGAGGAAGGGAATCAGTATCCACCAAGAGGCGACAATACCAGCCACTGAGTTTGTTCATTGACAGGTTGCTCAGATTTACTATTTTCTAAAGAAAAATATGAAAGAAGAATCATTGGGTTCACTTGTAAAATAAATATTTGTTTCAAAAATGAAATTATTGTTGTTAATCAAGCAGTGAGTTTTGATAGAAAAAAATCAGTTTGTCTCAGAAAATGAAGATCACAGTGATTGTGAAGATTTACTAAAGTAAGAACTTGTTTGAATAAATACCTTGGCATTAATACCTTGGATAGTGTTGTGGTTTAAGTGAAAATGACCCCTACAGGCTGTTATTTGGATTCTTCATCTACAATTGGTGAGTCTGCTTGGACAGATTAGGAAAAGTTGTCTGACTTGTTGAAGCGTGTGTGTCACTAGGCTTGGATGTTTGGAAAGCCCATGCCTTTCACCTTTAAATCTCTCCCTCTCCCACTTAGTCCCCTTCCCCCTCCCCCTCTCCCACTCCCCTCCCCTCACCCCCTCTCACTCTTCCTCTCCTTCTCCCTCTCTCTCCCCTCTCATTCCCCCTCTCTGCTCCAAATTTAAGATGATCCCCACATAAAGGTCATAATTATATTACTCCGTGAGAACATGAATTCCATATTAAAGTCTTTTATAAGTTAGCATGTTCATGGTGCTTTGTCATGGCAGTAGAAAAGTAGCTAAGACCCACACATAATCACTTGCTTGTTCTCTTTAATTCTATTTCTTAAAACATATTGTAAAATATCAGAAATACACATAAGATGAGCACAATTTAAACAATGGTGGCCGACATCTCTGGGAAGGTGCTATTTGCCAGTTGAATCAAAGGCAGTGGTGTATACTGGGAGGAAAGAACCCTTTAGAAGAAGGATCATGTTAGGTAGGACAAGGGATTAATCACAGCTTGCACTCGCCTGTTAATGTGAATTACTTTGGATCCACTGGTCCATTTCTTTGCTAAGTTACCACCATTGTAGGAAATATGAGCCTCCAGAATCATCTAAGTTTTTCTCTCTTCAGCTCATATAAGAATGGCTAAGAGGGTAGTCAATCAATTGGAAGAACTGTTATCACATAGGATGGCCCTGGTTTCCCAGTCAGCCTGTGAGGGATAGGCACATGAATGATCCACAGCAAGTTGATGGCCTTGGTGCAGATGGAAACCATTCATTTCAAAACATTTAGAAATGGTGTTTTCCAGACCATGAAATGATACCCTGGGGTTCCCAATTCTCCTGCTACAGCTCACTTACCTTGGTTTTTCATCTACCATGGAACTGAAGAACATTTTATCACACTCATGACCAGAGCCAAAGTGCTTTACAAACACCACTTAGGTTTTCATCCTTTTCAATGTCTTGTTGTAGAGGAAAAAATACAATGTCTTCCATCCGTTTCACAAAACATTTTAAGTATTACAGTCACTCTATCTACAGTCATGCTGTTCTTTCATGATTAAAAAGTGTTTTAGAAAGAGAAAATAATTTTAGACAGAAAATACTAATTGTCTAATCATAATTAAAAAGTGTTTTAGAAAGGGAAAATAATTTTAAACAGAAAATACTAATTGACTAATCATTTAGAGATATATAGTATGATAATATGCTACTGTAAGGAAATAGGACTAAGAATTAAAATTGAATCTTAGCTCTATAAAGCACTTACCTAAACACACATAATTGTTGATATTTGATTTGTTTGCCTATGTAACAAGTGGCAGTGTTATGAGTACAACATACTGGTACATTTGCTTGCAATGTCTTTGGATACATGTCCATTTTCAATTGTTTGTTTTACTTTTTAAAAATTAAATTCAATATATTTTATTTCTATAAGTACTGCTTAGATACAAATAAATACTTTTCTGAGTTCCATTTTTCTAATGATGCTAAGTAAAATTAGTACATGTAAAGAACCCAGTGTGCTTTCAAATTGCAACATGAAGCAATCTTGCTGGGATTAACATTTATACATTTCAATTAAGGCTAAACATAGTAGCATGATTGTTCTACAATATACTTAGAGTAGCTGAACAAATGACAAAGAGAGGATGAAAAGAAAAGCAAGACATGCTTAATACAAATTGATACAAAACAAGAGATGTCATCTGTAATGCTGATACTTGACATCAACTTGACAGACAAATACAAAGATGACAAACAGATCTATGGTCTTTCATAGCTGAGATTAATAAATAGAAATTTATAAGGTGTATGTGATCTCATGAGTGTCTAAAAGTAGGCATGAAATCTTATACAAGAAGATATACTTATCACAAATGCTAAAGCACTTGAAGGATATTTTACAAAAGGAGTAGATTTTGATGGTTTCATCTTTTCCTATGAATTTAATGACTATAGCATCCAAACACTAAACTGATACAAGTCTGGTTGTCTCATCTCTCAGAACCTAGTTTTATTACAGCTGAAAGCAGTGCACCATAGTTTAGATACTCCATGATCAATTGAAATTAAAATAGAATGCCTTTGAAATTAAATATTTTATTTAAGCTTATTGCTGTTATTCAAAAACTGATAGTGGATAACCTGGACATACAAGTATGTACCAAAGTAACTTAAACTGATCCTAGACCTTAATGAAAGACAAAACTGTGAAACTTATAGAATAAAACATAGAGTAAATACTCTAATATATGCACATAATGATGAACTTTCTGAAAGGATTCCAACAGCAAAGGCAGTTGTTCTAAGATTTGGTAGTAGAACTGAACAAAAGAAAAAAAAAAGGAAAAAAGAAAGAAAGAAAAAGAAAAGGAAAATCACCTACATGACAAAAGATACAATTAATTAACTCTTTCAAGAAAAAGATAATGGGATAAAAGAAAATATTTGTCAACTACACACAGATGATAGGTTAATATCCACAGTACATATAGAGCTATCAAATCCAATATATACACAAATAATATCTTTAAATAAAAGTTTGGTTACTGAACTAAACAATTCTCAAAAAAAGACAAATGGTTAGTGAATATATGAAAATTTATATGAAATCATTTAGATGCAAAATCATAAAAGTTATAACTATTTTAATATTATATCTCACCCAAGTCAGAACCATTAGCATCAAGACAAAATCAACAAATACTAATAAACCAATGGTCATAGAGATTTCTTACACACTGCTGATAGCAATGTAAACTAGTAAACACACTGGAGAAAGTGGTAATAGTTCCCCAGAAAAGCAAAATAGAACTACTGGATGATTCATCTATACAACTCTTGTATATTTATCAAAGGGAATTTAGGGCAATCCACGAAGGAGACTCTTGCACATTTGTGCTTTTTGTGTTGGTATTCATAATAGCCAAGATATGGAGCCAGCCTTGATGTCTATGAACAGGATGATAGAGAAAATGTGCTGTATACACTAGCATTTCCTTCAGCCATGAAGCCTGAAAGTAAGGCACTTACACCAAAACATGAAAGTAGAAATCGTCACAGTGACATAATCCAGCCTAAGAAATAAAAATAAGTACATTTTGCCTGTGATATAAAAACAGAGGGGGACCTTGATAGAGAAGATGTAAGGATCAAACAATAACAGAGAAAAAAGGAAGACATATGTATATTTTCCTGCGGTATAGCTTGAATGTATATATACAAATATATACATATATATTTATATGATATATAGTATAAAAATGGAAGGGAAATTTTGAAGAGAGTAGAATGGACAAGGTGAAGTAATGAGGGGCCATATATGAGCAAAGTACAATTACAAATGTGAATGGAAATGTTATAATAAACCTGTTGTTTTATATATTAACTAAAAACACTGAAAAAATAATAATAAAGAAACTTCAGTGTACTATATAATTATGTCACCTTATCTTACTTTTTACAAGTGGGTAGTCTGATTGATTGAATGCATACTCTTTCTTTTGATAGATTTTTGAGGTATGTTTCTTATTCTTTGAGCCATTATTGTGACATCATAGTCCAGGGTCCTGGAGGACACATACTCAGCCATGACTTATGATCCAGCACTAAATATACTGGCATATATTTTCAGATACAGGCATGCATTTTTTTTCAGAAAAAAAAAAAGACATTCAGTCAAAGAAACTACTACTCTATATTTCCTCTCTTTTGAAATCTATAAGAAAAAGGCAACACTTTAAACCCTGCTCCCGGGCTAATGCTGCTGTGGAAATTGGAGCCCATCTTGAACTCTCAGAGGTGTGGTGTAAATTCATGTGAATTGGAATTTATAATGGAAGCTGCATGATACTTTACTGAAACTGCACAAACTATGCTCCAATTGGAAACAATAAAACAAAGAGCACAGCAGACCACCCTCCGCTGTGCTTTTATTAACTTTCTATTTCCAGCCTCAGAGAGCCTGTCAGTAATGCCTGCATTTCAGTTGATTTCTCTGTAACATTCTGCTTGGTATTTGCAAGTCACTGAATGTGGTATTTTACTTCATCAACTGATATACTTTGGAGAGACACTTGAAAGTGAAAAACTCAAGTCTATGACTCTGGCTCTTGTATATGTGCAGACTAATAGAACCAAAGTTTCTGTGCTGAATTGGAAGGCAGATCTTGACAGATCATGAAAATATAATGAAAGTCATCCTTTATGTTCATGAACTATAAAGCTTAAATTTTCTATAGCAGAAAATGATACAGTAATGACTCTCCATTTCTATCTATGGAGATTATTAGGACGAATGATGAGAAAGGATTTGATTAAGTAATCCACACTCTCACTTCCCTTTACTCATGCCTATTATTTGGTGGGTCGGTTTGGCACTCTCAGGAATCAGGCATCTTATATCTTGTTCTGTGCATTTGACACATTGGGTTTTTTTATTCAGGCCATTGAGTGGGTTTCAAAGGATGTTCAAATGAGATGTTTTTTGCCAAAAGTCAGGGGACCAACATTCCATTAAGAAAACATGAGCAAGCTGAGTAAATGTACAACAATTTACAACTCATTACTATGCTCTATTTGTCTAAAAATTTAAGGTGAGTGAAATGTTTTAGCACATAGATGCTTTAAAATATGTACTAGTCAAATCAACAAGAAAAAATTTGGTTAGCTCAATGAATGTGGAAAAATTATTTGATAAAATTGAACAGATAATCATAATTTTAAAAGGCAAAAAATAAAAATATCATATTATATACCTTACCCAAAGCAGAGGAAGTATAGTGAAGGATGAGACCATTGAAACTTCCATGCTTCCCTTCCTAACTAAAAGTGTAGATACCATCATGTCCACTTAGATTTACTCTGCAAATCTAAGGAGATCCTTGGGTCTCTATGATCAGTGGAGGCTTGTTCTGTTCATAGAAGCAAATGAGTGCTACATGCTCAGTGCCTCAAGCCAGTGTTAAATTCTATGGTCTTAGTTCAACTAGATCAGCACAGGCAATCCACCCTCACCCCAAGACACTCTTCTGTCTTTCCTCCCCTCTCTAGCTCCACATCTAGCTCTCTTGCTTTCATATCAGGAGTCATCCTATTTCTAATTTCATGTTCTCAGGAAAGGATAGATTCAGACTGTTGGGGCCAGCCTGCTGCTCTTTTGTCGGGGTTCGAGCCTGGAAGGCATCTTGGAACTGGAAGAAAAGAGGGGATCTAGGCGGTTTGAGAAATAATGGAACCAAGACAACTACTCTGCTCAAGATTCAAATTTTTAATGGTGTACACGCTTTGTAAAGGAGAGGGGAAAGCCCATTCTTGCCAAATCACCCTTGGAGCCCAGCTGCAGGTGATCACTTGTAGGCTCCAGGAACAGCTAGGCCAACTCCCAGCAGGTAGCAGCAGCAGCAGTGGCTAAACAATAGAGTGATCTAGGGAGGCAGGCTCCACCCTAAGTAATCACCTTAGTGACAACAAAGTCAAGGTCTGGCTCAGCCATAGCACATGTTCATTTACTTTTCATTTAATTTTCCCAAGTTGTTTAGTATTTTTTTTTTCAAGACAGGGTTTCTCTGTATAGCCCTGGCTGTCCTGGAACTCACTCTGTAGACCAGGCTGGCCTGGAATTCAGAAATCCGCCTGCCTCTGCCTCCCGAGTGCTGGGATTAAAGGCGTGTGCCACCATGCTTTATGTGACACTTTCTGGGGAGATATGAGCAAGAGCCTACTAGCCCCAGAAAGAGCATCAAAGACAGACCAAAAATAAACAAACGAAACAGTTACAGCAATATCAGGTATGACTAACTAGTGAGTTTTTATTGGAGTTACTTAGAGAAATATAGTAAGGCTTCAGTTACAGGTGCATGGAAGACTCAAAGGCAGCACTGCTTCACTGGAAAGCCCATCCCAGCATGGATCCTGCCTCTGCTCAATAGACCCTCCCACACTTGCAGGGAGATCAGCCAGTGCAAGATGCTTTTCTCTCTGGCAATTGTATACTTAACTGCTTTTGTAACTGTGGCAAGGGTCTTTTTGAAGCTTTAATTTTCAAGGATCCTCTTGAACCCTCTGAATTTCATGTAATTCATGTTTCATGTAAACTTCCCTCCTACCTTTCAGGATAGAACATATCAATTTGGAGGAAACAGCTACTCAGCAATTAGAAAAGTGCTAGAAAAGTGTGTTGCATCTATCCATACATGGTGTTCAGAAAGCTAAAGATGAATTCCCCAAGCCAAAGCCATCAAATGGATTCCAGACTTAGTATCATTAACATAGTAGACAGGAAGAGAGCATACAGCAGAGAGGGGGAGAAGGGACAGGGGAAACAACATTTCCCTTTTTTCCCAGGGACTTGAATCCTGTTCAAGAGAGCAGATTTGATTGTGTGTTCCTGACACAATTCTTTGGAAACGCAAACAGGGAGATTGGAAATAAATATCACACAGTTCAAAAAAATCCAGACTGGATAAACTTCCTTTAAAATGATGTTAGATCCTTTACCTGTTCTTTGTAATAAGTTTCACCCAAGTTCTACAGTGAAATACATTACCAAACAAGGTTTTTTTTTGTCTTTTGTATGTTTGTTTGTTTCTAAAATACACTCGGCTATTTTGCTCCTCATTTTAAGCTATCAGATGAATTTCTTTTGTTCATTTATAAAACCCAAATCTTTTTAAATATTTGGTTCTAATTGTGTGAACATGTTGGGGACGGTTTTATGTACCAGCAGAGGCCAGAGGTATAGAATCCCACCCCACCCCCTGAGCTGGAATTAAAAAATTTGTAAACTGACCCATGTGGTAGTTGGAAACCTAACTGAATCCCCTGTAAGAAACAACATATAGTATAAATTGCAAGCTGTCTATTCAATTCCAACCCCCAAATCTTGAGCTCAGCATTAGCCTCTAGACATTTAGCCACATTCCTATGTGTAGCTGATGTTGTCTTATTCCTCTGCCCACATCTGGTTTTGTGGTAGAACTGCTCTTGTCCTCATAGTGTCTGCCTTTATCTTAGTGCTGGTGTCACCATCAGTTTCCTTTCTATGCTGAAAATCCATCCTGTATGTGAGAGTATTGAGTTGTCAGATCTTTGGTAGGTTAGTATGCTGTGAGTAGTTGGTTTTCATATAGAGCATCCATGTGTTTTTACATGAGGCCTGAGAAGCTTGGTGACCTCTTCTGCTATGTAAGGACTCACACAGCAAATACAATCAGAAGTGAATTCACACTCCTGTCCTGGCTGTTCCTTGGTTTCTCTGTCCTGATGGCTCTGGGTGGGTTCCTCTTGGGCCAGGAATTTGAGCAGGAGTGGCAGTATTACATTTGCTCACAGGTGTTTCAGCACTCCTGGGAGACCAGCGCTCTCTGGGAGGAATATGGGTATTTAGAGATGTAGCACAGGATCAACTCTGGGTGCAGAAGGAAACTGGAAGCATGACTTAGTTTTTAATATTTATATGTTAATCAATTTATATATGTAAATTTTCCTCCTATTATATGTAGAAAATTATAGACACACATTTGTGCCTTTTTGTGTATTTGAGTGATATATTCTCCATGGGACTTGCTATATTATCTTATGTTATAGATTTCATTAATGGTCATTAAACATTTCAATGAGAATGGCCCTAATATATTTGAATATTTGGTTCCTAGTTTGGAGAACTTTTGGGATGGATTTGCAGGTTTGACACTGGTTGTTGACTTTGAGGTCTCTAAAGGCTTTTACCCTTCCCAGTGTCCCTCTTTCTCTGCTTCATGATTGTGTTTTAAGTTGTAACTTCTCAACTCCTGTCACAGTGCCCTGTCTGCATACTTGTCTCCATGTTCCCTGCAATGATAGTCATGGAATCCAGTCCTCTGAAACCTCAAGCCACAAATTAAATGCTTTCTTTTATAAGTAGCCTTGGCTACTTATGTTTTATCATAGCAATGATAGGTTATAAAGCACATATGAGGATTGTATCCCTCGATGTTAACATACAATACTGGAACGATAAAATGTCCTGATGTAATTCATGGTGATAAATTAAGATAAATTATATAACTGTGCACAAAGGGTAATTTAAGGTGCAAAAAGTGATAGAGTTGATGAAAGCAGTGTAAAGTTAGTAGCTTCTAAATGCTGGCACAAGTTAGCACTGGACACTCAAAGGACTGAAGACAGGTTCTGTAAAATTCTTAAATTTTACAAGTATTTTCTCTTTTTCTCTATCTTCCTCCCTCTGTTCCTCCATCTTTTCCACTCTCTATCTCCCCTGTCCTTTCTCTCTGTCTCTGTCTCTGTCTGTCTGTCTGTCTGTCTGTCTGTCTGTCTGTCTGTCTCTCTCTCTCTCTCTCTCTGTCACACACACACATACACACACACCAATATAGCACATGAAATATGTAACAATTAAAGCACACACTATACAATATACAACCAGTCAGCCACCAGGGCATGAAGTATCATACTTTCCCCAGAAACATGGAAAATGATGGAAAAGTTCTGTTCAGTTTTTTTGTTATCGTTGCTGTTTAAGTATTAAAAACAAACAAAAAACTTATTACAGTGTAAAGAGTGAAGTTGGGATCACAGTAAGAGAACCAACAGTTATATGCATAGGGAAACAGGTCCTGTGAAGAACAACTGAAATCCTGGCATCCCTTTCTGTGTGATTCCTGACGCTCGGAATGACCACCAGAAATCAGTGCATGGAAGATGGAGAATATTGACTGAATTTCACTGTTCCTATTGTTTAGGAAAACGTTCAATCAATTAATACACATATATTTCTGTTTGGACTTGTACTTTAGTATTCTGCTCAATAACAGTTCAATTACACAGATATTTTTCTTCATATTTTGGGTTGTTTTATGAGACAAGGTTTTGCTATGTGGCCTAGTCAGGTCTTGTGGTTGGAATCTTCTGCTTCAAACTACTGAATTCTGGGATTGAAGAAATATCTAACCATGTCCTATGGGTCTTCTGCATATTTACGCTAGATAATAATCCATTGCGGAATGTATGTAAGCACCAGAGATGGTTTATTAAGGTATGTAAAACTCAGGAATGTCTCTAGCTGTTGCTGAGAAATGTTATGTGGAAGTAGTTAAAGGTTATAATCCACAATCCTTCTAAGTAATTGTTATAAGCTTTATTGAATAATTTGAGGTGTCTTAGGTGCAGATCCTGTGAATCTCTGAGATTCTGATAATCCTTTGGAGACAAACTGTAGCCTCTGCTTCCAGTTCACCTGCTCTACAGACTTTGAAGATGGCAAGCTAGTTTCTTTTAATAAGTCTCTTTAATATTTATTTTCTTCTGACATCTCTTTTCTACTTGACTCTGACTAACACAAGTCTCATAGCAGAAATGCCAAAAAGGTAAAAAGGTATTGTCCCTGCGGATGTGACACCACAAAGATTTATTTATTATTTTCTGTTCTGTGATAAAACAAAACAAAACAAAACAAAAGAAAACAAATGGTCTTAGAGAGAGTCTCTTGAGATGTAGCACCTGGATCTGAAAAACTGGGCAAAGCAATTATAGTAACCAAGTTGAGTTATTATTCAGAATATGACTTGATGCAATATTTTTCAGATTTCATACACATGCACAGATGTATACAAGTAGTGATATGATGCTATACATATATTTTAAAACAAATCTTAAGGTATTAAATGTATTCATAATTAAATCTTAGAATGGACTAAAAATGTTTAAGCATTTGTGTTTGTCTCAACACCGTCCTCCAGCACCTACTCTGAAACTGAAGTGTACTAAGATATTCAAGACTAAAAGCATCATCAAATATATTTTTGCACCAAAATTTTTGCTTTTATCTATTTTCTTCTTTCCGTCCCCCTTCCCTCCCTCCCTCCCTTCCTTCTTTCCTTCCTTCCTTCCTTCCTTCCTTCCTTCCTTCCTTCCTTCCTTCCTTCCTTCCTCCCTCCCTTCCATTTTTACTTCCTCTCTTCTTCTACAGCTAGCTTAGAACTCAGGACTTACTAGACAAGACTAGTTTCAAACTGACAGAGATCTACCTGCTTCTGCCTCCCCAGTGTTAAAATTAAAGGCCGATGCCATCAGTTTCAGAGAACTATTTTCCATCTTGAGTCAGTATCTTTTGAAGTAATGAGAACATCAGTATTGACATAACACAGAAATCACAGTGCTAAAACTTAAGTTAGAGCACCAAATTGATTTCAGAGCCATACGGAGTCTATTTTGAATCTACTTGTGTGACATTATTATTATAAATATATGGACATATTTTCTCTACAAAGCATTGATGATGAACACCTGGCATCTCTGTCTTCATTTTATATCTGTCTCCTTTACTTCCAGTCACTTGCTACCAGTGCGCATGCTCGAGCAGCGTGCACACTGGTAGCAAGTCACACACACACACACACAAACACACACACACAAACACACACACACACACCAGTTCTCAAAAATGCCTATGTAGAATACAATGATACCTATTCTGTGTTATCTCCCTTTAAGGTTAGAGGAACAATGGTAAGGGGTGTGGAGTACTCTTTCTATTATTTTTTAAAAAATAATTCCCTGTTATAAACCCTCTAGGGTCGCTACAAGGCTAAAGCATTGTTCTAAACCTATAGTAACCTTGAATTCAAATGCAACAGGGCCTTTTGGACAGGTGCCCTCGCAAACACAGGCAGCTGTCTATTATTGTGAGACTGAATCTTAAAACAGTACTATTTTGTGGGAAACAGATTACTCTCCTCAAGAAAAAGAGGCTCGTCAAGTAACCCCCAAGAATCAGAACTGTGAGAGTAACAGTCAGTACACACCTCAGCCAGGGTTCCTGTCATGCATACCTTTGGCACCCTAATCACTTTCTCCTCTATTTAAACCTAAAACTCACTTCCATGCATGGTAACAGGCTGTAAGTTACTGGGCTGCTCTTTCTACAATTATCCCCATTGATTAAACTTCTGTATGTTTTTTTGTTTAACCATTAAATTCCTCTTTGTTAATGCAGTGGGGCAGATGGGAAAGCCTAATTATCTGGGATTTCTAGAGCAGAGCTCAGGTGTAAATTTCTGGTAATATCATAAATTTGCTTTATTTTAAAAAAGAGACACAATTTCTAGCTTTGCTCATATCATTTTTAATATTGATAGAAAAATACCAAAGCAGTTACTGAATAGTTAATTTTGTTTGATACTGCTTTGAAAGGCTTGATATGTGGAATACTATTCTGAATAGTTTTTCTACTATGCTGGCCCTGGAGCATCCATTTTAAGATGTGTCATACTCTTTCCAGTGTTGCTGAGGTGGGTCAAGTCACTGGACTTTTCTCTTTACTGTCTCCTTTTATGTGATTGCCCAGGGTCACATGTTAACTTAGCAAGGCAATACAATCATTACTCCAAAGTCTACATAAATCTCTGAGGTATTCCCTAACACATTTGCCTTACAAAACATTAAAATACCTCACTTTCCTCAGGTTCTCCTAGTATAAGGGGGCCTGACTCCAATTGAAAATATTTAAAAGATTATAGAGCACTATTTCCTAGCTTCAAATCAGATATTTACAGGAAAATCATAACACATCAGAAAACCCCCTCTCATGTCAATAGCAAACAGATTACATCCAGGAGATGACTTTAATTTGTGGGACAATGTCTTCTTATATATCCTAGATTCACCTCAGCCTCAGGATATTTCTACATAAGTGAACAGGTGACAGGGGAACCCACTGATCTCTGACAATAGATGATCTTGCACTGTGAACTTATGCAATAAAGCCAGTGAGCAAAGAACTCTGTGAACCAAATGTACTGGTTTGGTCCATTCTTTTGGTCAGTTTATTGTAATATGTGGTGGTTAGAATGTGCTTTGCCCAGGGAGTGGACTATTAGGAGGTATGTTCTTGTTGGAATAGGTGTGGCCTTGTTGGAGGAAGTGAGTCACTGTGGGGGTGGTACTTTGAGGTACTCCACCTAGCTGCCTGAAAACAGTCTGCTCTTGGATTCCATTGGATGAAGATGTAGAGCCCTGAGGTTCACGAATACCTTACCTGCTTGGAAGCTTGCCTGCCTTGTTGATAATGGACTGAAACTCTGAACATGTAACCTAGCCCCAATTTTCCTTTATAAGAATTGTTTTGGCCATGGTGTCTCTTCACAGCAATGGAAACCCTAAGACACCATGAGAAAATGTTTACCTTTCTTATTGGAGACAAAGTAAGGGAGTATTTTCTATCAAAACTACCATTATTTTATACTGATGAAATAACAGGTAAATACTGACCTAATTGTCACCAGAATTAGGATGTTAATCAGTACAAAGTACACCAAGAAGAGGAGAGTGAAAAACTTAATCACAGCTCAAATAGTGTAGGGTGGGGACAAGGGGGAAGAAGCTGCTGAGAACTAAATAGAAAGGTTTTTTTTAACCTCTTGATAAGGATAATCAAAGTTAAATCAAATTATAAGCATTAGCATCATAATTATATTATAACACAAGCAATGCCTCTTACTTTTCTCTTACTGTCATAATTATGACCAATAAAACTGTCAAAATCATATCAAACTGGTCCTAAATGCCTACTTGTGATAGATTAGCAGCCAAACTTTCAGATTATACACAATTCCCAAATACTTTCATGGATTGTATTCTGTTGTTGGAGGTTATATTTACTGTGTCCATAGTTTGCAGTTGAGGTTAGCAATGCAATCTTAAGTACATTTTACTGACACATCTAATATAACATTTTCATTATTTAGAATCCTGAAACCAAACAAGGAAATTAACTTTTTATAGAACTGACATATTCACACATTACTCATGCACCCCTTAATGAGTTACGGTTCTAAAAACTAACTGGAGTAAATTGAAAATAAAACAGCTTAAAAAGAAAATAAATGGGATTTAGCAAGTGAAAATCATTTGACAGGTTCATATGGCATACACTCATGAGCACACATATGGTTTAATAAATTCTGGTATTTGTTTCCATTTAATCTATATTTTTTATAGATCAGAAAGATGGAAAAGTAGAATGGTTTAGAGTAGAAGAATAAGGTGAAATACTTGTCATCTCATACTGGCTACTCTGTCAAGTTTATTCTCAGGAATGTATGGTGATACCTGGTTATCAATCTAGGTGGTTTTTAAAATATTTATTACATTTATTTATTTGTTTCTTCATTTATGCTATGAATGTGGGGATGTGCTTGTTCATGTATGTTTGGAAGTGTGTGAAGGCATGCCACAGAACATATGTGAAGGTTCATGTGTACAATTCTCTCCTTCCATTTTCTTGGTCCCAGAGATCAAACTCAGGTTCTCATGCTTGATATACTTGATCATAAAGTCATCAAACTGACTTCTAGTCAGAGTTTTGAATCAAGGGTTGTCTAAGCTTTCAGGCATGATTATAGACCTTTTATTATAATTAATTTTTTTGGTTGGTTTTGATTTATAATGATTAGCAAACTTCTTTACTCTATCTTACCAGCCTGTGTAAGATTAGACCATCTCAGAATTATTTTCTTGTCAATATAACTCAGTTGTTACTGGTTTCAGTTTTTAGCACCAGTCTGCACACTCACCTTTATTGATGGGATGGAAGCTAGATTTCTGCCTCTTCTTCATCTATTCTTATATATACTTTTTCTCCTTGTGACAAAGTACCAAATATGACCCACTTATAAGGAGTAAAAGTTTATTTTGGCTCTCAGCTCTGGAGGTATCAGACTGGCATTGGCTGACCCATTGCCAATGGATTTGTGGAGAATCATATCATGGCAGAAAATGGTACTGAGGAAAGTCATGTCATCTAGGAAGTAAAAGTGAGATACAGGGAGGTGCTGAGGGGAAATACTCTCATCAATCGAGTTTCTTTTCAAGAGGCCAAACTTTCTAACGATTAACCACCTTTCAGACTTGGAACATGTTTAAGAGACCAAATGTTTAACCCCTGTACATGTCAATGCTAAAACACAAATCTCACCTCAAAAGTAAGATGGTTTATTCTGAAGTTAAATATGAGTGACCATGGCCCAGAACTCCACGTTACTCCAACTAAATACCAGATTCTACATGGTTACAATTTCATGCACTTTTTAAATTAATTATAGAACAAAGAAAATTAAAAACAAAGACACTTTCCAAGTAGGTTATTGGAAATATCAGATAAGCAATTCCTAAAAAAGCAGGAGAGTCTCAGCCAAGGGTCTCAGATGCTGCCTGAGTTCATGCCCAGCCTTTTAACTAGTGGGATTGACATATCTTTCTGTATATTCTCAAGGATTTGTGTAGTAATTACAAAGATGTTAGGTCATATACAGAGGAAGGCAATGAATAGCTATTAAGGGGAGTGGTTCAAGATATTGTGTCTATTGACTTCATATGTTACAAATTCTCCACAATCTTTGAGTTCTGATCAGCTATTCAACATATCAGAGGGCCCATGTACGATAAGGTTCATTCCAGAAGTTTGTGTTTACAAATTTTAGGAGACACTTCATGTTCAAGCTGTCTCTGGTACCTAAAGGCTCACAATCATATCACAAAATAAAAGGCTTTTATAACAATCCCCAAACCCTTATCGCTTCCTACTTGTTATAATTCTAACTCTAAAGTTTTCTCTGAGAATTCAGGCAAACCCAGTGGGGAAATCTTAAAAATATTAAAATGGACAAGCTATACATTTTCCAGACACAATTGGTATGGGGTATACATTACCACTCCAAACGGAAACTAGGAACATAAGAAGCAAGCAGACCAAATCAGGGCTGAAGCTAACCAAGGCAGACATTAGATACTTGCATTCTTTGTCCAGCATCTATGGCACATGCTTGCAGTGTGTGTGCCCCAAAAGACAAGAGGACATGGTGGGGTTGGCTTTGTTTCCTTTCATAAGCTTTCCTTGGCAGGCACACACTGCTGACATCTATAAGTTCCACTCTCTTGACTATATTTTCAGTTTCTGGTATCACTGTATTAAGGCTTCCTGCTCTACATGCCTGCTCTACCAGCCTTCTGTTTTCCTTCAGAGACACCACAATGGCACAGCAATTCTTCTACATGACCCACTTATGCTTCTACATGCATGCCTGCAACCTAGAAGCATAATGAGAATGCCAAAGTCTACTGCCAACATGAACTATTAATTTGAACATAGAACACCTTACCAACTAAGAGCAGAACATACTGTGGAGCACAATGCAGTCTAGATTTCCTTTCTGAAAAGATTCTGTACCAAATCTCTTTGAATTTTCATTTCAGTCTATGATCCTTGATGGGTGGGATTACTTGCTGAGTTCTAAACTGTCTCTTTCATGTTTTTCTTATCCCAGAGCATTTCTTTCTTTCTTTCTTTCTTTCTTTCTTTCTTTCTTTCTTTCTTTCTTTCTTTCTTTCTTTCTTTCTTTCTTTCTTTCTTTCTTTCTTTCTTTCTTTCTTCCTTCCTTCCTTCCTTCCTTCCTTCCTTCCTTCCTTCCTTCCTTTCTTTCTTTCTTTCTTTCTTTTTTCTTTTTTTTTTTTAAGCTGTACTGATGTGTTTTGAAATTGCTGAAATTACTCCTTCCTGGCTGGAATAATAATCATCATTTACATCATGCACTCATCCTTTGCCCTAGTTGAGAATTTTAAAAATCTATGTGCTTTGCCATTTTGTTGTTGTTTGTTTGTTTTGTTTATTTGTTTTTTTTTATTCAATCTTTATTGTAAACCTCTCTAAAGCAGACAATCTTACCAATCTCAGAGTCTAAATGCTTTGTTCTCTTAAATCTTCTCCATCAGGAAAACTAAATGCCTTTCAACTTTAGACTTCTACGTGTTCAGGGCACAGACAAAATACATCCACATATTCAGTCATGGAATGACAAAGATGGTCTATAATCAAATTCATAACAGCTCTGCCCCAAATTTCATCAGCCTTGCCTTTCTCGTTCCCACTCTCTTCACCATTCCAGTCTTTGCACCCCCAACAAACTCACCCAATAATGTCTACTTAAAGCATTTTAGGGCAATGCTAACCTTTATATAGCCTGTCCTTAAAATTCTCCTGTGCATGTTTTACCATGTTTCTTCCACAGGTTTAAGTAGGTTGTTTTTACAACCCTACTGTCTCTACTAATTTTCCGTTGTTGGATATAATGAAATACCTAAAATAATTAACTTGTATAGAACAAGTACTTTTATATTAAAAAAAAAACAAAAACAAAAACAAAACAAAACAAAACAAAACAAAACAAAACAAAAAAAAACCAGAATGTCATTATGTAGTTCAGGCTCTGCCAAGCTCACAAACTTACTAGGATTCCAGGCTGCTCCATCTTGCTTGGCTAAGACAATATTAGTCTTGAAATATACATTTAGAGAGTTCAGTCCAAGAGAAAGAAGTACCATTACTCTGGGCATTTAGCTGTTTTTGCTGTACAGTAAAAAAACCAACAACAACAAAAAACAAAACAAACAAACAAACAAAAAACAAAAACAAAACAAAAACCCTTATTACATCTAAAGGCATGAAGCAAATAAAAAGTTGAGGTCAGAGATCCTATTGTGAAGGATACATTTACAGTGACCCATGACATATGACTGGGCTCTGCTTTCCAAAGGTCTCATCTCAGATCAAGAATAGGCCTTTGGGAAACATGTATAAAGCCATAGAAGGAACTCAGAAGGTTCTCTTACTTTCATAGTCAGATTGATTTTCAAGCTCAGATTTCTCAATTGCAAGGATGCTTCTCTGTCTTTTCCCTCTGCATATAGCAAGCATGAACTATCAAGATATGCTTACAAAGCAATTCTTGTCAATATAAGATGAGATTTTAGATGTAACATGGCACCATCTTTTAAAAGGGGGGGCAATAAAGAAAAAAAGGAAACCCCATTGGACACTTATGTTTTGACTGTCCTTTTATGCTCAGAAATAAAGTAATTTCCCTTTGCTCAGCTCCAGTCTTTATTATTCTCCAGATTTTCCCTTGGTTTTGTAACATTTTTATTCTCTCGCATATTTACCTGCTCTGTTTAGTGCAAAGAAAAAAGTTATTGTCTTCAAAAAGATGTAGTGGGCATTTGATGGTTTCAATGGTGTAATCAAATATTTTATAACCTTCCAAAGCGGGAAAATTTTACATAATGAGACATGCTATAAAATACCCTCCTAACTGTTGCATTTCAAGGATGAAACATTTAAAAATAAAACTTGCAAAATAAGCTCTTTGTTTGTGAATGAAAATCTGATGAGTTGGCTCTTTTTCAACATGGAGCTCAGGAAAGGAAGTATTGAACATTTAAACAATACAGTGTGCCTTGACATTCTTCTCTTTCTTATTTCACTAGATATGGATATGTGTAGGAAGCTGTGCAGGTGTTGCCTAGTGCTGAGAGTAGAGCCCTCTTCTCATGCTGGTAGTACAATGTCATTATATTTCCATTTCTTAAAATGGTACCTCTTTGTTTTCCAGATTGGATCATTTCTGATGACCCATGCCCATTTCCACCTACTCTAGAGCACTTAAAGAAAAGCTATCCTATGATAGATTCTGTGGTGAGCTGGTGGTTCAACCTGAGGTCTCTGGTGAAAAAGTAGGCAAAAATATTTCCTCAGTCTCTTTGTCTTCATAGATTGTCCAATAGGGATTTAATTGTTATTTATTTCCTCCTTATGACTCATATTCACCAAATACAGACCAAAAGGTAAGGTATCCCCCACTCTCTACAAGGTTCACCCTTAAATGCCTCCCATTTAGCTGAAGAACAAGACATATACTCCCCATGGACTTATGCATCTCCTTACTCTCATTTTGCATAATCCATGCATCCATCACTTAGAGACAAAATCGCCTATTCCTTCTTACAGAAGAAGGGGCTGTCTCTCCTTTGTGATAAGACCCTGAGTAGATGGAAGATACTCTTGGACTTCTGTACATTCTAAAGTCTCTGTGCATTTATTATTAAAAGGATATCTATTATTGTTAATCTGTCTCATGCAACTCTGTCAGGGTAGTAGTTTCACTGAAGAATTTGGAAGGCTGGAGCGAATACATCCCGAATTCCCTACAACTCTCTTGCTTCTTTATCTATTGTGTCAGTAAATAAATATTTTCTCCTCTACTTTCTCCATCCTCTCTGTCTCTTCTTGTGGTTTTTCCTCTGCCTTTTTGATTCACCTTGCTGATTATAACTAGTTAGAGCTATTTTATTGAGTTTATGTTTTATATTTTATCTGTGGATGCCTTTACACTTACTGTCTCTCTAAAAATTAATTCCTTTGAAGGTTTTGACCATCTCTAAGAATCATGTTAAATTTTGATTTGTTAATTCTTATATATTATTTTGATGTCTATTAACTATATCATCTTGGTATGTTCATGTAATCTTTTTGCTTTCTATGCATAAAAACAATGGATGGTATCTTTGGCATTTCAATAGTGTGCTATTATTCTTGTTTAAAGTTTACAATGCAAGTATTTTTCATCTTATTGCAACAGATTAATTACTTTCATATTGCCAACTCTGAGATGCATTTAGCGATCTCAGGTACTGATATTCCTTTCTCTTGCTAATCTTGTACAGTTGTCATTTTCATCTCTTTGTCATTTGTGCACCATTCTGTGTTTAGTCTTCACCTTGAAGACTGTGGTTTTGTTTGGGTCTCAATTTTTCACTGTGCTGGAGTGATTAGAGGGATGATATGAGCAGTCATCTCATCCTTGCTGATGTCATGCTTTTCCCACTCTGGTCCTGTGGGCTGGACTCAGTTGGAGGGAGTTCCTCAAACTGTGGAAGAAGTCAGGGTCCCAGTACTCAGGTGGAAAAGGAGTAGGCAAGTGACAAACCACCACAAATACAGGGTAGTGTTGGATCTGAATGTAATTTCTCAAAGCAAGCATCAGAATTATATTACAGAAGAAAACAAGGAAGTTAGGTGATACATTAAGATCATCTGATGCATAATGACTCTTTACACAAAACAGAGAAATGCATACATAAAAGCTAATAGGAACCAGGCAGTGTTTACAACTGGGATAAAAATCAGTGTTTACAGCTGGGATTAAAAAATCAGTGTTTACAACTTGGATAAAAATCAGCTGTACCTAAGGTCAGCTTCTTCTTAGAAGCCAGAGGCAAGGGCTTCATGCCCTTGCCATAGTTAATCCACCTTCTCCCTAGGCCATTGTAAATTCCTGTATCTGGGAGTGACTTAGTTGTTATTTTAAGTATCTATAGGGAATCTCCATTTAACAGAGGAGCCCACCAACTTTCTTATAATATGTAATGCAGTCTGCTATACCTGGCTATAATGAGAATTCCAAGCTTACTTTTTAGAACTTGCCCTGAGATTTCTACTCTTATCCAGTAAACTGCAATGCCTGATTCTTTCACTATCTCTCTATCAGAACTGGAGAAATTTCATCAGAATAAGTAATATTCTTACAAAATTCAAAGCCCAAGATTGGCTCAATGATTGCCTAGGATATTGGAACACTGGTGGAGGCCAGGAAGCAATGTTCAATCTAACTTAGCTATTTGTCAAATCATTCCTAGGAGGCACTTATAATAAAACAATACTGAAAGAATGCTGAAATAAAGCACACAAAACCCTTCACCAGACTATCACAAGGACATATCTGGGTCTCATCATGTTATTGGATGCCAAAGACCCCAGGAGACCAGTTTCCATGAAACTTTTGACTCAGGACTGTGGCCAAACTTTTGGACTTGTCATGTGGACTCCACTGGAGGGGGTGTGGCACTCTGCTAGACTCTGTTGCCATGAGCCATAGGACACAAGAAATGCTCACACCTTGTTCTGCTTTTTTTCAGGGATTGCATCCAAGTAATGAGACAAGCATCTAATATGAGCTCAGCACCCTGCAACCCTTTCAGTTCTCTATCTCGAAGTCCAGAATTTTACTTTCTGCATGGCAATATTGAGCTAGTAACTAGAGACCAGTGACCAAAAGAGAGAGAGGCATGCAGCATTAGTGTGGCTTCCCATGACATGTGGATACAGCAGATCAATCTACATATTCAGTTCTCATTCTGTTTAGTTTGCTATGGATAGTGGTCTAACAGAAGATATAGGAGGGATGCCACAACGACTTCACTTGCTCTCTGAGCATTGCTAAATCTCCTCTCTACAAAGCAGACTAGTAGGCTTTTATATCTACTTCCAGTGTTTGAGGCTGTGTGTGCTAAGATCAGTCAGGGATCCCAAGAGAGGGAGGAAAAACAGAAAATTCTTGAGAATTTAGGTGGCTTACTAAATTCTCATATATTTTTTTGTTGTTGTTGTTGTTGTTTTGTTTTTCGAGACAGGGTTTCTCTGTATAGTCCTGGCTTTCCAGGAACTCACTCTGTAGACCAGGCTGGCCTTGAACTCAGAAATCCACCTGCTTCTATCTCCCAAGTGCTGGGATTGAGAAGCCCTGTCTCAAAAAATGAAACAACAAAACAAACAAGCAAACAAACAAACAAAAAACAAACAAAACAAAAAACCAAAAAAGCAAAAACAAAAACAAAACAACAGCAACAACAACAACAAAACAAGTGCTGGGATTAAAAGCGTGCTCCACCACTGCCCAGTTCTTATACTCTTTAATTAATCTTGTACTCTATGTTTGATTCCAAACATACCCAGCTAAAATTTCTCCTGGGGGGCTGGTGAGATGGCTCAGTGGGTAAGAGCACCCGACTGCTCTTCCAAAGGTCCAGAGTTTAAATCCCAGCAACCACATGGTGGCTAACAACCATCTGTAACGAGATCTGGCGCCCTCTTCTGGAGTGTCTGAAGACAGCTACAGTGTACTTACATATAATAAATAAATCTTTAAAAAAAATTCTCCTGGGTATGATTGCCTTGGACACTATATATACTTAGTTCCCAAAATGCTACCACTGTACCCTATTAACAAATACTACCTACTATCTGTGGTCTAATCACTAATAGTTTCAATATGGTTTTACTATTCCATGGGTACTCATGTTGGAATAGAAAAATATATCACATTTCTCACCTGTTTCTGTGGGGTTCTCATAGGAGTAGCCCTTGGACAAGGAGAACACAATATGTGGGAACTAAAAAGGGGCCTTGGGGAAGAGAGGGAGGAAAGATCCATGCCCCACCAGAGTTCCACCTATGCTCTGGTCAGGAGGAAGTAGGAGGGCTGCCAGACTCTTTCCACTCAACCGCAGGTGGGCATTCAAGCCACTAACCCAATCTTCTGGTAGTGGACAAGGGGCAGCCCATCCTGGAAGCTCTGGGGATACTCTCTAAGCCCCGGGGGTTATGGGAGAGAGGGATGAGGAAAGAGAGGTCCCCACACCAGCGAGGGTGAGTGCAGCAGATCTTGAAGAGCAAAGGCTATCTATGGATTTAGAGCTTTATTATAGAAAGGCAGGGAGAAAGAGAGAAGAGGAGAGAGAGGGAGAAAGAGAGAAGAGGAGAGAGAGAGAGAGAGAGAGAGAGAGAGAGAGAGAGAGAGAGAGAGAGGTGAGAGAGTAAGAGGGAGAGAGTGAGAGGAGAGGAGAAGACAGGAGAGAGGAGTGAGAGAAGTGAGACGTAAGAGAACAAAGGAGTGAGAGGAGTGTGAGAGGAGAGAAGATAAAAAGAGTGAGGAGTAAGAGAGAGGTGAGGAGGGGCCTAACAGCCCCTTTTTATAGTCTTTACTGTTGCTAGGTAACTGGGGAGGTGTTTTAGCCCAAAGGTCAGAAGCTTGGGACATTGCCTACATGACTTCTAGCCATGCTTCTCTTGTGGGGACTGTGGTAAGGTAACTTAGGCAGGAGCCAGAGTTCCAGGAGCATGAGGGAATGCCTACTGTGTCATGTCGATGAATTATCACCCTTCTGGGGTTCAGACCTCAGCTCAACTGGAGGCTGGCCTGTCTGTGCATAGCCCAATGCCCCACAGCAATATCCTTCTTAGGATTATACAAATTATTTCTATCATATTGTCTATTAAGATAATACTTAATTATATGTCTTCAAAATTTTTTTTTCATCTTTTCCTATTGATCACTTCATTGACTATAACTAAGAGTTTAATTTATCTGCTAGAACAATAGTATTAAATAATACCTTTGTTTAGAAAACAGCTTTTCTTTTAGTGAATCATATTGACTTGGTATTAGTGATCATATTCAATTTTCATCCATAGATATACATTAAGCAGCCATACAGAAGATGTATGAGCAGTTGTAGCTTTCTGTTTATCAGGTCCTTCTCTGTGTCTTTAGGCCTTTCTTAGAGAATGTTACTTAGAATGTGACTCATGAGGTAGCTGTTTTCAGCATTTCTCTGAAGTATTTAGAGACCTTACTGAAGAAATTGAGCATCTGGAATTTTCATTCTCTGCCATGGTTGTTCCCATGCACCTCCAGTTTCTTTTCTTGCCTTTTCCATGTAAGTTAGAAACAGACTGTGATATAGACAGTATGCTTCCAAGGAAATACAGGGAGCAGCCAAGACAGGATTACCATTAGGAAAACCTGCAAGCGCCATATGGCTACATTGCCTTTCTATCTTGAATGCTGACTTTAATTAACTAATTAATTCATTAAGAAGGCATTGATGAACTATTCATTACCTTTTCTTATGAACATAACTCTACCATATTTGCTACTACTTTAGATTGTTCACCCAATGATGACTGTTTTAGTAATATTCCTGCCCTAACTTTCCTCAGAAACTGAAATGTGTATTTCCACTGTAGAGTTATGCTTATATATCCTAAATATCCTTACACTTGACATGTTATTCAAGAAATGGTCTTTTAATTATTTCAGATGATAACAAATAAGGGCCATTATTTTGGTATGTTCTGGTTCCGAAAAGCTCCCTCATCCCCTGATATTTGTGGCAAAATAGTTTTTTCCTGTTAAATTAGAGACACTGCCTACAGAATAGTTATATCATCAGAAAACAAATCTCTTTCAATAAAGATAAATAACTTTAACTTTTTTTTAATGTGGTGACCAATTAAACTCTGAGAAGACAATAAAGTTTCAGTTAAAGAGTTTGAAAATCAGATGTAACGTTCTTAAAATAAACCAAATCTTCCGAGTTTCAAATAGCTAGACCACCCCTTTTATTATTTCAGATTTAAAAGGCATAGACTTTGGTTGAAAACCTCTTATTGCATACTTCTCTACAGCATGAATATAAGGCATTTTCAAACACAGCAGGAGCTCCCAGTGTGTCATTGCTTAAAGTCACAAGCAAACTGGAATCAAACGAAAGCTTCTTATGCAGAGTCACTTCTCAGAGGGCATGACTGACAGATCATCCATAGTGTGAACCATTTCCTGTGGATCCTGCAACATGGGAGGTTCAGTCCTTTTACCTGATTTCTGTTCTTATGTTGTACTCTCTACCTAGATCTAATGAGAAGCATTCCCACATGACTTCCCTGTTACTTAGTTCCTCATGTAGCCAGTTCATCTTGCTTTAATGAGCATTATTGCTCATTCTTATGGGGGGAACATAGACTGAATTTGTTCTCTTTAATGTATTAGTTTGCTTGCATACTTAAATTGTTTGTTACAATAGGATTTCAATTAATTTTTTTGAATATTTGATCTATAATAGGATATTAGTTGTATGAAGACTGAGAATAATCTGTTCTTTTATAAGGAAAACAATGTAATTGTCCTTTGGACAAGTAAATTTTGATCAGTCTTGTTTAGAAGTTGTGGACTGCATGTGCTCTGTCTGAGAAAGAGTCAAGAGCTATTGGTGGAGGAGTGAAACATATTAAGTCTCTAAATGTAAATTCGATACATGTCAAAGACCACATATGAAACTAGTTCTGAAGTCTCCATAGCAACCACTGAAATGCTAAACTACAGCTATTTTATCAGAGGTATCAATATAAGCAAATGATGTGCCTGGTATTTCTTTAAGATTTTCTATCATGTTCATTTCAAATAAATACTTAGAACAGGTTTTGTCTGTGATGGGCAGATGTGATTATTAATTCAAGAAATGAAGTGTATTACTTTAATATAAGTGGAATCCAGCACTAATCTCTATATTAGAAAGGATGTGCTTGTATTCACTTGGCATCTGGTTTGTGTCAGCACATGATCATGCCACCTGGGAGAAGCGTGAGAATGTAAGTTGCTTCCCTTGCTGTGATAATTTCATGATTATGACCAACTTGACAGAAAGCAACACCTTTTTAGAAAACTGATAAAGCAAGATTCCTTTTGGAGAACAACTCATTCATTTTTCAGAGTATCTCTCATGTCCATAGAATGCACATTTATTAATGAGATAGTACTTATTTTTCTCGCAGTAACCTGTCTTTTGCTGTGTACAAAATTAGAACAAGGGAAATAGGGGGAAAGTGACTTTCCTCCTTATCTCCTGCTGGAGCCAGTGCTAATTAAGAAAAAGTATATTCTAAGTAACAAATATATACTATCTTTATAAATTTCTGGGAGACTAATTTGAGGCCTGATACAGTAAATGTTCAATTCTATAAATGTGAAATATTTTATGTTCAGCTTTATGCATATTTTCAGTTACAAATGAACTCACAGTAACTTTCCCAAATATTTCTTTTATATTTCTGTAATTTCTGCATTTTTTATTGTGCTCCAGGGAGATACATGAGACATTTTAAAAATAAGTTTCAACAAAGAACACTGATACATAGATGACAAAGAACAATTTAGTAGGAAAAAATGTAAAGTTGATGAATATACATAAAAGTAAATATATAAGGGTTTCTAAATTTGATGTACCCTTTTATTAATTATTTTCACGGATCTATTCATGTTATTTTTCACATTGCTTTGTATGTGTGCATACGTGTATGTGTGTGTGTGTGTGTGTGTGTATGCATCTATTTGGCCATGACTCTAGTAAACATAGGTACCTTAAGAAATTGTACACTAATGGATTTAAAAGTCAGTAAGATATGTCACTCAAAACATGTTATTTTGCAGAAAGTTTATTTTGAACTGAAAACAATTGAGAGGATAAAAGGAAACCACTCTGAAAATACTCTGTCCGTTTTTGTATGCCTAGACACAGGACACATTTATGAGAAGATATCTCTTTACTTTGGTCTGGAAGGCCATAAGCTTGAGTTGACTTTGGATCTTAGGATCCTGTGTACAGACTTTCATAATGAGACTGTTTCCCTATATCAGCATTCAAGGAGGTGCTGCATTGTGCAGGCTCTCCAAAAGATCAGAATACCCAAGATACAATTCACAGATGACATGAAGCTCAAGAAGACCAAAATGTGGATATTTCCGACCTTCTTAGAAGCCCTACAGGAGGAACAACAATAACAACTAACTAGTACCACGAGTGCTTGTGTCTCTAGCTGCATATGTAGCAGAAGATGGCCTAGTCAGCCATCAGTGGTAGGAGTGGCCCTTGGTCTTGCAAAGATTCTATGCCCCAGTATAGGGGAATGCCAGGGCCAGGAAGTGGGAGTGGGTAGGTTGGGGAGCAGGGGGAGGCTATAGGAGATTTTCAGAGAGGAAACTAGGAAAGGGGATAGCATTTGAAATGTCAATGAATAAAACATCTAATAATTTTTTTTTTTAAAGAAGGGGGAACAAAATACCCACATGAGGAGTTACAGAGAAAAAGTGTGGAGCAGAGACTGAAGGAAAGGCCATCAAGAGACTGCCCCACCTGGGAATGCATCCCATATACAGTTACCAAACCCAGATACTATTATGGATGCCAAGAAGTGCTTGCTGACAGGAGTCTGATATTTCTGTCTCTTGAGAGGCTCTGCTAGAACCTGACAAATACAGAGGTGGATGCTCACAACCAATCATTGAACTGAGCATAGAGTTCCCAATGGAAAAATTAGAGAAAGGGCTGAAGGAGCTGAAGAAGCTTGTCATCCATCGGAGGGACAACAGTATCAACCAAACAAATACCCTTGAGCTCCCAGGGACTAAACTACAAACCAAAGAGTACACATGGAGGGTCCCATGGCTCCAGCCACATATGTACCAGAGGATGGTCTTGTAGCACATCAGTGGGAGGAGAGTCTCTTGGACTGTGATGGCTAGATGCCTCAATGTAAGGGAATGCCAGGATGGGGAAGCTGGAGTTGGTGGGTGGGTGGGGGGATACCCTCATAGAAGCAGGGGCATAGGGGGATTGGATAGGGGGTTTTCAGAGGGGAAACCAGGAAAGGGGATAACATTTGAAAGGTAAATAAAGAAAATATCTAATAAAGTTTTTTTTAAAAAAGACTACCTTGCCATATTCTTCAGTTCTGTGGTTCATATGTGTTAAAGCTGAAAAGAACTATTAACTGTTTGCTTTCTTTTGGCAAGAATCCATACCACTAGAGGGAACCCACCAATGACACTGCATAGGGAACCAGAAATCAGAAGCTGGATCGCCCAGGGACCTAGAGTAGAATCAAATACATTGGTAAATGAGGAGGAAAGAAATGATCCCTAATGATATTCTACTATACTTCTAGACAGGAGCATCACATAATCACCATCAGAGAGGCTCATACAGCAACTGATGGAAACAAATGCAGAGACTCACAGCCCAACATTAGACAGAACTCACCAAATTCTGTGGAAGAAGGAGAGTATGGTTTGAAGAAGCTAAGAGGGTCAAGGTCACCACAAATAAACCCCTAGAATTAACAAAATGAAGCAACAATCAGGGAGCCACTGTATGTATGTTATCTTTGTGTAGCTTGGTATTCTTGTGGACACCTAAAAGAGTGAGAAGGGGCTGATTTTGATTCATTTTTCTGCTTTTAGGAACCCTGCTTTCTTTTAGGGTTTGTGATTTCCAGACTTAATAGGAGGGGTGGTACCTACTCTTATTATAACTTGATATGTTGTGTTTATGCTCCCCGTGGGAGGCCTGCCCTTTCCTAAAAGGGAGCAGAAGAGGAGAGGAGTGGATGTGGAGGGTTGAAGGACTGGGAGCAAAGGAGGGATAACTGTAGTCAGGATGTAATATGTGAGAGAATAAATTAAAATAAAAATATAAAAATATAAAATGGAATATTTTTTTAAAAAATGAAAAAGAACACAGCTATTAATGCATATATATCACATATATTATATATATATATATATATATTACATATATTATCATATATCACATAACAGAAAATAAGATTTGTCTGAAAACTAGCTGCCTCAGCAAAAGACTTCTTGAGAAAGCCAAATCTTCCCACTATATATTAGAAACATATACATCATGGCAGCACATTCTCAAAATTCCACCACTTAGGAGGTGGATGTAGGAAGATATTGCAAATTAAAGATCAGCTTGGACTACATTAGGAATTCCAGGATTCCAACAAGTGCTTGCTGACACGAGCCTGATATAGCTGTCTCCTTAGTGGCTCTGCCAGTGCCTAACAAATACAGAGGTGGATGCTCTCAGCCAGCCATTGGACTGAGCACAAGGTCACCAATGGAGGAGAGAAAGGACTGAAGGAGCTGAGGGTTTTGCATCCCCATAGGAGGAACAACAATATGAACTAGCCAGTACCCACAGTGTTCCAGTGACTAAACCATCAACCAAAGAGTACACATGGTGGGACTCATGGCTCCAGCTGCATATGTAGCAGATGATGGCCTATTCAGACATCAATGAGAGGATAGGCCCTTGATCTCGTAAAGGCTGGATACCGCAATGTAGGGGAATGCCAGGACAGGGAAGAGGAATGGGTGGGCTGGTGAGCAGGGGGCAGGGGGAGAGGATCAGGGATTTTTGGAGGGGAAACCAGGAAAGAAGATAACATTTGAAGTGTAAATAAAGAAAATATCTAATAAAAATTTTAATGGTGTTCCCATATAGCTAAGCTATGTAGCAATATTCTGCCTCAAAAATACAAAACAGCAAGAAAAAACTTTCATGTTTCTATTCAAGTTTTGTGTGTCATGTATATAAAACAAGAGTAGTTAGAGAAACCTTCCTGTTTCTAATTAAAACTAGAATATGTAATATGTAAAAATAAAGTGCCAGTCCAGAAATATAGAGAACATGCAATTTACTTCAGGTATGAGGTTTAGAATTAACTTGACTCAAGTTAACAGGTGCTAAGGAATGAGTGCTGCTGAAGTCTTGACCCAACTGTGAATATAATACAATTTTCATCCAGAGCTGTGTGTACTCAGATGCCTCCATCCTCTCATAGCTAGTCCAACTGTACAGAGTGATACTAGTCAATCTCCCCTGCTGTTTTCCTAGAAAATATAAAAAATTTCACACACACAAACACACATACCAGAGACACACAGAGAAAATAAATTCAAATCAAAGAAGCTTACAACTTTGGAAATTGTCATATTATCATAGTTGAAATAAACCAGCATTCTCTTGGTCCAACTTAATAAGGAAAAGAATAAAAAGGATGTGATTTCCTCCATTCATTCAAAAGAAAAATGAAAAAGAAGAGGGAGGAATAAAGTAGAGGAGCAAGCAGAGGAGGAAGTGGAAGAGAAGAACGGGATGAAGAGTAGATATAACATCATTAGAGGACAGTACACCAAAAGATTAAATTATGTATCTGCTTTAGGGATAAAATATGGGATACATTTTAATTCTTTCAACTTTTAAACACTGTAATGTTGGATAGTATTTTGTCAACTTTACACAAACTAAAGTCATCTGATAAGCAGGAACCTTAATTATGAAAATGCCTCTTTAGAATCTGAATGTAGGCAGGCCTTTAAGGAATTTTCTAAATGAGTAATTGATGAGCGAGGTACCAGCTCATTGGGAGTACTACCATTCCTGGACTAGTGGTCATGGATTTTATAAGAAAGCAAGCTGGGCAAACCATGGAGAGCAAGCCAGGAAGCAGAAATTTCCCATGGCTTCTGTATCAGTTTCTACCTCTGGTTCCTGCTCTGCTTGAGTTCCTGAAATGCTGAACAGTGACATAGACATATAAGCCAGATAAACTCTTTTCTTTCCAGGTTTCTTTGGTCATGTTGCCCTAACTAGGACAACAGTATAGTTGCTTGAATTAATTTTTAAAGGAATATTGAGACACACAGTTAATTTGCACTGAATTCTTCTCTATTACACATAGTGCTTTTGACTCTCCAATCTGTTTCCTTTTCCGCATACTGAGTGTGTGTGTGTGTGTGTGGAGTGCAATGCTTGACTGTGAGTGCTTAATTTTCATGGTTTAAGTGTGAATGTTTCCACAGGGCCAACTGTGTTATCTCTACTTTATGAATCTGCAAAGTGTTTTGATATTTCAAGTTTGGATGATTGGAGTGCCCCATTCAGAACCACCTGACACAACTTGGAAACTTCTCAAATTAATTGCACATTTTTAACTCATTGAGTAGCTAATATGGAATTCAAAATAAATTTATGTTAAATAGTGTTTTTTGAAAATCTAAGTGTTTTGTATGTCTAAGCTATAAATAATATTAATAAATTAGTGTAATCATTTGTAATGACATAAGCATTGGGATATTGTTGAGGGTGTCTAAAATTTAGAAATTTAATTAAATTTAGTTAACATTTGTAGGATGATCAGATTAAGTTCTATGTATTTGATAAGCTACACAAAAAAGCAGAGAATTGATGGAAGAAGAGACATGTACATTAACAACATCAGTGACTATAATCTGGGCACACATGGCAACTTAGAGTGGAAAATGTATGCATCACACAGCACATAGCAAGGACCTCAAGGTGACAAGTGATAGAACTTTGAGATCCTGTGCTTTGTCCCTGTTGCTTTCTCTTTTTCACTCTCCTTTTTCAATACTAAGACCACAGCCAATAAAAAACAATAGTGTTCCACATCAAATACCCCTCAGGTGAACTGCCCAACAGTGTCTTTAAAAGTTTTCTTCCTGTTTTATTATTTGTTTGCTTTCAATGCAATCTCCACTCTGAATCAAAGAATCCCAATCTTCTTTGCTCTTATAATTGCCTAAAAGTTCCAAAATCTATACCCCAAACCTCACATACATGTGGCCACTGTAATTTGGATTTGAAATAGTCCCCCAAATCTACACAATGAAGTTGGACCCAACATTTTCTGAGATTCAGATGTGAGCTATCAGTAGCATGGTTCTGTAGAGGACATTGTTGCCATTCCCTTTGCCTTTAGTAGATATGTCCCTGTATTACCTGTTTCCTGTGAAATTTCTGTGACAGCAGTGCTAGTAATCTTTATATCCTTTAAATATTTTTTGAGAATTCCACATATGGCTGGCATACTTATTTAATTGTCCCATCCTTATTCCATCCAACTCCTCCATGACCCACATGGCCTCTTACATTTTTATCTATTTATACATCTATGTTTTTATGCATCTATGTTTCTAAGTATGTATGTATGTATGTATGTATGTATGTATCCATCTATCATCTATATATAGACAGGGGCACGTGTTCTGTTGAGCAATGGGCTGCGCATAGACAGCCTGGTCTCCAGTAGTGCATAGGTCTTGAACCCTGGGGGGTTGGAGGGACCCAGTGGGTGGTGATTTCCACCTACATGGGACAGAAGGCATTCAATCATGTCTCCTGGACCCCTGGCTCCTGTTGAAGTTACTGTCCCCACAGCCCCCACAGGAGAGGTGTGTGGCTATCAGTCATGTAGGAATAGCACCAAGCCTTCCCACATGCAAATAAAGTTTCCCTCAAACTCTCAGTCCACGCCAATGAAAGATACCTGTTGTCAAACCTTGAATCACCTCCAAAACTGTATATCAAGCATATCCAGGGAATTAAATGTGTGCGAGAACTACTTCATCATCTGAGTGTCTTATTCCAAGAGTTGTAACACTTGGGAGGAGATCTCTTCCTAACTGGAGAGTTGGCTTCTCATCAGCCCATCCTGACCCTACTCAGTGTAGAGCAGCTTGAAGTTCCCGAGCGTCCTAGAAGGCACAGGAGAGACTTCATCTCCCTGCCTGCCTGCACTCGCTTCCCTTCACTGGAACCCTCACACCAGGCCTGGCCAGAGATCTCTGTGAAAAACCTCTGGTACCCAGGACCACATCTGGCTCCCGATGTGGGGCTAGAACAGACACGACAGAAACCGAATGGATACTGCAGGAAGGTGAGCCCCAACACCTCTGGAAACAGTCTGTCTTCTCCTATTGAGCTTTTGATATAGGCAAACTAAAGGGGCAACTGAAGCCTCTTGGCCATAGCTACTCTCTGGTGTTGGCTGAAGGTCCCTCGGGCCTCTGTCTAAATTCCAACACACTGCAATGGATGTTGGTCAAGACTCTCTAACTTCTTAAAACAAAAAGAAAACCTAGTAACGCAGCAGCCACTTAAAAGCCACAGGACGGCTGCCAGTTTTTATATCTGCGGGAAGCCTTAGCTTTTTGGACTTCTGTGGAATCCCCCGAAGCCAAATAGGCCATTGGACAAGTGTTTCTTCTCTTTTCTATCATGGGCAGCTCACCATCACATAAAATATCACCATCCACCGGGTCCCTCCGGTGTTCAAGGCCTATGCTTGACAGGAGACTAGGCTGTCTGTGTGTAGCCCATTAACCCACAGTGTCCTACTATGTTCATAGTGGCCTTATTTGTGATAGCCAGAAGCTGGAAGCAACCTAGATGTCCCACAATAGAAGAATGGATACAGAAAATGTGCTTCATTTACACAATAGAATACTACTGAGCTAATACATCCTGAGTTTTGCAGGCAAATGGACGGAACTAGAAAATATCATCTTGGGTGAGATAACTCAGACCCCAAAGGACATGCATGGTATGTACTCACTAATAAGTGGATATTAAAAAAAAAAAAAAAAAACCAAAAAACAGAATACATAAGATACAGTCCACAGATTTCAAAAAGGTAAAAAAGCTGAAGTGTCCAAATGAAGATGGTCAGTCCCACCTGGGAGAGAGAGGAAAGCAATCACAAGTGGGGAGGGACGAAAGGAGGAGCCTGGGAGGGAAAGTGGACAGGTTTGGGGGGAAGTATGGGGGATAGGGGAACCTGATCTGATATTGGTTGAGGGAAAAGGACTGAAGCCTTGAGGGCCAGCAGAGAGAATGTAAACAGGCATCCTCAGGAAATAAGAGGTTGCGGGACACCCCCTGTTGCGTCCACTCTCGACCAGCAAGAACGACATGACCACCAGTCCTTCTAACAACAGTTTATTCAGCAAACTTCAGTCTTCATCTCTCTCGATTCAACTTTATCCTTCCACTTTATCTCTCTCTCTAACCCGGGCCTCTCACTCTTATATACTCTCAGCCCCCATCCACTCAAGGCAGGCCATGTCACCTCACCAGGCATGCAGCTTCAGCTAATCAGGGCGGCAGAGGCATGTCTCCACCAAATATGGATTCGCCAGTAACATGGTGCACCTGCGCAGCTCTCAAGATGGTTATGGCTTATTTCCAGGTGTATGAGGAAGTCAGGTGCAAGTCATAAGACTTAGCTGCAGTCCTGGGCGACATCTTGGGACTGCTGCCACACCCGCTCCTCACAACCCCCCACCCCCAGAATGCACCAGAGACCTGGGAGGTGAGAGACTCCCAGGACTCACAGGGAGGGACCTTAGATGAAATTCCTGACAGTAGGGAGAGGGAATTTACAGAGCCTACCTCCAGCAGGACAACAAGATATCAAGGGAGGGATGGGGTTGCCATTCCACAATCACACCTCTGACCCATAATTGTTTCTGTCTGAAAGAATTACAGGAATGGAAATGGAGAGGAGCCTGAGGTAAAGAAGGTCCAGTGACAGGCCAAAGTGGGATCAAGTTCAATGGGAGGTCCTAAGGCCTGACACTATTACAGAGGCTATGGAGTGCTCACAAAAAGGGATATAACATGACCGCCCTCCAGAAGACCCAACAAGCCAATGAAAGAGTCAGATGCATATATTTGCAC
Source organism: Mus caroli (assembly GCF_978045245.1). Classification (NCBI taxonomy): domain Eukaryota; kingdom Metazoa; phylum Chordata; class Mammalia; order Rodentia; family Muridae; genus Mus; species Mus caroli. Next base: position 109,968,632 of record NW_028227268.1, on the reverse strand, counting down.
CCAACCAAAGGACAGAAGCTGCTGACCCTTGTTGTTGAATTAGAGAAGGCTGAAAGAAGCTGAGGAGAATATTATCTTGGTGAAATATCAGGACAACCCTGTAGGAGGACCCCCAAGATTTCTCAAACCCTGGATCACCAAACAAACAGCATACTTCAGCTGATATGAGGCCCCCAACACACACACAGCAGAGGAGTGCCAGGTCTGTGTTCATTCAGAGATGATGCACTTAACCCTTAAGAGACTGGAGGCCCCAGGGAGCTTAGAGGTAAGGTAGGGTGGGAGGGTAGCATCCTCATGGAGACAGGATGGGCTGGGGAGGAGGTGTGGGGCATGGAGCAGTCAGAGGGTGGATGGGAAGTATGGGGAATAGAACATGGAGTGTAAAATATGAATTAGAAATAAAATAAAATTTAAAAAAGAAAAATAGATACAGATTATACATATGATAGTTATAGATAGATAGATATAAATATAATATAGAAATGGAGATGGGGATGGAGATAGAGTTAGATGAGATAGAGATAGATATAGACATATAGAAACTTTTCATGAAGAGAGAAAATGCTGCATATCTGTTGGTAAAAAGATAAATATTCAGAATGCAGCTAGATATAATATAGGTTTAGGAAAGTGGCAATACACCAGGCACAAGTAATATTTCTCAGGACTAGATAAAGCATACCTACTGCTATCCAGGAGATTTGTTGCTTAAGAGCATTCATGGATCTCTCCAGACTGAGACCTCCTCTCCATAGTGCCAGAGTGAAAGCTCCCATCCAGAGCTCTCTGTGGATAATGTGTAGTAGCTGCTGTTTGATTTGAGGCAATGGCTAGAGGACCTGGTATTTATTTTCTCTTAGTCTGACTGAGATGCTAATACATTCTCTCACTTGCATATCTCACTGTTCTGTCAGCTTAATGCACCAATGTATATACATGAATTCTGCCTTTTTACATTCTGATAAATGAGTATTTTTAGAACACAGCTTATTGACTGCTTAAAGAGGGAAGTTTACATTTCCTATAAAATAAATGTCATCTCTACTCCTTGAGAGGTGCTGAACATAATTACACTCTGTTCATTCTATAAAGATAGCAACAATTTAAATTCTGTTTTAAAGAGAAGAAAAGAATATTAAATTGCTTAATTTATTCCTAAAAATATTATGTTAAAACATAATTCTGAGACAATAGATTAATTGATTTTAAAAGTAATTATTTCAGTTTGAATTTTATTGCTGTCAACAGACACCAAGTTCATGGCAACTTTTTAAGACATGATCGCATTTTTAATTATAGAAGTATGTTCATTATGAGTTTTGGGTTTTTTGTCTGCCTCCTTTCTATGCCTTACTACTTCTCCATTTTTATAGACAAATACATCTCTTACTGATTGTCAGGGAAACCTTAACCAGTATATATTTTAGTACCATGAATTGTTACAGAGGAACAACATCATAGGGATGAATTATTTTAAAGGATTACAGAGTTTCTAAAATAGTCTAATCTAACTAGATTTAAATATACTGATGAATTTATTTAACTGCATGGTTTTGTTTGGCAAAGGAAATAAAATTTCTTAGCATTCTATTATCTCAATCAAACACTCACAAAAATGATAATGTGAAAAGCCTTAGATATGGTACTTTTAAATATCTTACCAAATGAGTATAATAAGGTCTGATGTCTTCTTGAATGTCACTGGACAAGGAATGGATATAAACACATGAGCACAGTGAGACCTTGTTAAGCCAGAGATACTAAAGTTCATAAATTCTGGGGATGACATCTGTCAAGAAAAGGAGGAGGTCCACAGTCACATGAAGTTATAAACCAAAGATTGTTGAGGGAATTTTAAATAGTTTCTTTTAAGGAGCTATTGATTCTCAGGACCCTTCTTCCTCACTTATTGACCTATAGCTACATTCAGGTTAGGGTAACATACCAAAAAGGATGTGTATAGTATGGTCCAGGAGGAGGCATGCTGTCTTCCAAAAGAACTATTGAAGTTCCTGTATTTGTACAGACAAAAATCTGTGATACATGTGGGAACATGTACAGCAGGTATATGTTAACAGAAAAATGAATGTCAATAGGCTATGTCCACTTTATTGATTCAGACTAATTTAGCAGAAATTCCATATATATGGTAAAGCATAGAAGAGAAAGGGATCTTTGCTTTTGTTCATCTTCCTGAAGCATGGACACATGGACCAAAGATTAAAGTATTATAAGCAAGTTTGAAATGTTCATTTTTTCCTTGGATACACTGAAAGAGATTCAAAGACTCAGACAGATGAGACTGTTTTAACATATTGGACACCAGAGACACAGATGACCATTGATTAAAAGTGCATACGATTTGTGTTCAACAGTGCTAAGAGTTTTCTTGGAACAGCCACAATCCTTAGATAACTACCATTGCTATTTATAGGTTTTACCTTTTAACAGGAGAGAGTGAAGTTGGAAACCTAAATGCAATGAAGGATAGGATTCTATTTTAAGATTCATATATGCCAATATCTTTCGTCTTACTATTTCAAGTGAAGACAGAGTTATCCCTAGCAATTTAGTTTGTGCATCTTGTTCTTCCTACAACCCCAAGAGAAATGACAAGTGCCAGCAGAGATGCCTGCTACTTTAGAGATGCTATAAGAGAAAGTATTGTAAATAACAACAGTGGTCGTTACAGCACCCTACACAGGTTTTGGATTAAATGACTGAGGTGGTAGGAATGAAAAACAATAGACAGTCATATAGAAAAGCTGGAATCAGTGTGGCTGTGCACTCTGTTGGAAACTCAACAGCAGCCTAGGAACTCAGAGTGTTTGTTACATATAGCACAAACGTAGAATTGAAGGGTTAGCTAAGATTGGTAAGAATCATTTTTAGGTTAGCAACTTCAGGCTGCAGTCATATAGGAGGAGGAAGCTTAAATATACTATTTCTACACACAACATCAACATCTAGTAAGAGAAAGGTGTAGTAGATAACTTTCTGCATACCCTGCTCTTAGCCAAAGATGTCTACTGTTTTTCAACATTTGCACCATGGTAAGATTTGGAACTCCTCTGAGCCTGTTCTGGGGAAGGCCTGACTACTCCATTGCTCTGTTTTATTGGGTTCTGTGACATGATCATGCTGATGTTAATCATAAACATTCCCTCAGGACTTTATCTGCTCTCCACATAGCATGTGACCAGACACAAGAATGATAACTGTAAGCCCTCTTTTGTCATTATTATTAAAGGGGTATTTTGTCATCAAGCTTTGATTTCATTTTTCAATTTTAATTGTTTTGTTCTCTTATCTTACCCTGCATCAGATTATAGGTTTTCTTTATGCCATAGTCTTTCAGCATTGTTAACTTTAGTACAATATTTAAGTGTCAGCTTATCAATAAGTGTAACCATTAGACAAGGACTTTGCTGCTTTTCTGGTTTGCACAATTAGGCTGTGGCCTGTTAGGCATAAACATGATATTGCCATTGTCTTTGTTAGCATGTTAGAATTAAAGAAGATGAACTTACATGCCACATAGTCAAGGCATTGACTTGTGAGTGGATTCTGTGTAGCAAAAAAAAAAGGTTACTTGAATGGGTCTTTTAAAAAATATATCGGTTGTTTTGTTTATTTACATTTCAAATATTATCCCACTTTCTCATTTCCACTCCACCTCCCCTCCCACCTCCCTTCCCCATGACTCCTTGAGTATACTACTGGACCCACCTACCCACTCCTGCCCCACCACCCTAACATTTCCTTACACCATGGCATCAAGCCTTCACAGGACCAAAAGGTCTCCCCTCCCTTTGATGCCAGACAAGGTCACCCTCTGCTATATAGGCAGCTGGAACCAGACATCCCTCCATGTGCACTCTTTGGTTGGTGGTTTAGTCCTTGGTAGCTCTAGGGGTCTGCTTGGTTGATACTGTTGTTTTTCCTGTGGGGTTACAAACCACTTTATTTCCTCCAGTCCTTCCCCTAACTTCTCCATTGAGGCCCCCCTGCTCAGTCTGATGGTTGACTGCAAGAATCCACATCTGTATCAGTAAGGGTCTGGCCAAGCTTTTTAGGAGACATCCATATTAGGCCCCTGTCAGCAAGCACTTCATGGCATCAGCAATAGTGTCTGGGTGTGATGGCTGCATATAGAATTGCCAGGTGGGACAATCTACAGATGGCCTTTCCTTCAGGCTCTGCTCAAACTATGTCCCTGTATTTGCTTTAGAAAAGAGCAATTCTGGATTACAATTTTTGATAAGAGTGGGTAGTACCATCCCTCAAGCCTAACCTCTGTATATGGTCTCCACAGGTTCTTTCTCCTGTTTGTCGGGTATTACAGCTAAGGTATTTCATCCTTATTGGGTCCTGGGTACTTCTTGTTTTTCTGGCATCTGGGACTTTCTGTTGGCTACTCTCAGTTCCCCATCCCACATTGCTGCACACCTTTCTCCAATTTCCTGACCCTCTCTGTACATCAATCACCCCTGTCTCTTCCCACACCTGATCCTGCCTCCCATTTTCTTCTCCCCATCCTCTCTTCCCTCCCTCCTCTACCACCTGTAATTATTTTGTTCCCCTTCTAAAAAGGACCGAGAAATCCACACTTTGGTCTTCCTTCCTTTTGACCTTAGTATAATCTGTAAGTTGTATCATGGGTATTCGGAGCTTTTTGCCTAATATCTACTTATCATTGAGTACATACCATGTGTGTTCTTTTGTGACTGTGTTACCTTACGCAGGATTATATTTTCTAGTTCCATCCATTTGCCTTAGAATTTCATGAAGTCATTGTTTTTAATGGTTGGGTAGTACTCCATTGTGTAAATGTACCACATTTTCTGTATCCATTGCTCTGTTGAAGGGAACCTGGGTTATTTCCAGCTTCTGGTTATTATAAATAAGGCTGCTATGAACATAGTGGAGCATGTGTCCTTGTTATAGTTTGGAGCATCTTTTGGGTCTATGCCCAGGAGTGGTATCACTGTGTCCTCAAGTAGTGCTATGCCCAACTTTCTGAGGAACCACCAAACTGATTTTCAGAGTGGTGGAATTATCAACTGAGGAATCTCTCATGGCTGAGATGCATTTAATGAAATGCTTAACATCCTTAGTCATCAGAGAAATTCAAATTAAAACAACTCTGATATTCCACCTCACACCAGTCAGAATGGCTAAGATAAAAAAAAAAAAAAACTCAGCTTCTAGCTGATGCTGGTGAGAATGTGAAGAAAGAGGAACACTCCTCCACTGAATGGAACTTTTAAGTTTGGAGAGTTTTGAGTTAGAGTACATCCCCATCAATTGAAAGTCTGAGAATATTCCCTTTCTTTTTCAAGAATAGCACATTTAGAATTCATCTGGGCCTTGATACCTATGTCAACAGCTACAGAGTTACTTCTGTAATTATACCAACTACAGCTCCTTCTTACTGCACATTCCAATTCCTTGTGATATATCGCTTTCCATGCATGTAAACACAAACTCTAGTCCTCTATCCCTGTAGACCCTGAATTACTTCACTGCCCTACAGTAATTTACCAAAACATCGTTGATTAAAATTTTCAGAAGGCTCTGGGGTAATATAGCTGAGAATTTATACTACTGAGAATAACTTCTTTTGTGTATGTTACAGCTGTAGACATTAAATTCTGTTCTGAGTCCAAAGAACCTTTCTTTAGACTACTGTGTGACTATGCAAAAAAGTATAATGGTGCTAAATAAAAATAAAAGAGGTTAGGTTCATACTAACTCAGACACTGCTATCAAAATTGAACAATTGTGTGTGTGTGTGTGTGTATTTGTGTGTGTGTATTAGAGGGCTTTCTCGTGGTAATGAAAGAGGAAAATTACTGACCACCAGAACACTCACCCCAGAGTACATTCTGAACTCTCACACCAGAGTCAGACCCCCTCTCAAATGAAAACTGTTCCGGGGACATTTCTGAGATAAGGATTTCCTGGAACGAACCCAGTCCTACCCCTCCCAACTAAGGACTGTGCCAGGGACATTTTTGAGATAAGGGTGTGAGTAAAAACCTCAGTTCTAATGAATCAAGTACATGGCCAAAGTGTGGGACGCGGTTGCAAAAGCACTTTGGAAAAACCCTTGGTTGAATCACTTAGTGACGTAAAAACTGTATTTTCCCTGCCCTGCTCCCCCCTTACCTCCTACCTATAAAAGCTTGTGAAAATTTGGGCTAGGGGCCGGATCTCCTCTGCACCTTGCAGGCTGCATGAGGTCCGACCCCAGATATCTGGTATATGTGCTTTTTGTTTGTTTTGTTTGCTTTCTTGTCGTTGCTATATTAAATCTTACTCCCAATACATCTTAAGTACCGGTCTCAGTGTCTTCTTGGGTGCGTGGCTGACCCGAGGCTTGAGTAAGTGCCTCCCTTTGGGAGTTTGGAGTCTTTCATTTGGTGCATTGGCCGGGAATCAGCGCGTCTACCCAGAAGTCCTGGACCCACTCAGAAGTAAGATTTACTATTCTGCTGTTCTGTTTTGGTCTGGTGTCTGTGTTTTGTTTGTCTCTGAGAGGCCAGATAGGCTGTTCTGTATCTGGTGCGATCGCAGTTTCGGTTTTGCAGACGCTCAGTGTGCAATGTGCACAGTGAGACCGCGCTCCGGGTAGGAGCGCAGGGTGTGGATAGACAGACGTGTCCAGGTTTCCACCGTCTGTGCGCCCTGGGAGACGTCCCAGGAGGACAAGGGGAGGACTAAGGACGCTTAGTGGACCCCTCTGTGCGAGATCGTGGGTTCGAGTCCCACCTCGTGCTTCAGGGTGCGAGATCGTGGGTTCGAGTCCCACCTCGTGCTTCAGGGTGCGAGATCGTGGGTTCGAGTCCCACCTCGTGCTTCTGGTTGCGAGATCGTGGGTTCGAGTCCCACCTCGTGCTTCTGGTTGCAAGATCGTGGGTTCGAGTCCCACCTCGTGCTTCTGGTTGCGAGATCGTGGGTTCGAGTCCCACCTCGTGCTTCAGGTTGCGAGATCGTGGGTTCGAGTCCCACCTCGTGCTTTGGTTTTTTTCTTTTTATCTCAGTCTCGTGTCTGCTTTTGTCGTGTCTGCTATTATTCTAGAAATGGGACAATCTGCTGGGTGTGTAGGTGTGGAACTGCTGCATTTGTGTATTCTGAGATTGTGGGTTTATTCTGGCAGTGGCTGTGAGAGGACGACTGTCTATGGCCTCACAATCTGCACCCCAAAAAAAGATGTTCCAAGGGAGACCCTGGAAGGAGTGCCCAGGGTACAGAACAGTAAAAAAGACCTGGCTGTTGCCTGGCAGAGTGAAGGAGAGAGAGAGTGTTCTCTCTGCCAGGGCGGGAGTGGATGTGGAATCCCACCCCTATCAGGAAAAAGAGTCAATGTGGAATCCGACCCCGTCAGAAAAAAGTGTTTGGCTGGTTGTGTAAGTCCAGGCGTGGACGAGTGTGCTTGTTTGTGGCCACATGACAGACTGTGTGTGTGTGTGTGTGTGTGTGTTAACCCTTTGTCGACTGTAGACTTGGACTGACGTCAGGACAGAATTTGAAAACTCAGTGCTGGTGAGTCCCAGGCTGCTCAAAAGAGCTCTGAGATCCAGAGCTGCAGCAGTGGTGCTGAGGGTCTGAGTTCTGCAGACACAGCAGCAACGGAGGCTGTCTGTGCCCTGCGAATGGGTTGTAAAATGCTGATAGTGAGTGCAGCGGCCTGCCGCCCCCGCCTGCCAGTCCCGGAGTGGCTGTGAAGCCTGCCACAGCTGGGGAGGGGCCGACTACAGCGTCCCTCTTTTGGTCCCCCCCCCCCCCAGAGTCTACCCGCACTCCCTTGTGCCGGCCTGGCTGCGTGCTCCCTCCCCAAAGACAGTGCAGAGAGCACCAGGAATCTATCAGGTAGTTAAATAGTTAAATTGCAGCCTCTGCCTGCCAGCGTTTGTTTGCCACTCCCAGAAGTTTACACCGCATTCCGGCACGCAGTGGAGACTCGGCGCTGGGCTCTTCACATCAAAGGATCTGTTTTCAGCCTTTGCCTGCCTCCTGGGTGGGAGAAAGGCTCATTCTCCTGTCCCCTGTATCCTGTCTCTTGTAAACAGAAAAAAATTGTGTTCATTTTGAAATATCAGTGGTCTGATGTAAGAGCTACACTCCCTTCTCTGCCCCATGTGTTTTCTCCTCTCAGGCACTGCCCTGAGCTGTGTGAGTTTGTTCTAAGCTCCGGTGAGGGAGACATACAAGGTAAGGAGCACCTATGGGTCTAACTGCCAGGCTCTGATGAGGTCTCATGTCTGTGGGGCTAGTAAATGTCCCATCAATCTGACCTAACAGTGAAAGGAGGTGAACTATGAAAAAGTTAAGTGACAGAATATAGATGTAATAATTAGATAACATTCAAAGGAAAGAGAACAAAAAGATATATTTATAGATAGAGAGGGAGACAGTTATGTGATCTAGTGAAAGAGGCAGAGAAAGTGTGTGTGAGAGAGAGAGAGGCGGGAGGCAGAAGAAAGAAAAAAAACAGGAGCAAAGAGAGATAAATGACAAAGACTAGAACCTAGCAAAGTGACACTTGCTAATAATGCTAGCACTTAGAAATGATCTGTAAAAAATGCTGGTCACAAAAGTCAGGGAGACTAGAAAACTTAGTACCTGGCAACAAAAAAAGAAAGCTTTTGGCTAAAGATCAGAGTGTTTGCTGTTGAAAAAGAAGAACACTGGGTGAGAGACTGTCCTAACAAAAAGAAGAGGAGCCCTCCCCTCCTCAAGACAAAACCCTTCACCTGTTCGTGGCTAAAAATAAAGAGATAGAAGAAGGGGTGCTAACACAGAAGCTGAGTCCTTAAAAGAGACCGGTGGTCTACCTGTTAAAAGCAGCTAAAAAGAGACTGTGTTTTCATATTCCTCCACTAACCAATGCAAAGCAAGTTTAAAAGGTTCCTGGACACTACAGGTCCTTGCAAACTGTGGATTCCAGGTTTTGCTGAATTAAAAAGATAAACAGCCCTTCGTATAAGAAAAATAAAGAACAACCTTGGATGGCCTTAGATGCTATTGAGACTGCCCTAATGTTGTCCCTAACTTTGGGACTCCTAGATGTGACTGAGAACAAAAGTATTGCCAAAGAGGTTCTTACTCAGAAATTGGGACCCTGAAGAGGACCCACGGTGGCATACTTGTAAAAATTAGACCTGGTGACTGTAAGATGACCTGCTTGTCTGCACATAGTGGTTTCTGGTCAAGGACGCAGATAAACTGACTCTGAGAAAAAACTTGGCACATGCCCTAAAAGTGTGGTTCAGCCCCCTGACCGATGGCTGACTAATGCTCTGGAAAACATGAACTCTTGGCACTAACCCAAGCCCTGCAGTTGGCTAAAGGCAGAGACCGAGGTGCCGAGACGACGAAAAGCAGTGGCTCACCGAGGCCAGAAAAAAGACTGTGATGCTGATCCCAACCCCCACCACCCCGCGCCAAGTACGTGAGTTTCTGGGGACGGCGGGCTTTTGCAGAAAGAAAAAGTCCCATTCACCTGGACTGAGGAACACCAAAAAGCCTTTGACAGCATAAAGGCAGCCCTGCTTGTTAAAGACGCTGACAAGCTTACTCTGGGTCAGCATGTGACTATACCCACTACCAGAGTTTACTGCTCCTTGGCGGATGACTCCACTCCTGTACATCAATGTGCTGATGTCCTGGCTGAGGAAACTGGAACAAGGAGAGATCTGACTGATCAGCCTTGGCCAGGTGTGCCTGCCTGGTACACAGATGGCAGCAGCTTTGTCACAGGAGCAACAGTAGTAGATGGAAAGCAGCTCATATCCATGGGGCCATCTACCAACAGAGGAGGCTACTTACCTCGGCAAGTAAAGATCAGATCAGCCTTGGCCTGAGAGTTTGAGCTGGTACACGGACAGCAGTAGCCTCATGATTGAAGGTAAGAAAATTTTTCCAAGGTTCAGAGTGCCAAAAGCAATAGTGTCAGATAATAGCCCTGCTTTGTTGCCCAGGTAAGTCAGGGTGTGGCCAAGTATTCAGAGGTCAAAAATTACATTGTGTGTATAGACCTCAGAGCTCAGGATAGATAAAAATTAGTTTAAAACTCTAAGACAGACCTTGACAAAATTAATCGTGGAGACTGGCATGGACTTGGTGTTCCTTCCCTATGCCCTATTTCTTGATTCAGTTTTACTCTGTTTAAGGTCCTTTATGAGTCACCTATGGCCATTACTGTTTCAAATGATGTGTTTAAACCTATGTTGTTATAATAATGATCTGTATGCTAAGTTAAAAGGCTTGCAGGTGGTCTGGTCACAACTGGGAAAAATCGGACTGAGTACATGGACGACATTGCTCCAGGGATCCCAACAGCTGAGACAGTGAACGAGCTGGGTACCCCAAGGACATCTCACCAGTTCCAGCCAGAGATCTGATCTACGTGCACCTACATCGTGCCCAGACCCTCAAGCCTCGCTAAAAGGGCCCCTGCCTAGCTCTGTTTACTAATGCTTCTTATTCTGTTTTTGTTCCCATGTTAAAATAGAGTCTTTCATTTGGTGCATTATGCAGTATCTGAAATTCTAAGATTAGAATTATTTACTAAAAGAAGGGGGGAATGAAAGAGGAAAATTACTGACCACCAGAACACTCACCCCAGAGTACATTCTGAACTCTCACACCAGAGTCAGACCCCCTCTCAAATGAAAACTGTTCCGGGGACATTTCTGAGATAAGGATTTCCTGGAACGAACCCAGTCCTACCCCTCCCAACTAAGGACTGTGCCAGGGACATTTTTGAGATAAGGGTGTGAGTAAAAACCTCAGTTCTAATGAATCAAGTACATGGCCAAAGTGTGGGACGCGGTTGCAAAAGCACTTTGGAAAAACCCTTGGTTGAATCACTTAGTGACGTAAAAACTGTATTTTCCCTGCCCTGCTCCCCCCTTACCTCCTACCTATAAAAGCTTGTGAAAATTTGGGCTAGGGGCCGAATCTCCTCTGCACCTGCTGCATGAGATCCGGCCCCAGATATCTGGTATATGTGCTTTCTGTTTGCTTTCTTGTCGTTGCTATATTAAATCTTACTCCCAATACATCTTAAGTACCGGTCTCAGTGTCTTCTTGGGTGCGTGGCTGACCCGAGGCTTGAGTAAGTGCCTCCCTTTGGGAGTTTGGAGTCTTTCATTAATAACAGACATCCAGTAAACATTAGCAAAGGTGGGGCTGGGACTTGAGGCTATAAATGTATCAAAATTTTTAAATATATGAAAACAGTCTGTAGCTTAATTAAATTTTCTCCAGCAATAATCCTTTGGCTCCTTGAGGTATATATGCAATGATGGCAAAGGGAAATTTAGTTTTTAATCAATAGCCAATTATAGCAGGAATATTAAGTAAGAAAAACCCTTGTTTAACTACTCACACATGAGCTCAACAGCAAAAGATCAATTTCTATAGCAAGCACTGTGACTGGTGGTGGCTTGTTCATTGCTAGTACTGCTTCATGACTGAATGTTAACATGTTGTCTTCAAAACTTTGCAGTAGTTTTATTTTAACATGAAGAAATTCAGTGATAACCTTTTGTTTTGTGTCTAAGGAATTGAAAAGCAAAAAAGAAAAGACATAATTGTATTTTAACTAAAATCTGTGTATAAGTTATTATTGGGTATGTTGAAGGTCAGGTCAACCAGGACCAACTAAATTCATGGCTCTGTGGACTCTGGAATCAATTTAATAGGAACTACTGTTAATCACGTAGTCAAATATTGAAGATCTCTAAATGTAAAGCTTTTACTACTAAGAACAAGATCTCCTGTAGTCACACAGACATTCTCAGCAAAATATGGTTTTCCCCTGCTGAAAATTATTTCATGGACATATCAGAAAAGTAGTGAAAGAGCATGAGGAACTGAATATTAAAATAATGGGAATTTTTCATTAGTTGTTAATACTAGGAAGAAATCCATAAATTAGAAACTTTAAAGTAAATGTGTGTCAGAAAATAAAATGTTTTTTGTGTTCTGAATCTGAACACCAGGTGAATAATTTATTAGGTATGCAAGTTCACTGTAGTAGCTAACTTACAGAACAAAAGCAATTTGCTTTATCTGACTAATTAGAGCATAATAATTATAATGATCAGTCTTGTAGAAAATAAAATAGGCTCATTAAAGAGAAGGTGTGAACAGGAGTGCAATGTTAATTTGGTTAACATGCCTAAATCCATATTGATTTTTAAATTGCTATTCTTCACTGTCTAAAGTTCAAGAATCCATAGAAAGTAGGCATAATCCCCAGTTCTTGCTTTATGCAATTAACCAACTCAACTCTTTGAAATGGTATAGGCTGATTTGCTTTTAGGTTTTCAAGTTAGAATTTAGAATTGATAAGCTTTGGAGTATTTATAATATCTGTAGGCAAAGGTCTCTGAGTGCATATGGAGACCGGGTACTTCAATAAAGTAAAACACACAAGGTCACATCCAGAGAGGACTGAGGCATTTGAGAATGTGATACCAGCATTCCCCCCAAAATACCCATTTTGGCTTGATTACTAAAATTACATTGGGGAAACAGGCTTGATCTTGAACTCTGCAAATCACTGTGAATGCCATTCATACCTATCAGAGGTGACAGAGACATCACAACTTGACAGGTGATTCTCATGCCTTGATGGGTTTTTCTCGATAAGAAGCAAAACCAAGGAGATGCCAAAATCATGAGGAAAATCTCTGTGTGATATACAAAATACTTTCTGACTTATTTCTTATTTTGCCTTGGAGTAAAGTTGTTTAAATCATAACTTGGAAATCTGGATCATCTGTTGACAGCAACAGTTAGTAAACTGAACAGATGCTGCCAATGAAATAGACAATGATAGATTCTAGAACTGCTTCAAATCATAGAAAAAGGATATGCAATATTTACTCTTTCCTAGGCAAGATTCATTGTACATTAAAATTTCATTGTGTTCAGTCACATTTTTCCTTTCACTGGTCAAAGTTCTTATTAGTCCAGTGATTGTGTATCTTCACAAAGAAGATAATCAAAAGAGTTTCCAAATGTGAATGGCACGTATTCTATTGCTGATGAGAAATTCTTTCTCAGTAATGTTTCATCCAGCCTGAATCTAGAAACGTGGAAAGGTAAAATGAGCTGGGTGAGGCCATTGTGTTGCTTTGTGCTGCTTACATAGGTGGCCTCTCTGTCAACAAGCTCCTTTTACACAACCCTATCTTATAAATGCAAGATGTGCATGGGCTAATGCAAAGAATAGAGTGACAATAATTACTACTATAGAGGCTAAAACCTATGTTGAAAATACACATCTACACCATGAGACTAAGAATATTTCCTAAAAAAATAGGTACCTTAGTGTTGACATCAAATTGAGGCAATATAAAAAGAACAAAGTCTAACCATCAGTGAATTATTAAAGATAATTGGAAGAGGAGCAAGATTTTGCTGAAAGGACCCTGATATAGCTGTCTCTTGTGAGGCTATGCCAGTGCCTGGCAAATACAGAAGTAGATGTTCACAGTCATCTATAGGATGGAACGCAGGGTCCCCAATGTAGGAGCTAGAGAAAGTACCCAAGAGCTGAAGGGGTGTGCAACCCTATAGGTGGAACAACAATATGAACTATTCAGTACACCCAGAGCTCGTGCCTCTAGCTGCATATGTAGCAGAAGATGGCCTAGTTGGCCATCATTGGGAAGAGAGGCCCCTTGGTCTAGCAAACTTTATATGCCCCAGTACAAGGGAATGCCAGGGCTAAGAAGTGGGAGTGAGTGAGTAGGGTAGCAGGGTGGGGGGAGGATACAGGGGACTTTTGGGATAGCATTTGAAATGTAAATGAAGAAAATATCTAATAAAAAATTAAAAAATAAAATGCAAAAAAGATAATTGGCAGACATCATAAATGAGAATGCATCTACTAGAAATGAGTGTTGTTTTATTGCCTACTATTTTAGGCTTCTACTTGTTTGATGTCAGATGAGGTTACTAGTGATTAGTCAGACTACAGATTATCTGAAGTTTAATTATCTGAATTCCAATTTGGCCTCAGTTTCTATGCAGTATCAGAACAGTACTAGCTGAATAGATTCATTCAAGAGTTTGTTTAGTTCAAGTGTATGGTCTCTATGATGTGATGTCTTATTTTATCTTGTGGAATGCCACGTTTGGTGTCCAAAACCAGCTACGGTGAACATGTTTCCTAATGCACACATTCTTTCAAATCAAAGACAGAGTTGTGGTGGTGAAGTTCTCTATTTCTAGTTAATACTCTCTTAAACTGTACTCTTGGAACATAGAGTAAAAAGTACCCAGATGCCCCTTCTTTATTTTTTCTTTTTTTGGTTTTTCGAGACAGGGTTTCTCTGTGTAGCCTTGGATGCCCTGGAACTCACTTTGTAGGTCAGGATGGCCTCCAACTCAGAAATCCACCTGCCTTTGCCTCCTGAGTGCTGGGATTAAAGGCGTACACCACCACACCCAGCTCCAGATGCCTCTTCTTAAACTTTACTGTGACTGAAGTTCAAGGAACTGACTCTGAAGTATACCTTGGGTCTGAGTCCTGGCTCTGGAATATCACAAGCTCACCATTTATGTAGAACTATTCAATCTTCAGGACAACAGTATAAAGCAGATTTAATTAAGGGAAATTGGGCTGAAGATGAACACTCTCTATTGTTTCAAAATTAACACAGGTGATGCCAGTTGATAGTTCTAGCTGATGTTCAGTAGGTAAATTCTTAAGAATAAGGAATACTTTTTATGTATCTAGAATTAAGCACAAGTCAGTAATTTTTAAATATACATTAAATTTATTTTATTCTATACCCATATGTGCCAGGCAAAAGTAGGTAATTTTAAGAGCCTGCTACACTTCTGTAGTATATGCAAGGTTGGGAAAAAGAAAAATCAGTCTCTTCATGGAATTTGCAGTTAGATTGAGAATAATACTAATTGTAATAAAATGTAAACTTTCAAGCACTCTAAAAGGTCACAGATTCTAAAATAAGATGTATGGATGGTGAAGTGGTTCTTGAAGTGTTGGCAGGATCCATGCTGGAGTTCAAGCAGGCTGCTGAGAGTACTTTGAGTGAGAGCGATGAAAAATATTTGGATTTCTGATGCACAGAAAGCAGAGCTGGGAGAATTTCTTGATGGATTGGACATGGAAAGAGAGAGAAGGGTGACGAGATTCTAGAGGGAATTGGTCTGGATGAAAGTGTCAAGCCTTGGTAAATGAGAGAGGTGGTCTAATTCCTTCAGACTTGTGAAAAAATTGAAAATGCATAGAAAGACTGCTGTACCACCACCCAGGCAGTTCTGCATACTTGTTTTTCCCCATGTTTTTGGGTCCAGATCTTCCCCTGTGTCATATTTATGATACTTTTGTCAGAGGCTGCCTAAGAAATGTCTTCTGAAACAAGAAATTCTGAATATTTTTCCTTACCCCATTTTAATCACTTGAAGCAGAGCATGGTTTTCAAGTCTGAGAATCAGTTTTTGCTAAGTTGTACTATTAAAACTGTGACATACTCAGCTGAATTAATTTAAGGTAGGTCATGTATTAAATGTTCTCTTGCAATTAGTCTCTGGAACTTGCGATTCCCATGACAGCCTGACTAATAACAAGTCAGGTGCTGAGTGAAACTGCTGCAGAGATGCTAATGTGGAGCTCTCAGAGTGAGGACTAATCAATTCTGTTACAGAATTAGAAGTTACAGACCCTGAGTATCTATTCAGAACCTTAGGAGTTCACAGAGATAAAACTGTTTATAAACACCTTTACCTCCCAGCTCCCTTGGCAGCTGTAAGTCATCAGGGGTGAACTGACTGCTTACTCTTCAGTCAAGTAATATAGATTTGGTGCCCCTGGGAGAGACAAGTTCAAGTAAGTATGGCAACTACTGCTTACATGAAAACATGAGATTTCTTGTGCAAAACAGACCTTTTAGAGAGAGAAGAGAGGGACATATGGAGATGGAGATAGAGGGATAGCGAAAGAGAGATATTTTGGTTACATTTAAAGTACATTTTGAGTAAATTCATACCCTCTCTATTTGCATAAACCACACAAGTGGATGCTGGAGAGAAGCAAGAATTCACTAATATATAAAAGATTTAGACAATGTGAATATTTTAGTAGGAAAAAAAAATAGAATCAAATTACTAGGTAAAAAACTGCCTTACCAAAGCTATTGAACGCAGTAATTTCCCCATGGAGAAATCAACTCCACCCTGAAACTTTGTGTATTAAATTCGTCTTTCTACTTTATTTTATATAACTTCCTCTTGATTTTCCACACAATTAACTGAGTCTTTTGTAATTCTACCTTCAAGGTGTCTACATAACACCAATAACTTACATCTGTGGTATAGTATTGTTTCTATTGAAGTTCATATCACAATATATTGAAGGTGAGGATGGTAGGCCAGCACTTTTTGTTTACATGAAGGAACTTCCTTGACATATTAGTTGTTACTCTTTCAATAACAGTTGGGTTAAGTTTGTTTTATCAGGTGGCAGGGTACACCTCTTCTTTCTGTATGCTCTGGCATTTCTGAATCTTTGTGGTCGTTGTAGCAGGACACTGTGTTAGAAATCTCCCTAGTGTCCTGTTGATCACCACTATAAACCATAATCTGCCAACTCGTGATCTATTGTCATTTCTTGCAGTGAGGTTGTGGCTACTGGTTTACTACTCAGAAAACAATTGCACATATGCCTCGGTGCAACAGGCAATGTCTCAGATGTTATTGAGAAGATAAATTCTCATTTACAGAACAGAATAGGGGGCCCAGGGTGACACTCTCAGCCCTGGAGATACAGGAAGAGGACAGACAGAGGGAGAGAGGTTCCCACGCAGAGTCCTTAGTCTGCTGTCAGTTCAGGAATGTGATAGCTATGGCATGCTCAGACTATAGTTTTTAAAAGCAGCCCACTCTCCTCCATCTCTTCTATTCTTCCAGTCTCCATTCTATAATATCCCATGAGCCTTGATGTGGAGGGAGTTAAAACAGGCGTTCTGTTGGGCTGAGCACTCAGTTTCTTATTCTTGGCTATTTAACCAGTTATGTATCTCTCTATTCACTTCATCCCAGGGCAAACACAGCTTTTCTGATTGGTGTTGAAAACATCTCAGGTCTACAAGTACATGCACAAACAATTCAACGGTGTGACCACTTAGCAAAATAACAAAGCAGGTTCTATTCTGTGACTGCCCAGCTCTCAGCTTTTGACCAGTTCTCTAGTACTAGACATGAAGTTTCCTCCTATGGAAACAATCTCATTTTAAAATTTTTTTTATCTTAAACGTTTGTGTTCTTAGTTGTTTTCTACTCAAATACTGAAGTTCCTATAAATGAATAGCATAACAAAGAATTGGTTCTTCACATTTCTATTTGTTAATTCAAATGCTGTTTTCAAGGAACTATATAATTTGTAATGAAATTTAGTATAGGGTACATAATGAATATGCGTAATGAATATGTGTATTTTTATGATCTTATAGAAGGCAATTTTATTTCTTGCTGAATCGGATATGTGGGTATATTATTTGGACCCTCTGTAGTTTCAGTTATTTGATAAATAAATGCTGTTAGTACTTTGAAATGGCAAATATGATAAAATATTTATTTCTTTAATGTTATCACCTATATATTTTTGGATGTTAAAAACTCTTTTATATGCAAAGTACCCAAATATAATTTTATAATAAACACATAAACCAGTATCTCTTGGTAAGACTCTTCTCTCTGTGTAGCTGTTATGGCAGTATTTTGCCTCTAGCTCTGGAAGAAAAAGAACCTTCCCAAAATTTAGCCCCTCAGAAGGGAGACATCAAGTTCTGTTGACCTATGGTGGTTTTTGCCTCCTTCTCTTCTTCTTGTCTTTTCTTCCCTGCTTCCTTCCTTTAGCATGCCATTCCATGCTGATTAATATGATTCTTCAATATGGCCTTCATTTGGGCTGTGCTATCATGTTGAGACCTCTAAGCCCAATACAATAGAAAGGAAAATAGGGGAAAAAAACCTAATAACTGAACAAGGCTTAAGAGATCTTTCCCTTTTCTTGCCATATCATTAGTGGCAGCATCATCCATCCCTTAAGCATTACACTGGACAGCTCTCCTTGCTGTAAGCCAGATTTCAGAAAAGCCCGAGACATTTTAAAAACACAGCTTTATTTGGAAGATATCAATTTTTTATGTTCTTTTTCAGATGCATTTCTTTTTGTGACTGTGCATTTTTTGATACATCTCATACCATTGCTCACTGATAAGGTTTATATATTCTCTCCCAATTTTAAAGAATAAAAGTTTGTGTATTGTTCAGCATCTCATAGCTTCAAAATTTGCTTACTTTTAAAAGGCTAACTTTACAGCTCCTGCTGAGTGTCACAATTGTCTTTATATCTTATATATTGGCTGAATTAATACATTCCATATGTTTTCTGTTGTAATACTTGGTACAATGGTTTAAAAAGGTATGCATTTTAGTTTTTCATCAATTAATCATACATTGAAATGCTAACTTGGAAAGAGTTTACACTGACAAGTTTATTTTGATTGTCTTTTGTTTTACGCTCTGTTAAAAACATGCAAGCATCATAGATATACTCTATGCTCTCTATACTCTGACAAGGCATGAATAGCAGTCTTATTTTTCACAGGAGATCATTCACCCTTCTTCATTCAAGGTAAAGGCTGAGATGGATGAGTCTTCCAGACATCACTGGATTAGATTATTTCTATATATGTTACTTTGATAGGAATCTCAGTTCTCCTGAAGGACATGGCCCACTCCACATGAAAACTCCCTGTAGGCTTTCCATTGCCACACTGGCTCACCTTTATCAAAATGAATGACTTTAGGCATTGATGGACCCCTGTAACTCTGCATTATATTTGCTCTGGATTTTCCATTTTATATGCTATTTTCAGTTTGTTTTAGTGTATATCTATGGCACTGAAACATATAACAGTGTTTTCATTCAAGCATACAATGAATATTGAGACCATTTTTCCCATATTAACCCAATCTCCCACAATTCAGCCTTTCATCATCTTAGTTTCCATGTATCACTCAGGGTTTCATTTCTATTTTCTTGTCATGTACACATATTTTGATGTATTATATTTTAATATAGTGTATATTTTTATGTTATAAGTAGTATATATACACAACACATATGTGCTACAAATGAAAGAATACATATGTTGTTTGTCTTTCTGAGCCTGACTTGTTTTACTAATATTAACTTATTTCACCATGTGTTTTATCTACTTTCTTCTACCTGACATAACTTTGTTTGTCCCACTGAAAAAAAATTCACTGTGTGGATACACAGTATTTTCTTCATTGCTTCTCTGATTTTGAACACTTAAGTTCATTATATAACACAGCTCTAATGACCATTGGTACAATCACACTCAAAAGTAATATCTGTGCACTATATTGACTTGAATTTCTTTGGGTATGAATTCAAGAGTGGGATACTTGGGTTGTATAATAGACTGTGTTTAGTTTTTAGAGCAACATTCATACTGATTCCCATACTGGCTATCCTAGTTTGATTCCCCCCAGCAGTGTTTGTAAAGTTCCTTTTGTGCTTCATGGCAGTCAGTAGTATTTTTTCATTTAAAAATACACTATTTATATCTATTGAAAAAACTGGTTAAAAAACCTACCATCATGCACTAACAATGATCAAATTAAAAATATACATAATGCAAGGAATTTCTATATATTTAAAATAGAAATTCCTAATGGAAAATGTGGAGTGTCACATTACATTTTACACTTTCATTATCAAATATACTTTTTTGAAATTATACACCACCCACCGCAAACAGTCCATGAAATGATTAGAACTAGAAAATTATTATATTTGTATCCTCTTTAATTTCCAGTGTCTTTTGCCTAAATCCAGTAGCCTCTTATCCTCTTATATTTAATCTTCCCTGATCTGTTTTCTTCACGTCATAGTATACCTAGTTATATATTTGTTATCATGTAGCATTGGCTAGATTCTGCACATCAAAGAAAAATGTGGCTTTTTTTCTTTCAGAAATTATGTGATTTTGCTTAATTATACATTCAGAGTTTACCCATTTCCCTAAAAATCTGTCTACCATCTATCTGTCTATCTATTTATCTACCTATCTATTTAATCTGTATATCCATAAAATATTAGCACTTTTTATTATATGTTCACCTGTTCTTGAAAAACTAAGATGATTCTAAATCTTGACTGTAGTGATTAAAGTTGCAATAAATGCAGCCGTACAACTGTCCCTATGATAGGATATGGAGTTCTCTAGATAAATGCTTATGAGTGAAAAATTCATTATACATTTGGTTGGTCAACTTTTATTTGTTTTGAAAAATCTCCAAAATAGTTTCCCTAATGGCTGTACTAATTTTCACCTCCACCAACATTGAATAAGAATTCCTTTCTCTTCATATGTTCCCCGATATCTGTTGTAAGATTTGTTGATGAAAGCCTTTCTGGCTGAGATGAAGGGGTTTGTCAGAGTAGTTTTAATTTGCATTTCCCTACTGGCTAAGAATATTGAACATCTATTAGAATAGTTACTGACCATTCTATTTCTTGTAAACTGACTATTCTGTTCACTTTCCCATTCATTGGTTGACTGGCAATTTTCTTTTCATGGTATTCCATTTCTGCAGTTCTTTGCAAATTCTGAATACTAGCTCATTTTTTTGAAGTGCAGCTGCTAAAGGTTGGATTTTTCAATAACTCCCAGGCTGATTGAGTTAGATACATCGTCAAGGCAGTGTTAATTTGCTTTTCCCTAATAGCTAGGTTAGGTTTAATATTTTTCATGTGTTTATTAGTTATCTGTACTTCATCTTTTGAAAATTCCATATTTACTTGATTACTCCATTTACTAACTGGGTGAATTTATGCCTTATAATTTATTTATTTTTAGTTCTTTGTATATTCTCTTTATTAATCCTCATTCAGATTTGTAGATAGCAGAGACTTTTCTCCAATTGTTTGGGTTATATTTTTCATTCAATAAATCTGCAATGCAGAAGATTTTTAATTTTGTTAGATCTTATTTGTCAACTGTTGGTGTTATTTTCTTGGCGATTAGAGTCCATTTAAAATATTCTTGCCTATGTCTCTACTTTGAATTGTCTTTATTACACTTTGCTTACTATTTCAGACTTGCAAAACTTATACTACAGCATTTAAGCTGTTCGGTATTGAATTTATACAGGGCCATAGTGTGAGATCTGATTTCACTATAAGTGTGGACGTTTAGCTTTTGCATTACAATTTTTTGAAGAGACAATTTTTTAAAATTTATTTTCTTGACTTTTTTTTCAAAAAAAGCAGATGACTTTATATGCATAGGTATATATCTGGTTTCACTGATCTATCAATCTATGTGTCTGTATTTATGCCAGTAAATACACAGTCTCTACATCTCAGGGATCAAGATAAGTTAATCAAGGTAAATGATTGCTTTGATATTTCATTCTACAAAAGTACAAGAAAGAATAAAGCATGCTAGGGCAGCAGTTACATCAGTGAGGAAATAATAGTGCAGGAAAGAGTAAAGCATGCTAGAGTAGCAATTGCATGAGTGAGAAAATAGAACAAGAAAGAATAGAGAGCAAGACAGGCAGTGGGGGCACACGCCTTTAATCCCAGCACTTGGGAGGCAGAGGCAGGCAGATTTCTAAGTTCAAGGCCAGGCTGGTCTACAAAGTGAGTTCCCGGACAGCCAGGGCTACACAGAGAAACCCTGTCTCAAAAGAACAAAACAAAAGAAAGAAAGGGAGAAAGGGAGAAAGGGAGAAAGGGAGAAAGAGAGAAAGAAAGAAAGAAAGAAAGAAAGAAAGAAAGAAAGAAAGAAAGAAAGAAAGAAAGAAAGAAAGAAAGAAAGAAAGAGAGAGAGAGAGAGAGAGAAAGAAAGAGAGGAAGAAAGAGAAAGAATAAAGCATTCTAGGGCAGCAGATATACAAGTGAGGAACTAGAACAGAAAAGAAGAAAGCATGCTAGAGCTGCAGTTACATGAATGAGGAAATAGTACAGGAAAGAATAAAGTATTCTAGGACAGCAGTTGCACAAGTGAGGAGATAGTACATGAAAGAATAAAGCATGCTAGGACAGCAGTTACATGAGTGAGGCAATAGAAAATACAAAGCAAGACAAAATCAATCCAGTGACAGGAATCAATACCCAGCTTTCAAGAGTGAGTCTGAATATTAATGGTCTCAATTACCCGTAAGAAGAAGCAGATTAGCCTGTTGCATTAGTGAACAAACCCGTGTACTTGTAAACCACACCTTCTCCCCACAGACAGGTACAAGCTTAAGGTGACGGAATTGAAAGTGATATTTCAAGAAAATGTCACTGTTTAAATGTTAAAAAAAAATAGATCAAGGAAACTGAGAAATAATGAAGGTAGTTTCATAAGTATTATTAGAACAACCAATGAAAGAGATGTTATAATTTTAAACACATGCACAGTATACACTAATGCACACAAAGGAACTGGAAAGAACTCAGATGTCCTTCAACAGATGAATGGATTAAAAAAAATTACTGCTCAGCTATTTAAAACAATGACTTCGTGAAATTCGTAGGCAAATAGATGGAACTAGAAAATATCATCCTGATTGAGGTAACCCAATGACAAAAATCCACACATGGTATGCATTCACTGATAAGTGGATATTAGCCCAAGACCTTGGAATACTCAAGATACAATTCACAGACCACATGAAGCTCAAGTAGAAGGAAGACCAAAGTGTGGATACTTCAGTCCTTCTTATAAGGGGAACAAAATGAGGAGATACAGAGAAAAAGGGTGGAGCAGATACTGAAGGAAAGGCCATCCAGAGACTGCCCCACCTGGGGATACATCTCATACACAGTTTCCAAACCCAGACACTATTGTGGATGTCAAGAAGTGCTTGCTGACAGGAGCCTAATATGCCTATCTACTGAGAGGCTCTGCCAGAGCTTGACAAATACAGAGGTGGATGTTCACTGCCAACCATTGGACTTAGCATGGAGTCCCTAATGGAGGAGTTAGAGAAAGGTTCACTGAAGAAACTTAGGGGCTTGCTACCCCATAGGAGGAATAACTATTTGAACCGACCAGAACCCACAGAGCTCCCAGGGACAAAACCACTAAACAAAGAGAACACATGGAGCAGCCTGAAGGAAAGGTTATTCAGAGACTGCCCGAGCCTGGGCTCCATCCTATCTGTAAAAAAACAAACACCTATACTATTGCTAATGCCAAGAAATGTTTGGAGACAGGAGCCTATTATGGCTGTCTTCTGAGAGGCTTTGCCAGCACCTTATTAAGACAGATGCAGACACTCAGAGCAAACCATTGGTATGAGCCCAGGGACCCCAATGGAAGAGTTAAGGAAGGACTGAGGAGCTGAAGAAGAATGCAACCCCATAGAAAGAACAACAATATCAAATAACCAGACCCCTCAGAACTCACAGGGACTAAAGCACCAACTAAAGAGTATTCATGGACGAGTCCATGGCTCCCACTACATATGTAACAGAAGATTGCCTTATCTGGCATCAATGGGAGAAAAAGAGCTTGGTCCTGGGGGGGGGGGTGTCTTGTTACCCCAGAGATAGGGGATGCTACAGGGGTGAGGCAGGCAGGAGTAGGTGGGTAGGTAGGTGTGTCAAGAGTATTTTCTTAGAGGCATTGTGGAAGGGGCTGAGATGGGGAGTTTGGGGAGGGGAGACTAGGAACAGGACAATATTTGGCATGTTAATAGATTAAAACCATAAAAATGATTTTACTAAAGCCATTATAATAAGGAAATCCAAACCACTTAAGGGTATAATGGAGCAATAAAATTATTTACATAGTTCCTCAGTGAACATAGATACAAAACATTTTTAACAAAATACCTACATCAAATTGAAGAACACATGACAAAATGTTAAGTTGTTTTATTATGGTAACATGATGTTTTATTTTATTCACAAGAGGTTATATGTTTGTCAGAGTTTTTCTTTTCTGAATTCTAGAGTTTGCAATAATCTGACTGATCTATATGATCAGCCAAATATACTTTTTAATACCAAGTTAAGTTAAAAAATGAAATAATAATCTCTCCAGGGCATTCTGTTTTCAACACTGCAAATAACTTTTTCAAACAGAATATCTATCTCCACTCCCTCAACTTCTCCCATATATTCCTCTACTCCTTAAATTAATGGCCTTTTTCCTTTGATTATTATTGTGACATATATATATATATATATATATATATATATATCCTTCTGAGTCCATTTTTATTTCTTGTGTATTTGATTTCAGGGTTGACCACCTTATAAATCAACTAGGGATTCCATTTCTGAGATAGGCTCATTCTGTCTTTTAGAAGTCATTAGTTGCCTGTAGCTCTTGGGTTTGAAGTGAGATTTCCCCCCTCAGAGTTAGCATGTCTATTGATATTGTCATTGTTTAATTCTTACTTAGTTAGCTATACCAGTAAATTCTCATGGTTATAACTTTATTGTCATTTCTAGGAGACAAAATTTCACAGCAAACTTTTAAAACAGAAACATACTTAACTTTAGTCTTGTGAAGTTGAAACTCATGTAGCTCATGCAAATTATATTCACACACACTCACACACATACATACACACGCATACACACATATACACACATATACACACATACACACATACACACACATACACACATATACACACACATACACACACACATACACACATATACACACATACACGCACATACACACACATAAACACATATACACACACATACACACACACATACACACATATACACACACACATGCACACACATACACACATACACACACATACACACACACACACATACACAGACACACACACACACAAACACCAATGGTTCTTTGACTCATTTTAAGACCTTATTATATGTCAACTACACAACTACTAGTATATATGGTATCACATAGATATCAATCACAATTATATACCTACATATTTACACAAACATGTCTATGTACCACAACACGTTTGAATACACTTTCATTCTTTGGTGTCCATCAGTATATTTACTCTAAAGTTGTATGGGATCTTTAAAGAACCTTCATCTACAGTGATATCAAACTATAGTAAGTTCTCTAATTTCTTGATACTCTGTCAGAAATTGTAGAAAAAGTATTTAGTAACTAAATCTCCAGATATAAACAGGTATACAAATGTAATTACTGAAGAGAAATACTACAAAAAGGAATACACTAAAACTGATCTCCCAGAAGGCATATGAGTCCCTTCTATCATTGAATAATAGTTGTTTGAGAGAGGCACACAAAGGTTATTTTCCTGTGGAACAGTTTCAAAGACTCATTCTGTGGCATATATGTATCAGTGCATTATCAATATAGTTCATTGAATTCTTTAGTAATATCACAGAAAGAAACAGGAGGGTATGTGACTTTGCAGTGTCCTGGTAACACATTCAAAATATAGATAATAAATCTGATGGGAATAAAAAGTTCTCTGAAGAGAGAAAATTGAGTTTATCCATGAAAACATCAGTGCTAACATTTTTTCATATATTTCATTAAGAAATAACCTTGAATAGATAATGTCTTCTGTTTGGCACATTTTCTCCAAACTACACCAGTTTTCTAAATATCACTTATGAAAACCATATTCCTATGCACCACAGATGTCTCAACAGAACTGTTAACATTTTCAAGTGAAGATTTGGGAAATTTTTCTCAAAACAGATCAAAAATCTTCTAATACCAGTAGCTAGTTGATGAGTTGATATTTGGAATCCTTTTAGGTAGAGAGCTGAGTAATCCATGTATTTGTTGAACTAGTTAAAATAATTCAACTCTATCAATAATAGCATGTTAAAGCACAGGACATGGATGACATTTGTTAGAAGGGCAAAATGTAGACAATGGATCATAAATAAAGAATACCATATGAGTTGTATATAATTGAATATAGTAGCGAATTTGTGAGGAAATATTTAAAGAAATTGGAATACAAAAGGAACAAACCTATTCGTCACTGTTTCCATAACCTCCAAGACCATAAGGTTTCCACAATATCTAACAGAATCAAGAAAATAGAAAACAATATAGATAGTTTAATATCAGTGTAGACAAAGTTTCTGTAAAAGTTGTATTTTAAGATTCCATACACCGTCAGGCTTCATTAATGATACTCCTTAGAGTTTGTGTTTTCTGACAAGGAATAGGATGAAATGCACATTTGCTCAATTAATAAGGCAAGAGCCATGTTATGGTTGACCTCTTTCTGATAAAACAAGCTTCTAAGAATGCTTGTGAAATTGAGTTCAATTACCATGTCAATATTTCTTATTGAAATTGGATTCTGAATATTAGTTCTGCTAAAATTATAAAGAAAATTTTCAGGAAGCAAGAATTCTGATAAACTTTATCTTGTTTGGATATGTGTAGGTACAAAATTGTCTACATTATAAATGAATGACATTTATAACTATAAAATTGAATGATAGTCTTATAAATTTAAAATAAGAAGAAAACAATTGCATATACAGTGTCAACAGCAGTAACATATACGGTGAATTTTATAGGGACATGAGTTTATGAACCAAGTTCATTCAATCATAATTTGATCCTAACATTCTTCTTTCTCTGTTTTTTTCCCCCCATGGATTTTCTTCTGTTTGGATTCACTCACCATGGCATCTATTTAATTGAGATTCAATGGAATTCTCAGATTGAATGTCTTAATAATAAATTAGATTTTGCTGTTGAATGCCAAGGATAGTAATTAAGCACCCAGTGACATGCCTGAAACATTGAGATAAACAAAGACAACCATCACAAAGCATGGGTCAAGAAAGAATGGTGGGCATATCTAGCTGTAGTCCATGCTCTATCTCAGATACTTTTGTGCCCCTTTAAGAGTCTCCTTGAGAATGATAAATAAACAATATTTTTTCATGTTATTGTTATTTTCTTGATGAGAAGGAATTATTTAACTTCAGTATTCTTGAGTTTTCATCTGTATACTTCCATGCTATACTTCTGTATACTGTATATACTGTATGTACTGTATACTGTTTATCTGTATACTTTCACCTCTGATTTCAAATATACTCCATGCAATTAGCTGAGAAGACATCGTCTAGCCATTTGTCAGTTGCTTCTGTGGCTTTTCTTTTAGCATCTTAACATTTGCTGTATCCAAACAAACAGATGGCATTCATTCTTTCAAAAGAAATAGCAGTGTCAACATCACACTCATTTCATGATGGAAAATCTTTGCCATCATAGTTTTCACTTGAAAGATATATTTGCTACTTCTCAAATGTCAAGTCTAATATAAAGGGGATAAAAATGATACATTTCTTTGTAGCTACCAACCCTTTAAGGTTATGACAGGATGTGACATAGCTATTTATCATGATAAAGTAAGCAGTTTTACTGGTGTCTTGAATTTTTTTTAACATTTTCAAGTTCTGTACATAGTCTGAGTTTATTTGAAATGATACAAACTTTTGTAGTATGGACTCTGTCAGACCTTGTGTATAATCAATTAAACAGTCACTACTGGTCTATCAAATATTAAATATTTTGCTGAAACTATCATTGTATATTTATGAATTAAGTTTTTATTATGGAGCTGTATTAATCTGATTTTTACATTTTTAAGGTGAAAAAATTAAGCTTTCAAAATAGTGCAATAATAATGTAGTAGGGAATTTAAAATCATATTTATACATTTTTCTTAATGTAGTTATTAAACTTTTTGTTTGTCCATACAAATCTAATTTATATAAAACCTTATGCTAATTTTAAATAGGTAAAAGCAAGTCAGCTGACTACCCAATAGTCAAGGAATAGAATAAGGAGACAACTGATAGAAAGGGATCTTTGAGACAGTTCATGCTATACTGTACACTAACCTATCTATTTGTTTCTATCCTAGTCATTCCTTTAAAAGGTGAAGACATAAATAGTTGTTAGCAATTTTGAATAATTTTCAACTTTTAAAGCATTTCTGCATTGAAAAATAGCAAACATAGTTCTCATGGTAAAGTAACCCATTCCCAAGTGATGAAAATATGTTTTGATTTCTGTGCCATTGCCATCTAAAAGAAATTAAACATGTTCCAAAGTTGTTTTAAATAAAAAAAATAATAATCAAGAATATATTCTTTTGTGTGTGACTTTTAACCAGTATAGCAAATATAGCCTTGCCTAAATTTTAGTAAAAAAGTATATTTCTGTCCAGTGGTCATGGAAGTCAAGATTGTATCACCATGTTCTCTCTTTTTCCTACCCAGTGTCTCCTGTGTTCTGGCAAGAATACCAGATGTGGTGCATGAAAAAAAAAAAAAAAAAAAAAACCTTACAATGTATAAGCCAGTTTGCTCCATATGTGAGGTATACAGAGTATGAATGGCCACTGGGCCCACCTCTGCAGGCATCAACATCTATGAGTTCCACTTAGCCAGCAGCGGAATGGCTGTTTCTTGTGCCTTTACACTGGAGTCTACACTGGAGAGTCTGTTTGCACAAAAGTGATATTTTGGTCCTTAGAAAGTGATTTGAAAGAGAATTTTGGCTTATCTTACTAGTCTGAGAACTATACATATTCATGTGTGTGTTTAATTTTTCATAACACACATGTCTTTTGTACATAAATGAGGTTAAACATAATGATACTGTGACTCAATTTAAACCGAGAATACTGCCAATGCTATGGATAGTCTCTGGTGTATCTAGAGCCTTGCAGCCATTGGTTGTTCCCAGAACATGTGTAGCTTTGTTTATCCCATTGAGGATCCAGAGAAAACGGCTTCTCTGTCATAATAAGTTGGATGAAAGAAAGTATTACATATCTCTTCTTTCTACTCTCTGTATTTGGAGATAAATGCTGTGTTCTGAGTAGTAGTGTTTGTTTACCATCCCAGCACATATTATAAATATTTAAAGATTTACAAAAGAGTCATCTACTAGTAACAACAGCAAAATAGAAAAAAAAAACAGCAAAACAAAGAAAAACTAATGTTGTATAAATTACCTGCCCATAAATCGGAGGAGGCATGGTTTGTTTTCTTAATTCTATGACCTCTAAGACTGATCTATTATATTTCCAAGAGAATAATAATCATAAGTCAATTTATTGAGGAGTTGTGATACTTATTATATATACAATACATTTTTAACACACTTATTGTGCTTAGTAATAGGTGTGTGTGAGTGGTTGTATAACTTGTTCAAAAGAAACAATAGCAGAGACATTGTTAACCCCCACTCCAGCTCAAGAGACTAAAGTCCTGGAGAATGCTTCCCTTCATATCCCTGCAAGCCCAATCATAGTGTGACTCTTCGCAACCACAGTGGTCAGCAATTGGGCAGTGGGACTCTGGCTGGAGACTAACTAGTTTGACTTTCTTTTTATTCTCTTCTGTATTTCTCCTACATCACTGAATTTTGTTACAATTATAATTATGTTTTCTCTTCTTTGTTCTTTGTTTCCATGTTTTACCTGTGGTAATGATTTTATATTTCAAATATCTCATAAACATAAAATTGTGCACAGGCTGCCTCACTCAATTATACCTTCTGACATCTGTGTATTCTTTTCTATCTAATTCATACAATATTTTTAACTGTTTCCCCTCTCCATATTCTTGCAAACTCCTCCCCATTTCTCCCCACATGCAAATCCACAGACTGTTTGTCTCTCTTTAGAAAACAAATGGGCTTTCTAAAGCCTGCACCTACATGTCTTTTACTATCAGACTATGAAAACAGAGTACATAGTATACCAGAAATAACAAGAAAAAGATATTTTCAACTTCTAACATGGATGATATTGCAACCCATGCTGTGTAAAATATGAAACTTAAAGAAAATAAATATAATACATTTGTTACTGAAAAAAAGGAAAACAAATGGGAACTTAAAGAATAATGATAAAGTGAAAAAAAAACCAGAAAAAGGAGAACAAACATAAGAATATGACAAAGCAAAAAACAATAGAAGGAGACAAAGAAAGAGCAAAAGCAACAAATATTTACCTATTCTTTGAAATTCTGGCAAAATTCTGAGCTAACCCATCAGTACTGGGGTTTGGGAGACATTAGAGACATTTGATTACTGCTTCTACTTCACTATGGTTTATAGGTCTGCTTCAGTTATTTACTAAATCTAGATTTAATTTTGTAGGATATATATATATATATATATATATATATATATATATATATATATATATAAAGAAAATTGTCTGTTTCTTTTAGATTTTCCAATTTGAAAACTATAGGAATTTAAAGTATGTCTCTGGATTTCCTTTGTATGTTGTTAGGTCCCCTTTTATCTATAACTTTGTTTATTTGGATATTTTTAATCTTTTTTTATTCAATTTGGCAAAGGGTTTGCCAAATTATCAGTTATCTCAAAAAAAAAAAAAAACCCTGTGTTTCATTGATTCCATATATTGATTTTGGAATTGTTAAGATTTCTCTTTTATTATTTTCAACCCTGAGATTCATTATTCCTTGCTATCTACTCATTTTCAGTGTTATTCCCTTTTTAATTAATTAAGACTTTTCAGATATGGTGTCAATAGTATGAGTGTCTTCAAAATATTTTTTGGTATTGTTTAGGCACTTAGTGTTATGGACTTATTACTTATTGCTATGAACTTGTCTCTTAGAAGCACATTCACTGGGTCTCATTGTAGGGAGAATATCTTGTGTATAGCGTGGAAAAATCACCTGTCAACAAAGAAATGATGGTCTATTAGCAAAAGGCAGGGATTAGAAGGTGGGAGTTCTGGAAGAGAGATTTGAACTCTAGAAGATAGTCAGATATAGGAAGATTTGCCCCAGACTCAGTGGAAGTGTCCTTATAAAATGAAGGAGAAGAAATCAGCCATGTAGCTGAACTCAGCTTAGAACAAGTGGGTTAATAAGTTAGGAGCCAATAGAAGAACAAGCAAAAGCTTATGGCTCATTACTTGGGAACTGAGGGGTGGGTAGAAAATTGCTAGATTACACTGAGCCTGAGAACTCCTGGAAGACAATTTCCTTAAGTGGAAAATCCCCAAGAGGCAGTGCATAAAACAAAACAAACTAAACAAACAAATAAACAAACAAAACCTTGCTGAATAGAAAAGATAGATCTTACAGGAGGAATAAAAGTATGAACTAACCAGTACCCCCAGAACTTGTGTCTCTAGTTGCATATGTAGCATAGGATGGCCTCGTAGGCCATCAATGGGAGGAGAGGCCCTTGGTCTTGGGAAGATTATATGCCCCAGTACAGGGGAATGTCAGGGCCAGGAAGCAGGAGTGGGTGGGTTGGGGAGCAGGGTATAGGGGACCTTCCGAGAGGAAACTAGGAAAGAGAATAACGTTTGAAATGTAAAAGAAGAAAATATCTAATAAAAAATCAAAAAGAAAGAACGAAAAGAAAAGCTAGATCTTCTACCAGTATTTCTCCCAATGGATGGTTTCACAGAACGGTTGGAAAGCACTTGTTCCAGGGACATACTGACACAAATGGCCAGGGGACACATGGATGCAGAGCCACAAGGGGTGTATGTATGTAGAACACACGATTCCATGGGTCAGGGACCCCATACAAAATATTTCTGTATGTTTGAGTCAACCAAAGAAGTTATGGGGGATGTATGTCAGAGTCATCAGTCTGCTAACCTGAGGTACGACTGCTAAACTGAGGTAGACACCAGCTACAGATGCTGGCATGAGGAGCCTGCATACCCACAAAAGGGCAGAATAAGTATTTTCCTGGAGCTGTGGTATAATTCGGGAGCCCCAAATTTCTTAACAAAGATATATTAAGTTTGACACCCATAAAAGAGAAAAGAAACTGTATATAATAAACCATAGAAAGGAATACTAATCTTGAAAATAAGAAAATAAAGTCTCTGAAGGAAAGAAAGTGCTAGAGATTAGAAACTGAGCCGCGAATTGTCTTTAACTAATTGTGCATACCACACATTCCACACATATGATAATGCAGAAATGTATATCACTTGTGAAAGTTTATATGTTTATAGACACCAATGAATGAAAAGCTTCCCTTACAAGATTACATTGAAGATGCTGAAAAGGATTCTGAGATGCTGAGACATATTTATTCCAGCATTCTACTTGATCCTACCTCAGATTACTTCAATGAAGCTTCTTCCAAAAAACCTGCATCCAAGGTAATTTCAAAACAGTTGGCTAGATCATCTAGCACCACAGACTGAGGCAGGCAGGACTACATTTAATCCTTGCTCTTTCACAGGACACAGAAACTCAACAACAAATGTTGCACATAGTTTTCTTAAGACTGGCCACTATCCCAATTTTATTTGGGCCCCTAAAAGAAAATGATGCCTCCAGTCAGCAGGAAGCAATTTTAGGAGAACAATGCTCCCATTCCAAAGAGGTGGGGTGGATGGATTTTGGTTATTCATTGAATGATGGGTGTTTGTTATTGTTTACGGAAGATTGGTTACAAATTGTTAATAGCCTTGAACAGGGAGGAAACAAAATAAGGGAATAGATACAGGGGTTTCATTTTCTCTTTCTTTTTTCTCTATCATTCTTTCAAGTATCAAAGGAAAAGGGGGAGAGAAAGGATAAAAAGAAGAATGTGGGATATAGAATAATAGGATTAATAGGATTAAAAACTAGATTATTGAATCTTCTTTTAGACCAAAGAACATCAACAAGCCAAATATCTTACAGTTGGTATGAACTTTACATAGTGATACAAATTTAAGATGTGTGTGTGTGTGTGTTTCAACTCTTTTTAAGGCAGTAAATGTAATTTATGTATGTAATTTTTAAAATATGCAATGTTAACATCTAATCCTTTTGAAATATGCTATTACAAACTGTTGAGGATAATTGAAAAGGAAAGTTGGTACCTAATCAAACTTATGGTCATTTTAGATACTAATATAGTTAATTACAAAAACATGATTTTAGGTTAAGAGATAATAAATGGCTATAAACAAGAAATGTTGCCTATTAAGATATACTACAGATAATATATGGTCTTTAAAAATTGAGAGAGCTACAGAATACAGCATTTAAAGATGTTTTATTAACATAAGGTTTTCCATGATAATGAAACATCTGCTCTTGGCAGCATGCCCATACAACTTCAAAAATGATAAGCATTGATAAACCTCATTATGGAGTTTGCTTCTATGTGGCAAATTAACTACTGGACATAAAACTACCCTTGCTTCAACTTTAGGCAGCATTCTGTCCAAACTGAACAAATGGCATACAGGGAAGTTATCTGCTTTGAAAGGATAAGGTAGGCAAGTCCTTATAGTTCCTGAGATATATATATATATCTGAGATATATATATATATATTGGATATGATGCTCTTAAAACTCAGTGACTGCCTAGGTAGCTATCAACCTCTCTCATTTCTATAATTTTGGAAGCTGCTTTTTCTGAACTTCCTATTTGCTAAGGTAATATTTCCTTATTAGATCTCTGATAGAGTTGAAGACTAGAAATTAAACTCAAGTTGTTTATGATGCATGAAAATGTCTTAAGGTCTAAGTGTATATTCTTAAGTTTATGAAATGCAAGTTATGACAGAACATAATTTAGGTACAGAATTATGAACCCACCAAGAGAGGATAGATGATAGAGAATGTTCTCCAAAGTTGCCAAATGAATTTGGACTGAACATTGTGAATGAAATTTTTACCTGATAGTTTTCATAATTATTCTTATTGTATATAATTTATTGATCTTAGAGAAAGAGACTTTTATTGAACTAAAGGGGGAAATGTACAGAGAATCTCTTATGTACTGTGTAAAGCATCATGTGTCTATAAAAATTGAATGGTCTATTATAAAAATGCAGGAAATGGATGGTGTATGTTCTAGTAGACAGATTATAACTCTGGGAAATAAACAATCTATGGAAGATTTGCCCTGGACTTGGAAGATCCAGATGCATGAAACTCAAAAGAAGAAACCAGCCATATAGCAGAGCTCAATATGGAATAAATGAGTAAGTAAATTAGGGGCTAGTCAAGAAACAAGCCAAAGCACATGATCTAGGCATTTATTCATAAATATTTATGCCTCATAGATATTATTTGGAAATTGGATTATGGGCAGAAAATTCTGGGGTTGCATCTCATAAGTTTGTGTATGCTGTGTTTTCATTTTCATTTAATTCTAAAGCATTTTTAATTGCCTTACAATCTTTTGTCTTGGCCCCATTTTTTATTTATCCATGAATTGTTCACTTTCCATGGGTTTGTGAGATTTCTGCTATATTTGTTGTTGATATCCAGACTTATTCTGTGATAGTAAGATACAAGTTATTATTTCAAGGTTCTTATATTTTAGACTTGCTCCAAGTCCAACTAATTATGTGGTCCATTTTGGAGAAGGTTTCATGAGGTGGTAAGAAGATGTTGCATTTTTAGGGGATTTTGGTTAAATATTCTATTCATATTTGGTAATATTCTGTTCATTTGGTTCATGGCATCATTAATTAGCACTAACATTTCTAATTATTTTTTCTGTTTTTTTAGATGATTTGTCTATTAGTAAGAGTGGGTTATTGAGACAATCTACTGCCTTATTCACTATTCTGTTCCTGTGAAGAGACACCATGATCAATATAAAAATATTCTTATAAAAAGAAAACATTTCATTGTGGGCTTGCTAACAGTTTCTGTGGCTTAGTCCATTATCATAACGGCTGGGAGCAAGGCAGCATATAGGAAGATATGGTGCTAACCTGGTAGCTGGAAGTTTTACACCCTAATCCACAGGCAAGGAGAGGAGGGGGGAGGCAGGGAGAGAGAGAGGGAGAGGAAGAGGAAGGGGGAGGGGGAGGGGCAGAGGAAGGGAAGGAGGGAGGGAGGGAGAGAGATTGAGCTTTGCATGGATATTAGAAACCTCAAGAGCCACCCTTAGTGACACATTTCCACCAACAAAGTCATACTGCCTAATCCTTGTAATCCTACCAAATAGTTCCACACTCTAGTGACTATGCATTCAAATATATAAGTTTACCATTACCATTCTTCTTCTTATGATTATACCCATCATCAGTCTTTGATGGTCAGTATGAGATTTAAGCTATACAAGTGTTTGTTTTATGAACCTGTTTGCCCTTGTGTTTGGTGCATAGATGTTTAGAATGGTGGTATCCTCCTGGTGGATTTTTCCTTTTATGATAGTGGAGTATCCTTCCCAATCTCTTCTTGTTAGTTTTGGTTTGATGTCTATTCTGTCATATTTAAAACTGCTAAAATGTCTTGCTTCTTGAGACCATTTACTTAGACTATATTTTTTCATACTTTTACTACAAGATGGTATCTAAGAGAAGGATTGATCCTCTTTCCAAATCAATTTTTTAATCTGTCTTTACATTGGGAAACTGAGATTATTAATGTTTAGAGTTATCAATAACCCTGTTTGTTGATTCCCAATATTTTCTTATTTTCTTGTGGTAGTTTTTCTTTCTTCCACACTCTTGCAACTTGCAGATCCAATATTATTTATTCTTTGTGTTTTCTTGGGTGTTGTTAATCTCTTCAGATTAAAGTTTTCTTTTTAGCACATTTTTGTTTAGCTGTATTTGCAGATACATTCTCCTTGAATTTCATTTTATTGCATAATGTCTTTTTTCTTCATTAATTGTGATTGAAAAAATATGGTATTGTTGACCATCCTGGCATTCATAGTCTCTTTGATTTTCTAGAACTTCTCTCTGAACCCTTCTGGTTTTAGAATCTCCATGGACAAATCAAGTGTAATTTTCATAGGTCTGCCTTTACATGTTATTTGCTTTTTTCTCTTGCAGATTTTAATATTATGTTTTGTTTTGAATAGGTAATATTTTAATTATTATGTGAAGTGGGAAATTTATGGGTTTTTTGTC
Organism: Mus caroli; assembly: GCF_978045245.1. Classification (NCBI taxonomy): domain Eukaryota; kingdom Metazoa; phylum Chordata; class Mammalia; order Rodentia; family Muridae; genus Mus; species Mus caroli. The sequence goes on along the minus strand of NW_028227268.1, from coordinate 109,932,690 downwards.
CAGTATATTTGCTGTTTTCTATCCTTGTTGTAACGTGTAGTTACAAGGATATTTGTACCTTGATAGGCACTTCATTCTTTAGGTTGGGGAAATTTTCTTCTATGGTTTTGTTGAAAACATTTTCTGTACTTTTGACTTATGTTATGTCCTCCTCCCCTACTCCAATTATCCTTAGATTTGGCCTTCAAATCTAAGTTTCCTTGATATTTTGTGTCTGGATGTTTTAATTTAGTATTTTCTTAGCCTGAATTATCCAGTCCTATCTTATCTCCAATGCTCAAGATTCTCTCTTCCTTCTCTTGTATTCTGTTTGTGACTCTTGCTTCTATGGTTCATGTTTTACTTCTTAAATTTTTCATTTTGAATTTTTTTCTTGATTTGGACTTCCTGTATTGATTCTATTTCCACTTTCATGTCTTAAACTGTTTTATTCATTTTTTGTACCATTTGTGTTTCTGTGATCTCGTTATGGATTTATTATATCTTCTTTAAGGACCTTAAACATATTAATATTAGTTATTTTGTCTTGTTATTCGGCTGTATTACATTTCTCAGGGTCTACTATAATAGCGCTGTTAGATGGTAAGGGAAACACTATTTGCCTGGTGGTTATTAATTGTGTCCTTAAACTGGTAACTAAACATCTGGGTTTTGAATGGATGTAATTCTAGGTTCAGATACCAGCTATTGCCTTTTTAGGTAGGTGCTTTTTTTCCTTGTTCTCTATTGCCTTCTCTGGTTCTTAGGGAAGGGTAATGGCTGGGGGTTTTCTGGTAGGAAATGTTAATGAGATACTGCCATGTATGGGTACTGGTGGTTTCTGATAGAAATTGTTTCTTTGTATTGAGAGCTGACACTAAAGAATGAGGATTTTCTTGAAGGTTGGACTGAGAGTTTCCATAGCCAGAAGGAATGTTGGATGTACCACCAGCATCTGCATAGGTTCCTAGGAACAGGGGCAGAAAAGATATAGAGACCAGAGCAAGTGATCTGCTACAAATGGGTGGAACTGGAGAATAGGAGGACCTTACTCCCTGGACAAGCATTCTTTAAAAAAATCAATTACACATTTTACTGACTATTTGATAATAAGCAAGTAGTTAGTATGTTTTTCCCTATGGAATTCTACCCTCAGCAGAGCTTACTTTCTGTACTTCTATGTGCAAGACTGAAAGCTTAAACATATCCAGTCATGTGGGTAAGAAATTATGAGTGGAACTCCTAACATTATTAGGAGACACAATCTCACAGAAACCTCCCTGATCCTCTGGCTTTTACAATCGTTTTGTTCCCTTTTCTATAATGTTCCCTATGCCTTAGGTATGGAAGTTGTATTGTAGGTATCTCCACTGGGGCAAGTGTCGTCAAATCAGTATTTTGATTGGCTGTGGTTTTCTACATGGTCTTTGTCTGTTGTAAAGTGGATTAATTGATGGTGGTGGGGTGAGCACTATACTTACCTGTGGGCATAAGAACAGATAGAATTAGGGATAATGCTACTTTAATAAAGTGGCAACTGTAGATTCTCCTCCAAGACCACTATCTCTGTAGATGGTTAAATTTCCAGGATGACATGTTTTCTCCATTGTTGAATGTATCTTAAGTCTAATTAGAGAGCTGTTGGTTTTCAAAAAGTTATGTGTGCCATTTCTATACCCAACGGTTATCATACCATGCTAGTGATTCTGTACCATTGCTAAATAGAGGTGTTTACTTTCCACCTGTGGAAGCTTTTATGGTGATTTGGTACCATGAAAGCCAAACCTCCTGGAGGAGGAATGTACCATCCTGTTAATTTTCTGTGAACTCATTGGTGTAAAGAAATGCATATATTTGTTTTCAAAGCAAAGAGTCTCTGTCTGTCTGCCTCTCTCTGTCTTTCCCTTGCTCTCTCTATCTCTCTTTCTCTCTCTCTCTGTATGCACATATGTGCATGCCTTATTTTTAAAGTGTAAAAAATAAATAAAAATAGATTAACTGAACTTTTATTTCAAAATCAAATGTATAGTAATACTATAATTTTATCCCATAAATAAGAAAGAAATCATCTTGTTCTAAATTATTCATAATTTATGATGATAGGTGACTTTAAATAGTGATATGAACTTCAATTTTTAAAAATTTTCTGAACTCAATGTGAATTTTCAGGATCAAAACTTATCCTTAAAATTATCCTTAAAATGTGTAAATGTATAAAATAAAAAATCAAGTATTTTTCTAACATTGGCTGTGAAAATTAAAATATAAAGGACCAATTATAAAAGCTATTTACATATAAGAAAAGACATGAAATTTTAGAGCAAACATACTTTTAGCCAGAACTGCTTAACACATAAATCAATTATTATTAAGATCTATAGCTAAGAGGACCTCTGTTCAACTCCACAGATAAATCTGTGCCCTCTGCTGTATTTATCTTTCATAACTTAAATCTTAAAAGTTTTCTTAGAAGTCTGTGAGATCAATCTCACTGTGACTATTACTCTGAATATGAGTATATATATATATGAATATATATATGAATATATATGAATATACATATATATTGTTTAAGAATATATATATACATATATATGAGTATATATATATGAATATATAGGAATATATATGAATATACATATATATTGTTTAAGAATATATATATATATATATATATATATATATATATATGTGAAATAAGGAAAGGTATACAGAGAATTCAGAGAAATGACAGGAAAGGGGAGGAGTGGTGCAATTATTTTATAATCTCAAAAATAAAATACATAATAAGCAAATAAACAAGCACAGAGTGATAAGAAAGAATTAAGTGGTTACTGGTTGCTTTGCAAACAATCTCCATTTAGCATATCTTTAGTGCTTGTGGCAGTCACAATCCTCTACTAGAGCAAAGAGATGCAGAGAATGGAGTAGCATTATACATGGGATTATACTATCCCAGCAGGTACAAGAGTGCCGGAAAGAGGAATCTCCAATCCATAAATGACTTCCTGGGCAAAGGACTCTGGTGAAGTAGCTCCTTGGAGGTAACTTTTTGCATCTTTTGGATTTATGTATTTCAGACATAGTAGCTAAATGTTGTTTTGTTCTGCTAAATCATCAGAATGATTTTTAAAGTTCAAACAAACACCAGTTGTATATGTCAGAACTGTATAAGAAGAATGTTTAGAATAAACATGGTTGACGATCATGGGCAGAGATGGAATAGAAAACATTAGAGACACAATAGGTAGCTACTAGAAGTCAACATCTTCTCGAGAAGTAGGTAAAACTGGACTACAGCTGGCATAGTAGTGAGAGCTTATTTTGTGATAGGTTTTCCTAGGGAAATACAATATACTACACACATCTACTCACTACATTAAAGGAACAGATAATAAATTGAAGTAATATTGCACTGATGTCCAAGTTGGGGAACCAGTAAGTTTCTACTGGTGTAACCAACAGAAGTATTGGAAAGAGATTACTCATATGGAGCAGGCATGGTCCAGAAGGAGCCCCATCACATATGGGTGATAACTCAGCAGTGCTAGTGTGACTCAGGAAATTGTAGAAATCTCTGACCAGGTTTTGGGCAGCTCAATATTCTAAAATTCTCCTCTATGCAGTTGGACTAGTCCATCTCCTCTCCACAGCAGTTATTTTTTTTTTTTATACTTCAGGGGAGGGGCCTTAGAGATCCTTTCAATTTGTTTTCCCATACTTGTGACCTTCTGTTTATCTCTTGGGTCTCATGAGCTTCCCCTTCCCTTCTGGAAGGAATATTTTGAGTAGGAAGAAAATGAATTAGAACAGGTGCTCTGCATCTGTGGGTGATAGAAAGGATATAGAGGAAAATGATGCTCTCTATTTAAACTGTTTTTCTTTCATCAGTTGACATCCTGAAACCTTCAGAAATCCCCTCTCACCGTTCTTCTAGCTCCAAAGCTTCATTTGCATGTTTTAAGTGTAGCTTATTACAATTTTTTTCTTCTTGTAATCAAACAAGTTTTCTCCTGCACTGGTTTGTAGTCCTCCATGAGACAAAGATGAAGCAACAGGAATTCCCATTTGTGCATAATCTAGGTACAAAATGGTTCAGCCTCTTGGGAAGAAAACTCTTGTCATGTAAATAAGCAACTTTGTCTGTTAGATTTGAAAATATACATCTCAGAAACAGAACAAAATGAAACAAATATTAATGTTTATAACAGCCTTATTCATATTTGTCAAGAAATGAAAATAAGTAATTAAAATATACTTGTGTATATCAATGAGTAAATAAACAGTGACACATCAATGTATTAAATCTTATGTATTGAGATGTTACTCAGCACCAAAAGAATAAAGAACTACTGGGATACACAGAGATATGGATGGATACATACTACTAAGTGAAGAAGAACATTGTGAAAAACAATTATTTCACTGTATCATTTATATTATAGTATGGAAAATGTATAATAAAAAGAGGATAAGAAAATCTATCATTATGAGCCTGAGTAGAGAATGGGTTAAACAGGCAAAGCTCATATGACTCATGTTAGAGAAATTATTCTGTGTTATATATGAATATGTATATATATCTATATCATCTCTATGTCTATCTCTATCTCTACATGTGTGTGTGTGTGTGTGTGTATGTACATGGGTGTGTATTGAAACTGAAAAGATATATTTATATTGGCACACAAATTTAAATAAAAAACCAGTAACCTGCATAAGAATGGTACCCTGAATAGAATGTAGGTTTAACTATATCATTAACATATAAAACAACCTCACTAAATAAGTTAAATTTTGTACATGTTAACCTATGTGACTTGCATATCAATGACCTTTAGAACATTTAAGAACCAGTAGATCAGTATTGAATAATAAACACAAGTCTATATGTACAGGCTAACCCTTTTACAAGTGTACTGCAATGGAACAGCTAATACAATCAGGGTCTAAGTTCCAACTGGTAGTTCAAAGTTATGAGAGATGGTGGTTAGAAGGATTCAGATATAATTGAGTTAGAATTAGTCACAGCAGTATAAATTCATCTTAATATAAATATAAATGTTCGTCAATATGTATATCTGTACATATTGGTCAAAATCTGCAATTGCCCTCTCAAGGCTGAGAGCATATAATTAAAGCTGATGAGCAAAAAACATACTTAACACACATATTAGTTTATTTTTAATACTGGCTATTTTTTAGAAGGACAAGTGGTTCTAAACAGAGTGAATGAAACAAACAGGACATAACAAAAGAAATTAAAATTAACATAATCTGAGAAAATGTAAAATGAAGTGATCGACTTGTAATGCAAAATAAAAAGCACGTGCTGACAAAACAACTATTTGATTAATGAATCAGTAAGGCAGCATAGGTATTAAGTGTGCTGCAGACTTCAGTATCATTTCCATAGTTTGTCCCTTCCTCTATCCAGCAGGAACTCAGCTTGACACTCTGTAGTCTTCAGAACTGCATTCAACTATTAATCATTTATCTTGGAAAATTTTTCACTGCTATGAAAAAGCCTACCATAAACAATTTATGAGGGAAAAGCTTACATTTATTTGTGATTTAGGTCAATGGTTTCTTGGTATTATTGGTTGTGGGTCTACAGAGATAAAGGACATCACAATGAGAGAAGGTGGTTAGATGGCTGCTCATGTGATTTTGAGCATGGAGAAAGGACTGGAGTTCCTCCTTAAAGGACAAGACACTAATGAATTATCTTCCTCCCACTGTGTTTTACCCTTTAAAAGTTTTACTATTTAACAATAGTACAGACTGGTGCGTAAGTTTCTTGCATATGGGCCTTTGGGGGACATTTGAGATTCACACTCTATAGGAATTGACTGTGAAGATTGAGTTTTTTCCAAAGAGTGGGAAAAAAGAAAGCAAAAAAAAAAAAAAAAAAAAAAGCAAGGAAGTCAGAAGTGTGCAAACTTGGTGAACCTCAGGCAGTTGGTCATGAATAAAACTCTGGTTTTATTGCATAAATCATGGTTATCATGTTATGCAAATGGCATTGACCTCATTGTTTTTCCTCACCACAATCTTACTTTGAGAAATGTGGGTAGATTGCAATGGAAACATATTCTGCATAACACCTGACTAGTGTTACACAGAACTGTCAATGTTATAAAAAACCATGAATGTCTGTAAATCTGTTGCAGTCATAGAAGAGATGTAACAACCCAAGGTCAATGGAGAGTCCTGTGTTGGATTTTGAAATAGAAAAAAGAATGTTGATAAACTAAGAAAATATGACAAAAATGAAGATCTTAGTTAATGATAGAGTCTCCATGGCACTCCTGTTGTGGTAGATGCTGGTGTGAGGCATTCATCTTGGGTAATGGATGTGGAATTGACAGGAAAACTACTACTCTTGTAAAACTTTAAGAATTGTAAATGAAAGTTTTGTTTAAATGTATAAAATTCATTAATGTATTTTCCTTAGATTTAGGAACATTTTATTTGTTTTTCTTCATAACAAAACGGTAATTTTCTACCAATAAAACTAAAAATTAAGCTCCTTAGCACACTGAAGTAAACCTAGGAGTGAATCAACTTCTGCAGATGTCTCTCCACCGCAGTTTCCCCTCAGACTTATCTCTAATGGCTCCTGTTTTCTGGATTCAATTATTGCCTCAATCACTCATCTTACCCTGATGCTTCATTGTTTTATGTGTAGCTTGACTTTCCAGAAAGCAGGATGCCTCTGCTGTGTGGAGGTTCTCTACTTGTTGCCCCAGCAGTAAGGGCACAGTAAGGAGAGGAACCTTACACAATTAGGCATTGTTCTCAGTTTCTCCACTACTTCACTATTTTAATTTGGAAGCTCCTTTTCCTGTTCTTGGTCAGGAGGCAGCTGTAGAAATGTCCTCCTGTACATTTGCATACATGATGAAGGGACAAAATGGTTTCATAAAACTGGCAGATTTGCCTCAAGTCTGCAATCCTCTTCCCAAGAGAACTTGACTAAAGTCAGAAAACAGTGTGCCTCTCACAAGTGCTGCCCAAAGGTCACAGACTCACCCTCACATACCTTAAAATAATACTTCTCTTTCTCCCACTGAAATATCAGGTATCAAATTAATCCTTTTTCTACCCATAGCCCTGATCCTTGACACTGTCACAGATGCATTGAACCTAAAAGGCTTTCCTACATGAGTGGCAGGTGGCCTTGACAGCCAATCTTTGCAACTGGCTTTCCTGCTCTTTGGCATATTGCTTACAGTCACGGTTTTTCTTTCTCAAACTGACAGCTACTAGAAAGTTGTCCCTTACAGGTTTCCATAAGCTCCACTCAAGTATAAGAGTGTATAGAGCAAGCTATTCATGCACACTAAGATTTTCTGAATGCCGGAGTTAAGTCATATACGTGGGAGACCTTTCATCTTGCTCCATCGTTTTAAAGCATTGCTTCTACAGAGCATCTCAAGAATTAAGTTGGTTATGCTTGTATTCACTTGTGGCAGACTAGCAGAAATGACGTAAAATTCAGAAACATGTTGTATTTTAACTGTTTTTACAGAAGGGCTAAAGAAACATGTCAATATCAAAATTCTAACATCTTGCACACTGTGAAAAGGAGAGAAAGCAGAGGAAGAAAGGGGAATGTTTGAGGTTTTGTTTTAAGATGTGCTCATAAAATGGTTAGAAATGATGTATCATACTTAACTAGAGAGCCCCAGAGCAGTTTTCTTGTTTACACTAACAGAAAGGGTTACTTAGAAAATGGAGCCAAAAGAGTGAACAGAGAAGGGAGAATGTTATTAAATAATACTCCAGGTAGCTTCATTAACATTGAAAATTACCTCAGATTTATAATGGTAAATTTATAATTTACCTCTCAGACTTTCTGATGTATAATCAGTAAAGAAACGATTATATCCAGAAGAATAAAATACTAAAGTTTTGCAGTTATTTCATAACAAATGATCACTTATATTCAATGATACAAGTTTCAGCTAAAGTCTATACCTAGGATAATTTTTCATTTAAATTGTGTTAAATTATTATTTAATACCCTGGTTTTCCTCATGACAGATACATTACCTGATTCTGTTGGCTATTATCTCATTCCTTTTACAACCCTTATATCTTTTAGTCACATATGTCTACTGTCTATATATTCTAATACAATTTCAGCTAATACTAACATTAGCAATGTTAATATGACATTTTATGAGTATTATCTCTAAAATTTGACATAAAATTGATGGTTTTAAATATTCTTTGTTGTAAAAATGGAGTATCTGTGTGACTTACTTTTGAATATTTATTATTTTCTAAACTGGAGATTAAAATTAATTGCACCAAATATTTTCTAAGATTAAGAAAAATATACTTGTTTTGGTAAATTATAAGAATGCATTTCTAGGTGAACCATAAACTATTATGTCCTAGGTCTAAATTATATTTTGAAGTCACAGATTATTTTTAAAATATGATTTGTTATAATTATAATTTTGTACTTAATATAGTTTTTATACTACCACGATCCCTAATTGGATCTGATTCATCAAAGGCTTAGAAAAAGGTTTGGTATATTAATATGAACTTAAAATCTAGAATAAAACTTTCAAATTACACTTTCCCTCAAATTACACAGCACCTGTTTACTCATATACTAAGAGAAGACCTTGTATTGTACACAACTGCCAGATGGTGTATTCATTTTTTTTTTATGTGTTTAAATGACTACTGAAGTATCTAGGCCTGCTGAGATACATCCAATAGCAGCTGATGGAAATGTGAGGAAAAGCTTAAGTTTTGACTTTACCACTTGCAGAAGATTTCCCTCTTCATCAGGAGCATCTTTAAATGATTTGATTTAGAGCTTACACTTGTAGGTATCTTTATATCACTAAAAATAGTGCTTTTAAACTGGGTCTAGAAACCTAGTAATACACCCCTTCCTCCCTTGCCCCAATTCATTTAAAACTATGATTGTCTATTTTTGGATGTAATCACTTGAGATCTGGGTACATTTTCAGCTGGTATGCCAATAAGAAGGGTGGACGAAGTACCTGATTTCTATAGCAGAATGTGTGATGACTAGGAATGGGGTTGATGACTAGGGATGATTCAAATGGTGCCAGTCTTTTTGGAGGGGATAATATTACCTAAATAAGCAGAATAATTTCTGCCCTTCTGACGTCATCACATTTTTAAAACGATATCAGATAAGTATGCTCAGGGACATTGTTCCCAAAGGAGCAAGCCCAAGTTAGAAAGAAAAACACAATCTAGAAGTGGATCTCAGTTTGCTAACAGCTTGGGTACAGTAAGGTCCCCTTGCCCATGAAGTCTAACTTCTGTGGTTTTTTTCTTTGCATTTTTACTTTCTTTTCTTTCCTCTTCTTCTCTTCTCTTCTCTTCTCTTCTCTTCTCTTCTCTTCTCTTCTCTTCTCTTCTCTTCTCTTCTCTTCTCTTCTCTTCTCTTCTCTTCTCTTCTCTTCTCTTCCCTCTTCTCTTCCCTCTTCTCTTCTCTTCTCTTCTCTTCTCTTCTCTTCTCTTCTCTTCTCTTCTCTTCTCTTCTCTTCTCTTCTCCTCTCCTCTCCTCTCCTCTCCTCTCCTCTCCTCTCCTCTCCTCTCCTCTCCTCTCCTCTCCCCTCCCCTCCCCTCCCCTCCCCTCCCCCTCCCCTCCCCTCCCCTCCCCTCCCCTCCCCTCCCCTCCCCTCCCCTCTCTCTCTCTCTCTCTCTTTCTTTCTTTCTTTCTTTCTTTCTTTCTTTCTTTCTTTCTTTCTCTCTTTCTTTTTTCTTTCTTTCTTTTTTAGTTTAATAGAACATTTTCCTTTTGAATCTGCTAATGTCTAATAAATGTACCACATTTTCTGTATCCATTCCTCTGTTGAAGAACATCTGGGTTCTTTCCAGCCTCTGACTATTATAAATAAGGCTGCTATGAACAAAGTGGAACATGTGTTCTTATTACATGTAGGAGCATTTACTGTGTATGCCCAGGAGTGGTATTGTCAGATAGTACTATGCCCAATAGTCTGAGGAGCTGCCAAACTGATTTCTAGAGAGGTTGTGACTGTATATGGGATGGATCCCCAGAAAGAGGGATAATATCCAATATATGCAAAGAACTCAAGAATTTAGACTCCAGAGAACCAAATAATCCTATTAATAAATGGGGTATAGAGATGTCTTAGTCAGGGTTTTGATTCCTGCACAAACATCATGACGAAGAAACAAGTTGGGGAGGAAAGGGTTTATTCAGCTTACATTTCCACATTGCAGTTCATCACTGAAAGAAGTCAGGACTGGAACTCAAGCAGGTCAGGGAGCAGGAGCTGATGCAGAGGCCATGGAGGGATGTTCTTTACAGGCTTGTTTCCCCTGGCTTGCTCAGCCTGCTCTCTTATAGAACCCAAGACTACCAGCCCAGGGATGGTCCCACTCACAAGGGGCTCTCCTCACTTGATCACTAATTGAGAAAATGCCTTATAGCTAGATCTTGTGGACGAATTTCCCCAACTGAAGCTCCTTTCTCTGTGATAACTCCAACCTGTGTCAAGTTGACACAAAAATAGCCAGTACAAAAGTTAAACAAAGAATTCTCAATTGAGGAAACTTGAATGGCTGAGAAGCACCTAAAGAAATGTTCAACATCCCTAGTCATCAGGGAATGCAAATCAAAATAACCCTGAGATTCTACTTCACACCAATTAGAAAGGCTAAGATAAAAAAACCTCAAGAGACAGCAGATACTGGCAAGGATGTGGAGAAAGAGGAACACTTCTCCATTGCTGGTGGGATAACAAGCTGGAACAACCACTCTGGGAATCAGTCTGAAGTTCCTCAGAAAATTGGAGATAATACTACCTGAGATCCCAGCTATATGACTCCTGCACATATACCCAAAAGATGCTCCAACATATAACAAGGACCCATGCTCCACTTGTTTATAGCAGCCTTATTTGAAATAGACAGAAGGTGAAAAGAAGCCAGATGTTCTTTAACAGAGGAATGGATACAGAAAATGTGGTACATTTACACAATGGGGTACTATTCAACTATTAAAAACAATGAATTCATAAAATACTTAGATAAATGGATGGAACCAAAACATATCATCCTGAATGAGGTAACTCAGTCACAAAAGAAAACACATGGAATGCACTCACTGATAAGTGGATATTAGCTTAAAAGCTCAGAACACCCGAGATACAATTCACAGACCACATGAAGCTCAAGAGGAAGAAAGACCCAAGTGTGGATGATACAGTCCTTCTTAGAAGTGGGAACAAAGTACTCATGGGAGGAAATACATAGACAAAGGGTGGAGCAGAGACATAACAAAAAGCTACACAGAGACTGCCCACCTGGGCCTCCATCCCATATGCAGACACCAAACCCAGACACTATTGTGGATGCCAAGAAGTGCTTGCTGACAGAAGCCTGATGTAGCTGTCTCCTGAAAGGCTCTCTCAGAGTCTGGCAAATATGGAGGCAGATGCTCACAGCCAACTATTGGACCTAGCATGGGGTCTCCGGTCTCCGATGGAGCAGTTAGAGAAAGGACTGAAGAAGCTGAAGCAGTTTGTAACACATAGGAAGAACTACAATATCAACCAACCAGACCCCATAAGCTCCTCAGAACTAAACCACCAACAAAAGAGTAAATATGGAGGGACCCATGGTTTTAGCTGCAATTGTAGCAGAGAACGGCTTGTTGGATATCAATGGGAGGAGAGGTCCTTGGTCCTGGCAATGCTCCATGCAGCAGGGTAAGGGAATGCCAGGGAAGGGAGGCAGGAGTGAATGGGCAGGTGGGTGACCACCCTCATAGAAGCAGAGGCAGGGAGGATTGGATAGGGGGTTTTAGGAGGGGATACCAGGAAAGAGGATAGCATTTGAAATGTAAATAAATAAAGTATCCAATTAAAAAAAAAGATAAAAGAAAAGGAATGCTGTGGAGTCAATAGTAGGAAAAGAAACCAGGAAGAGGTATGTGTGGGCTTCATGCTGTGAATTTGATTGCATTGTATAAACTGGAGGGAACTTAAAGAAAAGTGAAACATCCTGGCTGGCAGATGAACAATGTAGGGTTTTGCATATGAACTATATCAGGAGAAAGACAGCTGGCTAGGACAAGATTATTATCACAGATCCCAAGGTTTGGCCTGTAAAAGTCAAAGTAAGCAAAGCACAAATGGAGAAAGCCACATGTTTGAAGATGGTCAATCAGCTTTGGACCAGGGAAAAGAAAGTAAATTCTTTGATCATTACTTCTCCTAGTAAGTGTTAGCAACCAGGCACCTCTACTGCCTTCCCCTAGCTACCCAGCAACAGCAGGATACAGCATCACTAGCTGTGAGGATACAACACATTCCCACTGTCACCACAAGTCATCTGTCTTCCCCCTGTGCATGCACTACATTCCCTTAAAATAAATTAGTCCTTCCTCTTCCAACTCTGTTTTATGCTCCAACCTCACTTTAAGTCAGCCTCTGTATACCCCTCTCCAATAACCTTCCCCTAAGAGATCTGTTTTATGGTGTGATTTTACATCATTCATTGCTTAGATCACAACAGTAAGAAACTTTGCACAGACTTTCCTTATAAGACACCAACAGCTCTGTTGTTAGTCTTCCACTTGATTCTTCCTGGAGGAAAGTGGCTATGTCAGCATAGACTCCTGACTATAGAATCTATTCCCTGTGGAATAAACTGAGAAGAACAAAATTGACCTGAGGTCTGGGGTTGGAATCAACAATCTAATTTGTACCTTGCTCAGATGCTGAAACCTCAATGCTAAGGTCCATATTCAAAGAACTGCAACATGACAACATGCCTAAACTGTAGCTTTTCTTAAAATCTGGCAGGGGTTAAATTATGCTTTTCACATCCTAGCTCACTGAGTCACCTCAGGGCCACCTCTAACCATTATCTGTTAATTTGGTCTTTCTTTTCTATTTTTCTGTGTTTTTGTGTTTCTGGTCAGTTCTGATGTACTTCCATTTCAGTGTAGCCTGTAATTATTGTGTTCTGCTACCCAGTGTATTTTCTGTTGCCTGGAATTTGACTGGAAAAGACCCCTTGGACATAGACTTTATATGTAGGTTCCACTGCCAAATAGAAAACAAACAAACAAACAAAAAAGGTTTAATCTGTTGAGTTCTCTTACCCTGGATGACATAAATCACACAAACACACACACATACACACACACCACCACCACCACCTTTACCCTCTACCCTCTCATATATTTAGAATGATCAATACATGTTTTTAGAGTGAGGACTTCTAAGCTCTCCTTCATTCTATTGATCAGGTAAGTCCTAAGTTCCAATAAACTCATTCATCTGACTTGGCTGTGTTTGTTTATTGCTTCTGATTAACCCAAATACCTTTGTGAACATCTATATTGCACATTTCCAAATTAGATCAACCATAAATTAGAATATTAGGAAGTACATAGCATGTGCTATGATATGAGCATAATTTTCTTTATCATTAGAGAAATAGCATAGTATAAATCTGTTTAATTAGCATTTACTCTGCATTGGGTATTAGAATTAAGCAAGTCACAATATAGAATATGAGGAAGCATTAATGTATGATGTATGCAAACACAAAGATCCAGGAGCAGCACTATATTATATAGCTACTCATCAGGTGTCCAGAGGCACTAACAAAGGTGTGAAGAAACACTGAGGAGGCCTGCATAGTGAGAGAAGGAATGCATAGACAACCAATGAAGTCTACAGAGAAACAGGAAGACTTCTTAGACACTGAGAAAGGTCTGCAAAAACAGCCAATGTCATCAATTTGATATAAATGATATAGAGATACAGAGAAAGACACAGAAAAAAGAAATGCATAGACACAGAGAGAGCTCTACGTAGCCAAAGAAAGAGGATTTGTAAAGACAAGGAAGGATGTTACTTAACAATGAGGATGACTGCATAGACATGAAGCTGTAATGTATCTAAAACTAAAAGGAAGCTGTTTAGACACCATGGAAAAATACAGAGACATTGATGAGTACCACATAGATATTGAAAGGAGGGCTACACTGATATTCAGAAGATCTTCATAGACTATGAAGAGAGAATTATTAGGACTGCCTAAATGTGAAGGAAAACTGTATAGACACAGAAAGAAGAACTGTGTAACCTCTGAAGGTAAATTGCTTATACATGGGAAAACAACTTCATAGGACTGCATGGGATTGAAGTAGGGTTGTATAGACACCAAATAAGGACTGCCTGAACATCCCTATAGACACTCACAGGCCTATGTAGATGCTGATAAGGGGTGTGCATGGATACTTGGGAAAGTGGCACAGACATTTAAAGTATGAGTGTATAGACAGCAATGATAACTACACTGCCACTCAGAAGGACTACATAGATGCTGAAAAAAAGACTGTATACATTTGTAAGGACTACAGCATGAACATGTAAATGAATAGAATTCTACCTAGATACATACAAAGGCTTCATAAACACTGAAAGGTGTCTATATAGATACCAGGAACATTTGCTTAGATGCTGAACAGTCTGATTGCATTGACCCCATGAAAACTGCATCAACTTTCAGAACAGCAGAGTAGACCCTGAAAGAGGACTACATAGTGTTGAAGAAATACTACATAAACACTGGTGAGGACTGCTCCATAGACATGACTGGATGAATGCATAGAATTTTTTTGTAGACATTCCCAAGGACTTCATAGACACTAAAAGAGCTCTGCATATTTAGAGAAGGAGGTCTACATAGGGTGAAACAAGTCTACATAATCACTGAAATTGCAGAGACATTTAGGAGGATTATATAGACTCTGATGGAGGACTTCTAGACATCCATGAAGACTATACTGATATGTACAAGGACGGTAGACACTGAAAGATGTCTGCATTAACTGTATTTAGGAACACTACACACTGAAGTGGATCTGCATATATATGTATTAAGTCTTCACAGACACTATGGAGATTACATAGATGATGCAGAAAGACTGTATCGATAGTTAAAAGGATTGCCTAGACACTGACGACTACACAGACATCAAAGAGAGGACTCAATAGACAATAAAAGATGACTGTGGATACACAAAAAGAGGTTGCAGCATCACAGAAGAATACTTCATATGTACTGAAGGATTTCATAAGATACTGGATAAGGATTGCATACTTGACAACAAACACAGTGGTTGGATGAGACTCTTTATTGGATATTGAACACACCAATACCGTTGTAAATGAAGCATTTTTTAGTATCATCACTGATAGGTTTTGAGTCCTGCTTGAGGCAACAGACAAACAACAGAGAGCCTGACTAGTGGTTACTGGAGAACACTGGCTGCCGAACTTGTGATATTGGTGTTGGTTTTCACACCAGAGCAGTGGCACTTTGCTAATGAATCATCTAAGTATATTGTAGCAGTTATGGCTAGGATGGCAAGGAACTTAAATTACAGAGGATAGTTTGTTATATTTATTACAGTTCAAGATGTTTCATCAGCAATTTTAAAGAAAAGAATATTGTAGCAAAATATGCATTTTTTCAAAAATCTATGAATATAGTGAACTTGGGGCTCCATCAAAGTAGAGCCCACATTTTTATATTAAGAGGGTAGAGTATTATAAACTGACATACAGGACTCAAATAATGCTAGATTAGGGAAGAAGAAAGGAAGCTACTTGTTTGAATTCATGTGTGTTGAATATGAAATGGTTTGAGGACACCTAGTTGTACATGACAAGCGTCTTGAACTCCTGGCTTAGATTTTAGAACTCATTGCCTTGTAGGGAATGTATTAAATAGTTAGCGGGGGATTAAAAAATACAGTGTAACTTCAGAGTAAAGTGACTAAAGCAATTAGTATTTATAGGCTTGAGTCTGAGTCCCAGTATGCCTTCCAGAGACTCCAAGGTTCTTGTATCTAAGACACGCGGTTATAAATAGAGGTGGGGATAATTTATTAAGAGAAAACACTCCTGAGAATGAGAGTCAGATAATGACCAGGGAAAGAGAATTGACTCCAAAATCCCTGACCCACAAGTCTCATGACCAATTTAGGTTATTTACACAAGACCAAACCCTTCCACATTTGTATACCAAGGGTTTCCTCCAGCTTGGCTTATTTGTTGTTTGAAGTGCAGTGGGGAAAGATTTTGTCTTTTGTTGCCTTCTGATTCTTTTATATTAATTTTCCTCCCTCACTCCTTTCCTCCCAACCCTCCTTCACTCCCTGCTTCTATACCTCCCTTCCTGCCTCTCTTCTATCATGTCCCATACATACATCTGTCTGTCTGGTTCTCTTCCTACTTTCTACCATTATATTGCTGATTAAGTTCCACTATAGCATGCAACCAAAATGCAAAATAAAATATGTCAATCATAAAACATTGAATTTTTCATAAAGAATGTGAAGCACATTTGATATTTGTAGCTTGAATCTTCCATGCTACTGCATGAATGTGGCTGCAAATGTGGTCTAAGATGGCAGCTGGAGTTTCACCAAGTAATTCTTTATTATAATGAAGAAGACAGAATTTTTATAATAAATGTCTTTTGCTTTTAACATTATATC
Organism: Mus caroli; assembly: GCF_978045245.1. NCBI lineage: Eukaryota > Metazoa > Chordata > Mammalia > Rodentia > Muridae > Mus > Mus caroli. The sequence goes on along the minus strand of NW_028227268.1, from coordinate 109,916,156 downwards.
CAGAAAACTCATACACTGTATTCTTGTATGGTGAGTTGCACAGCAGTATGCTGCATGGTTTTGTAGTTTATAACTACTTTACTCTAAGTATTTTAATGATAGAAATCATTGTCAATTTTCTGGAAGCTAAAGAGTTTACTAAGAGTAAATTCATAGAAGTTTATGCTATTCAGACTGTCATATGGGAGGTAAGCGTCTCCCAGGGATACATTAATAACTACACTTTCAGGACTCTCACACTAAAGCTGGACTTTATCTGACTCTGGGGATATAGTCAGATCCTAGCTCACAATTTACTGCTACCTGGTCATTGATGGAAGAGTATGATGGTTCTACACATGCAAAGATCAGACTTATAGTCTCAAAGGTTCAGTGAAAGTGGAGGAGTGTGTACTGAAGGACAGCACTTTTCATATCATGTGGAAACAGCAACAGTTCTTAGGGGCCTTATTGTCACTGTCTGTCTTGGATTAATTAGCTTCAGCTTGACCACTGGTAGGACATGGGGGTAGTAACACTATTTACACTAGGTCTCCTCATTCCATACAGACTTTTCCTTCTGAGCCTGAGTGGAATTACTATACTTACACTTGTAGTTCAATTCCAAGAGATGATCATGCCATCAGTTAGCACTTTCACAGATAACAAATATATTAAACAAATTTGTAAACATAAATAACACTTAATAACAGTTCATGAAGACAAGCGACCCACAACAGAGTCTAAGAATTCATGGGAATGATATGCCAGATCTCCGGCATTCTTTCAATATTGGATATGTGTATGTGAATGTGTGTGTGTGTGTGTGTGTGTGTGTGTGTGCGCGTGTGTGCTACTGATCTTATGGAATGAATATCTGTTTGTCTGTCTGTCTGTCTACCTATCTATCTCCATATCTATATGAAACTAGCTAACAATGGCCAGCTGTGAATGGAAAACCCAAGAATCTAGTAGTTGCTCAATCTTATGAGGTCGGACATTTCAACTGATCTGTTTGTTTAATCTGGAATCACAAAGAAGTAGGTTCCAATGGATGTTCTGGCAGAGTTAGTGTAAAGAGGCAAAGAATGAATGAAGCCTTCTTTCTTCCATCGTACTTATATAAGCCTCCAGACAAAGGTATGGCCATGATTAAAGGTGCGCCTCAAGATCTAGATTGAAGGCATGTGTCTATATGGATCAAAAGCATGTGCAATCCTACTTGGAGTTATGGACGAAAAACTTGTGTCTTCTAATCTCAAAATCCAGATCAAAGGCATGTTGTCTTCCTGTCTCAAGGTCTTGATCACAGATGTACCCTCCTTTTCTGGATTGTAGTTCATTCCATAATAGTCACCTGACAAATGAGACTAGCTAACAGAGTGGAGTGTGTGTGTGTGTGTGTGTGCTGCATTTAATAACCTCATCTCTGAACACATGTAAAAAGGAAGATGACAGCATCTGTACTAGGAAATACTCTTCCTAATCTATGAGAACCAAGGAGTAAGGAGGCCCCCAATAGGGCTCTAGCTTCTAAGTCCTGCATTTGTATAAATATCAGGGGTGGACAGTGAAGATAGGAAGAATTATGCCTGTAGCCCAGCAAAACATGCTTATATTGTATGCTCCTCAAGTTCCTGCAAGACCTTGTCTGGAAAAGGGGTGACAGGCTGACAGGGATTAGATGTAAAGTATGCAAGTGAGAGCCAGGAAGAAAAATAGTGCAAGACATGAACTTTAAAATCACAAATGCTAAGAATACCTTTACACATGCATTTTAGAGGAATAGGAATGAAATGTTAAGAAACTGCCTAATCATGAAAATGCAAGGTGATTTTCATACTATGAAAACTATATGAGAAAAGCTTACAAGATAAAAATCTGAACTGGAAGCTGAAGCACAAGTATATCACTATGATTTCATAAATATTTCTGAGAAAAAGAGCCATTGGTTAGGACAGACAAAATCCACAGACACTCGTAGGTTAATTAGTTTTCTGGATTGTGGCTATGGGGATGAGAAGAACAGCTAAAAGATGGAAGTACTTATTTTAACTCACAGTTTCAAAGGTTTGCGTTTGTATTGTTTGAGTCTATGATGAGGTGATGCATGAAGGTAGGAGCATGTCAGAGCAAAGCTGCTTGCTTCAGGCATGGGGAGAGGGGAGAGGGGAAAAGGGGGAGGGAAAAGGGAGAGAGGGATAGGCAGAGGGAGAGGGATAGACAGAGGGAGAGGGGGAGGGGAGGGAGAGGGGGAGAGGGAGATGGAAAGGGGGAGAGGGAGAGGGGGAGGGGGAGGGAGGAGAGAAGGATATTTGGGTGTTTCAACAACCCCATCAAATAAAGGCCACACGGGAAACAATCTGACTTCCTTTCCATTAGACAGTACTGACTAAGGCTTCTACTCCATCCCTGTAGTTTCATGGACTGGTTGGCAAACTTACATGACCCTCTAGTTAACATTTAAACATCCCAACCATACCACATTGTAGTATCTGTATGTCTCTAGGGGAAAGCCATGTGAGAGGGAGGGCACCCAAGAAGAAGAAAGCCATGCTACCTCAGTGAAGACCTGGTATAAACATGGATAGAGGATGGAAGTTGAAAACCTGCTATTAAGAATACAGCCCTGTCCATTAGTGAGAGTGGGATATTGAAATCTCCCACTATTATTGTGTGGGGTTCAATGTGTGCTTTGAGCTTCAGTAAAATTTCTTTTATGAATTTGGATGTTTTTGCACCTAACCCTCAAGAGACTGAAGGCCTCAGGGAGTTTAGAGGTCAAGTGGAGTGGGGTTTTGGAACATCTATGTGGAAACATGGGAATGGGAAGGAGGTATAGGACGTGGAGCAGTAGGAGGGTAGACAGGGGTGATAAAATATGGAGTGAAAATAAATAAATAAATAAATAAACAAACAAATAATTTTTTTTTTAAAGTAAAGTAGACAGAGTGAGGGGCTCCATCCCTGGAGAGAGGAATTAGATGTATTGTTTTCATGATTGAGAAGAGGATAGCCATATAACTTTAAATAACTTATTTTTATACATTCTGTTGGCTTAAACATATGCACAATCATTCATATGCATGATATGGTAAATAAAAGTTTTTTCCCTGACAGGTCATTCAGAGAATGACCATTCATTTAGTTAGGTCCATTACTGTTTTTGTACCTATCACCAATATTATCTAGCATTTCTGCTCCTTGCAGATGGAGATTCAAGTTACCCATAGGAAAGGGGATTAAGTGTTGACCCACTAGCAAGAAGATGGCCTTTAGTCCACTCCAGGGAGAGGTTTCCAGTTGCCTGGCTATACCTATGCTTGCCTATCTCAGAAAGGCCTTCTTCAGACTACTTTCCTGAACCAGGACGAGACCATGACCAGCCAGACCAGGACAGGTTGATTTTGCAGACATTTTGCCTCTGCCACACCTTTTTGTTAAACCTGTAGTATCCAAAGATGCAATTGGAGCCATTGGACATTTTTATTTGTTCCTATTTCTTTCTTTCTTTCTTTTTTTTTTTTTTTTTTTTTTGGTTTTTTGAGACAGGGTTTCTCTGTATAGTTCTGGCTGTCCTGGAACTCACTTTGTAGACCAGGCTGGCCTCAAACTCAGAAATCCGCCTGCCTCTGCCTCCCGAGTGCTGGGATTAAAGGCGTGTGCCACCACGCCCGGCTTGTTTCTATTTCTAATGTGACAGCATTAAAGAAATATCCTTTCTCTGCTTCAGAAAAAAAAAAAAAAGAACCAGAGAGACAGACCAGTGACAGACCAGTCTGGCCTTGTTCATAATCTAAATGGTGTGGGGCTTACTTGAAAATGTGGCTTAGAATTCATATACTTACACATAGTATGAAACAATAAATTTTTGCATAAAAGTTCCTGTTGCCCATGAGTATAATCATAGCACATGGAAGCCTGAGGCAGGAGAATTGTGAGCTCACGTCTACACAGAAGATGCTATGTCAAAACCTCAAACCAAGCAACTAAAGCAATAACAATGTACTGCAAGAGGAAAAAATTACCTGCTTATCTAGAGCAGAAAGAACAAATCAAAAGTATGAAAGAGAAGACAAGAATGAACTGAAGAAAACCTATTCTGTCTTCTTACAGTAACCCTCACAGAGACTAAGCTGTAAAACACAAGCAAATCAGTGACACTCAACAGCTCCTTGCCACAAGCATACTCTGAGGCATGAGATACATCTCATTTTGCTATAAAAAATAGCAAACTTTAATCTGTGGGTATAAACAAATACCTAGAAACCAGTTTGACATCATGATAATTTAGGAAAGTAAGGTTCCTGTATAGGGCCTGTGACTGAACCAGGCATGGGTTCCTCCTGGCGAGAGGCTATCAAGTCAAGTCAGAGAGTGGTTGGTTACTTCCATAGCAGTCATGTATCATTTGACAGATTTTTGCCTAGCAAGTATGAAAACGTGTGTAAAACGTGTTTTAAAATGTATTTAAGTGATTTCAAATTCCTTAATTGCATTTTAAGGAAGAGCCACTATGGAAATAAGAAAATATTCTGTTTCACATAATTTGAAAAGGCTCCTCCATTTTAATTTATTAAAAATTGTTTACACTAAAAGTGAACAACAGAGAATTCTAAAATGATTAATTTTAAAATCATCCAAGGAGGTGGCAATATGGCTCAAGTAGAAGATGCCTGCCTTGCAAATCTGACAACCTGAGTTCAATCCTTTGATCCCATGGTGGAATGGGAGAACAAACATATGAAGATGGTCCCTGTCCATTAAAGATATACATACACTGCCACTTACACAACTACAGTAATAGGTACAACAGCAATAACACTAAGAATAAAGTTAAACATCTTTCAAAATGTTCAGTTATATAAAGATAGCCAGCTCTCCTATTCCTAATTTAATCATAACTATTACATAACTAGCAAGTATGATTCTATATTTTTCCTCAGTTTACTATAGATTCTTCTAATGACAATTATAAAACGCTCAAGGTGTCACAGTCAAACCTTTACATTGGATGGTTAGCATTTGCTTTCTACTTGATGGAAGTTATTACACAGGAGTTGTGGTTCCTGTGTTGGTGGTGGGGAATGGTTATGGTAATGTTGATTAACTTCAGAAGATCTACCTATAGCTCTTGGCACAATTCCCTTCCTTCATACTGAGTTATGCAAAATAGAAATATTAAGCTGTATCCATCTCTCTCTGTTCTGACTATAAATGCAATATAATGGGCTACTTTAAGCTCCCATCTCCTTATATTCTCTGCCATAATGGACTTGAACTTTAGATAAAATAAATCCTTTCTCTCTTCAGTAGCGTTTGACAGAGAATTTTATCACAAGATCAGGAAATAAAATAAGAAACATAGATTTCTTTGTATTTATTTTTGATTTTTGTTTAAGTGGCAATTGTATATTTCCTCATTATCATCAATAATTAATTGGTATTTAAAACTAAATAATATGAGTTTTCTGAAGGAAGTTCAAAAGTTTAAAATGTATCCCAGGATGAAGGAAATTCTCACTTATTCATATTCCTTGCATTCAGATTTGTTTTGCACTTACTAATTTCTTATTTACCCTTCAAAATAGAATGTACTTTAAAATTTTTAATTTATTATTCAAAAGTGTGTGTCACTGGACCGAGGCAGAGCCATCCAGGACCATTGACACAAAAGTGTTAGAAGTATGATTTATTTCAACGTGCTCAGTGCTGGGCAGACATATCCTGGCCAGTTTTCCACATTTTTCCATTGACATGATCAAAGGAATTTTCCTCAGGCAGGTAGAAAAGCAGCAAGACTTATGTGGCCTCTACCAGAAAGAAAATGCCCTGGAGAGTAACTCAGACTCAAGAAGGTTTAGCTAGGGTGAGATACAGTACTCACTCACATGCTACACTCTGCTGATGTTTGATGTTCTTCCTTACTATAGAGGATCTTAGAGAACAATTCTCCATGGCTCCTCATCAATAGGGTAGACATATTTTTTTTAATATAGATAATTTGTTCAGTTATCCTCTATAGACAACTAAAATGCATTCATTCAATTGTAAAAGTCACCTTTGAGATCAGGTTATAAGAACTTATCACTATATTCTAGAGCTATATTTTATTCCGTCTTGATACTCATATTTAGGCATTTGTTTTCACCTTTTTCCCCTTTTTTTTATTTATTAGGTATTTACATCATTTACACTTCCAATGCTGTCCCAAAAGTCCCCCATACCCTCCCCTCCTCACTCCCCTACCCATCCACTCCCACTTCTTGGCCCTGGCCTTCCCCTGTACAGAGGCATAGTAAGTTTGCAAGAATAAGGGGCCTCTCTTTCCAATGATGGCCGACTTGGCCATCTTCTGATATATATGCAGCTAGAGACACGAGCTGTGGGGGCACTGGATAGTTCATATTGTTGTTCGACCTATAGGGTTGCACCATTTAGCTCCTTGGGTACTTTCTCTAGCTCCTCCAGTGGGGGCCCTATGATCTATCCAATAGCTGACTGTGAGCATCCACTTCTGTGTTTGCTAGGCCACAGCATAGCCTCACAAGAGACAGCTATATCATGGTCCTTTCAGCAAAATCTTGCTAGTGTATGCAATGGTGTCAGCGTTTGGAAGCTGATTATGGGATGGATCCTCAGATATGGCAGTCTCTAGATGGTACATCCTTTCGTCACAACTCCAAACTGTGTCTCTGTAACTCCTCCCATGGGTGTTTTGTTCCCAATCCTAAGAAAGGGCAAAGTGTCCACACTTTGGTCTTCGTTCTTCTTGAGTTTCATACATTTATCAAATTGTATTTTATATCTTGGGTATCCTAAGTTTCTGAGCTAATATCCACTTATCAGTGAGTACATATTGTGTGAGTTCCTTTGTGATTGGGTTACCTCACTCAGGATGATGCCCTCCAGGTCCATCCATTTGCCAAGGAATTTCATAAATTCATTCTTTTTAATAGCTGAATAGTACTCCATTGTGTAAATGTACCACATTTTCTGTATCCATTCCTCTGTTGAGGGACATCTGGGTTCTTTCCAGCTTCTGGCTATTATAAATAAGGCTGCTATGAACATAGTGGAGCATGTGTCCTTCTTACCGCTTGGAACATCTTCTGGATATATGCCCAGGAGAGGTATTGGTGGATCCTCCTATAGTACTATGTCCAATTTTCTGACGAACTGCCAGACGGATTTCCAGAGTGATTGTACAAGCTTGCAATCCCACCAACAATGGAAGAGTGTTCCTCTTTCTCCACATCTTCACCAGCATCTGTTGTCAACTGAATTTTTGATCTTAGCCATTCTTACTGGTGTGAGGTGGAATCTCAGGGTGGTTTTGATTTGTATTTCCCTGATGATTAAGGATGCTGAACAGTTTTACAAGTGCTTCTCAGCCATTCGGTATTCCTCAGGTGAGAATGCTTTGTTTAGCTCTGAGCTATATTTTTTAATGGGGTTATTTGATTTTCTGAAGTCCACCTTCTTGAATTCTTTATATATATTGGATATTAGCCCACTCTCTGATTTAGGATAGGTAAAGATCCTTTCCCAATCTGTTGGTGACCTTTTTGTCTTATTGATGGTGTCTTTTCCCTCACAGAAGCTTTACAATTTTATGAGGTCCTATTTGTCAATTCTTGATCTTAGAGCAGAAGCCACTGTTATTCTATTCAGGAAAATTTCCCCTGTGCCCATATCTTCGAGGCTTTCCCCCACTTTTTCATCTATAAGTTTCAGTGTCTCTGGTTTTATGTGGAGTTCCTTGATCCACTTAGAATTCACCTTAGTACAAGGAGATAGGAATGGATCAATTCGCATTCTTTTAGATGATAACCACCAGTTGTGCCAGCACCATTTGTTGAAAATGCAGTCTTTTTTCAACTGGATTGTTTTAGCTCCCTTGTCAAAGATCAAGTGACCATAGGTGTGTGGGTTCATTTCTGGGTCTTCCATTCTATTCCATTGGTCTACTTGTCTGCCTGTATACAAGTACCATGCAGTTTTAACCACAATTGCTCTGAGGTACAGCTTTAGGTCAGGCATGGTGATTCCACCAGAGGTGTTTTTATCATTGAGAATAGTTTTTGCTATCCTAGGTTTTTTATTATTCCAGATAATTTGCAGATTGCCCTTTCTAATTCGTTGAAGAATTGAGTTGGAATTTTGATGGGGATTGCATTGAATCTGTAGATTGCTTTTGGCAAGATAGCCAATTTTACTATATTGATCCTGCCAATCCTTGGGCATGGGAGTTCTCTCCATCTTCTGAGATCTTCTTTGATTTCTTTCTTCAGAGACTTGAAGTTCTTATCATACACATCTTTCACTTCCTTAGTTAGAGTCATGCCAAGGTATTTTATATTATTTGTGACTATTGTGAAGGGAGTTGGTTCCCTGATTTCTTTGTCAGCCTGTTCATTATTTGTGTAGAGAAAGGCCATTGACATGTTTGAGTTAATTTTATATCCAGCTACTTCACTGAAGCTGTTTATCAGGAGTTCTCTGTTGGAATTTATAGGGTCACTTATATATACTATAATATCATCTACAAAAAGTGATATTTTGGCTTCTTCCTTTCCAATTTGTATCCTATTGATCTCCTTTTCTTGTCAAATTGCTCTGGCTAGGACTTCAAGTACTATGTTGAATAGGTAGGGAGAAAGTGGGCAGCCTTTCTAGTCCCTGAATTTAGTGGGATTTCTTCCAGCTTCTCACCATTTACTTTGATGTTGGCTACTGTTTGCTGTAGATTGCTTTTATCATGTTTAGGTATGGGCCTCGAATTCCTGATCTTTCCAAGACTTTAATCATGAATGGCTATTGGATTTTGTCAAATGCTTTCTCGGCATCTAAAGAGATGATCATGTGGTCTTTGCCTTTGAGATTCTTTATGTACTGGATTATGTTGATTCGGTTAACAAGAATTTTATCGAGTATTTTTGCATCAATATTCATAACGGAAATTGCTCTGAAGTTCTCTATCTTTGTTCGGTCTTTCTGTGCTTTAGGTATCAGAGTAATTGTGGTTTCATAGAATGGATTTGGTAGAGTACCTTCTGATTCTATTTTGTGGAATGGATTGTGAAGAACTGGAAATATATCTTCTTTGAAGGTCTGATAGAACTGTGCACTAAACCCATCTGGTCCTGGGATTTTTTTGTTGCAATACTATTAATGACTGATTCTATTTCTTTAGGGGATATAAGAATGTTTAGATCATTAACCTGATCCTGATCTAACTTTGGTACCTGGTGTCTGTCTAGAAATGTGTCCATTTCATCCAGGTTTTCCTGTTTTGTTAAGTATAGACTTTTGTAGAAGGATCTGATAGGGTTTTGTATTTCTTCAGGATCTGTTGTTATGTCTCCCTTTTCATTTCTGATTTTGTTAATTAGGATGCTCTCCCTGTGCCCACTAGTGAGTCTGGCTAAGGGTTTATCTATCTTATTGATTTTCTCAAAGAATCAGCTCCTTATTTGGTTTATCCTTTAAATAGTTCTTCTTGTTTCCACTTGGTTGATTTCACCCCTGAGTTTGATTATTTCCTGCCCTCTGCTCCTCTTGGGTGAATTTGCTTCCTTTTTTTCTAGAGCTTTTAGATGTGTTGTCAAGCTGCTAGTGTGTGCTCTCTCCAGTTTCTTTTTGGAGGCACTAAGAGCTATGAGTTCCCCTCTTAGAAATGCTTTCATTGTGTCCCATAGGTTTGGGTATGTTGTGGCTTCATTTTCATTAAACTCTAAAAAGTCTTTAATTTCTTTCTTTATTCCTTCCTTGACCAAGGTATCATTGAGAAGAGTGTTGTTCAGTTACCACGTGAAGGTTGGCTTTCCATTATTAATGTTGTTATTGAAGATCAGCCTTAGTCCATGGTGGTCTGATAGGATGCATGGGACAATTTCAATATTTTTGTATCTGTTGAGGCCTGTTTTGTGACCAATTATATGGTCAATTTTGGAGAAGGTCCCGTGAGGTGCTGAGAAGAAGGTATATCCTTTTGTTTTAGGATAAAATGTTCTGTAGATATCTGTTAACTCCATTTCTTTCATAACTTCTGTTAGTTTCTCTGTGTCCCTGTTTAGTTTCTGTTTCCATGATCTGTCCATTGATGCAAGTGGTGTGTTGAAGTCTCCCACTATTATTGTGTGAGGTGCAATGTGTTCTTTGAGCTTTACTAAAGTGCCTTTAATGAATGTGGCTGCCGTTGCATTTGGAGCATAGATATTCAGAATTGAGAGTTCCTCTTGGAGCATTTTACCTTTGATGAGTATGAAGTGTCCTTCCTTGTCTTTTTTGATAACTTTGGTTTGGAAGTCGATTTTATTCGATATTAGAATGGCTACTCCAGCTTGTTTCTTCAGACCATTTGCTTGGAAAATTGTTTTCCAGCCTTTCACTCTGAGGTAGTGTCTGTCTTTTTCCCTGAGATGGGTTTCCTGTAAACAACAGAATGTTGGGTCCTGTTTGTGTAGCCAGTCTGTTAGTCTATGTCTTTTTATTGGGGAATTGAGTCCACTGATATTAAGAGATATTAAGGAAAAGTAATTGTTGCTTCCTGTTATTTTTGTTGTTAGAGTTGCCATTCTGTTCTTTTGGCTGTCTTCTTTTTGGTTTGTTGAGGGCTTACATTCTTGCTTTTTCTAGGGTGTGATTTCCGTTCTTGTATTGGTTTTTTTCTGTTATTATCCTTTGAAGGGCTGGATTTGTGGAAAGATAATGTGTGAATTTGGTTTTGTCATGGAATACTTTGGTTTCTCCATCTATGTTAATTGAGAGTTTGGCTGGGTATAGTAGCCTGGGCTGGCATTTGTGTTCTCTTAGTGTCTGTATAACATCTGTCCAGCTCTTCTGGCTTTCATAGTCTCTTGTGAAAAGTCTGGTGTAATTCTGATAGGCCTGCCTTTATATGTTACTTGACCTTCCTTCCTTACTGCTTTTAATATTCCATCTTTATTTAGTGCATTTGTTGTTCTGATTATTATGTGTCGGGAGGAATTTCTTTTCTAGTCCAGTCTATTTGTTGTTCTGTAGGCTTCTTGTATGTTCACGGGCATCTCTTTCTTTAGGTTTGGGAAGATTTCTTCTATAATTTTGTTGAAGATATTCGCTGGCCCTTTAAGTAGAAAATCTTCATTCTCATCAACTCCTATTATCCGTAGGTTTGGTCTTCTCATTGTGTCCTGTATTTCCTGGATGTTTTGAGTTAGGATCCTTTTGTATTTTGTATTTTCTTTGATTGTTGTGCCGATGTTCTCTATGGAATCTTCTGCACCTGAATTTCTCTCTTCCATCTCTTGTATTCCGTTACTGATGCTCACATCTATGGTTCCAGATTTCTTTCCTAGGGTTTCTATCTCTCACATTGGGTTTTCTTTATTGTGTCTACTTCCCTTTTTAGGTCTAGTATGGTTTTGTTCATTTCCATCACCTGTTTATGTGTGTTTTCTTGTTTTTCTTTAGGACTTCTACCTGTTTGGTTGTGTTTTCCTGTTTTTCTTTAAGGACTTGTAACTCTTTAGCAGTGTTCTCCTATATTTCTTTAAGTGAGTTTAAAGTCCTTCTTGATTTCCTCTACAATCATCATGGATATGCTTTTAAATCCGTGTCTAGCTTTTTGGGCGTTTTGGGGTGATCAGGACTGGCTGAGGTGGGAGTGCTGGGTTATGATGATGGTGATTGGTCTTGCTTTCTGTTGGTAATATTCTTAAGTTCGCCTTTTGCCATCTGGTAATCTCTGGAGTTAGTTGTTATAGTTGTCTCTGGTTAGAGCTTCTTCCTCTCGTGATTCTGTTAGTCTCTATCAGCAGACCTGGGAGGCTAGCTCTCTCCTCTGAGTTTCAGTGGTCAGAGCAGGCAAGCTCTCCTCTTACAGGGAAGGTGCACAGATATCTGGCGTTCGGACCTGCCTCCTTGCAGAAGATGAAGTCCTGAAACAGGACCTGTCCCAGAAGCTGTGTTGCTTCGGCCTGTCACAGAAGCTGTTAGCTTCTGTAGACCACACTCTCACCTGAGCAGACTACTCTTGGAGGGATCCATGAACCAAGATGGCTCCCCCAGGTGCTCAGGCAAAGTCCTCCCGGGCAGGGCGGACACCTTTCCTCTGGCAGGGAAGGTGCCCAGATGTCTGGGGCCCGAAATGGGGTCTGCTTCAGAAGCTGTCCTCTAGGGACCTTGGGGTTGTCCGAAGACTCTGTGCCCAGGTGATCCAGTGCTGGCACCGACCAGAAGTGATTTGGACCCTGGTCAGGCTGGGTTTTCATCTTCCTTAGTGCTGTCTCAGGTCCCGTCTGATTGGATTGGAACAGAAGTTGTGTTCCATCACTGGTGGTCTAAAGATCACTTGGAGAGTCCTCTAGGGGACCTTGGGGGTGTCTGCTGACCCTGCTCCTAAGGTGACCCAGTGTTGGCACTGACTGGAAGGGACTTGTGACCCTGGTCAGGTAGAGTTTTCTGCTCCCCTAATGCTGTCTCAGATCCCATGAGATTGGATTAGAACAGAAGTTGTGTTCCACTCACTGGTGGTCCTAAGTTCGCATGGAGAGTCATCTAGGGGACCTTGGGGGTGTCTGTCGACTCTGTGCCCAAGGTCACCTGGTATTGGCGCTGACTGTAAGGGCTGTTAATAAGATTCTTACATTTGCCTTTCGCCATCTAGTAATCTCTGGAGTTAGTTGTTATTGTTGTTTCTGGTTAGAGTTTCTTCCTCTCCTGATTCTGTTAGCCTCTATCAGCAGACCTGAGTTTCAATGGTCAGAGCACTCTCTGCAGACATGCTCTCCTCTTGCAGGGAAGGTGCACAGATATCTGGCAATCGGACCTGCCTCCTGGCAGGAGATGAAGGCCGGAAACATGGCCTGTCCCAGAAGCTGTATAGCTTCTGTAGTGGGCAGTCTCACCTACACAGACTAGTCTCTGAGAGATCCCGGACCAGAGATGCCTCCCCCAGGTGCTCTGGCAAAGCCTTCCCGGGTGGGGCGGATACCTCTCCTTTGGCAAGGAAGGTGCCCAGATGTCTGGAGCGGAAAATGGGGTCTGCCTCAGAAGCTGTGTCACTTCTGCCTGTCCCAGAAGCTGTTAGGTTCTGTATTCCACACTCACACCTGCGCAGACTAGTCTCGGAGGGATCTGGGAACCAAGATGGCTCCCCCAGGTGCCTTGTTTTCAGCTTTTTAAAATATTTTTTGTTTTAATTTATATGAAAAAGTGATTATGCATGTATACTTTGGGTTTTTAATTTGTCAATACATTTTCAGAGGTACAATTAGTGGATGGTGAATCAAATAACAGTCCCTTAATTTTGATCTGCAGAATTAGACATAGTTTTATTTTCCTGACACCAGTGTAAAGCTCTCTGTGGGGGACTCATGGTCCTCTGGGCTCCACAGGGTTCCATTACTCCAGCTTTACCATTGGAAACAAACATAGACTGTACCATCGGTTTAAGCCAGCTTCATTCTACAGTTGCTGCTGTCTGTGGTTGTCATCTCATGGTTCCAGCTTCTCCAAAATGTTGACATTTATGTTTCACATATGCTGCATCTTTACCATGACTTCAAAACCAGTAACACTTTACAAAATCTTATTTTAAGTTGGGCTGCCAGCCAAGTTACAGCCTACGGACCACAGCTTCTGTATGCTGACTCTCATGAAACACTTCCAAAAAGATTTTGCCTGAAAATACTAATTTCTTCTTGATCAAACCTACATTTTTCAGTACCAGTTGACTGGAATTAATTGGTCCAGCAAAGCAAAAGTTTAACTTCAGGGTTTCTAATGTCTTGCTATTCATCGCAGACTTTTCAGCCCCAAATGACCAAAACTACAGACACTTGATTCAAAACAGCACATTAATAGCTATGTTAGAATCTTTGAGGTATTCTCAAACTTCTTCCTGAAACATCAACAACTAGGCAACCATCATCAGCATTCATCTTAACATCATTTTCGAAGTTCCCAGAGCAGCCATTTATGATTCTTTCTTTTCATCCCAAAGTTCTGAAGTCTTTCCACAAGCTTACCAAAACCAACATGGTCATAGCAAAACCAATATACTATGAGCTTGGTGTCAATTTCTGTCTCAGGGTTTCAGTTGCTGTGATAAAACACCATTATCAAAGGAACTTGTGGGAAAAGGGTTTAGTTGGCTTATAGTGGTACTCCATAATGAAAAGAGGTCAGAGCAGGGATTCAAGGCTGACATCTGGATGTAAGAACTGAAACAGAGACTATGGAGTAGTGCTGTAGAGGCTTGCATATGTTGGCTTGCTCAACATGTTTTCCTATACACCCCAGGATCTCATGCCCAGGCTGGTTGCTTCTACACCAATTATTAATCAGGAAAATGCCACACAGGTTTTTATCCAGGCCAGTCTTCTTTGGTTTTGTTTATGTGTTTTTGAGACAGGGTTTCTATGTATAGCCCTGGCTGTCCTGGAACTAACTTTGTAGACCAGGCTGGCCTTGAACTCAGAAATTTGTCTACCTCTGCCTCCCAAGTGCTGGGATTAAAGGCGTGTGCCACTACACCTGGCCATCCAGGCCAGTCTTATGAAAGGTGGTTGTTGTTCTTCAGTGAAGTTTTCTTTTCTCAGATATGTCTGTGTTTGGATCAGTTTGACAACAACCAACAGCACAATATCTCACTAGAAGAATCAATGGTCACATCAGTTTCAGAGGAGACAAACTATATTAAAACTATATCATTGTATTTGACTATGTTTTTATATGAAATCTAAGTTACTTTAGTTTTAGTAAATATGTTTTCATTTATTCTTCAAAACTTGTGTTTCAGGAAGTACTCTGATATAACATACATAAAATTTATGGCTTATGAAATATCAAACAGAGGGTATTGTTATACTTTTTAACAACATATTAGGTGATTAAGTGTACTGGAATACCAAATAAATCTACTGTGTCTGATATCCTAACAATCAAACAAGCATACTATCTTCAAACCACCAATGAACCCAGCACAGCACCTTCTGTGATGTATATTTTAATTTAGATGCAGTTCCTATTTTCATAGTAAGTTAAATGTGTATTGTAAAGTGTAAATTATTGAGCTTACTTGAGTTCAGCTCAGTGTGACCATATTACACAAGACAACCTATTTTACTTTAATGGTGGTACATGGTTCTTTAAAACCATGGATTGGATATTGGATAATATCATCTACATTGGAATATTACCTGTACTTAATGTAATAAACTTAAGAAGCATATGAATTTCATCAATCTCTATATATGTACATGTGTGTACAATTTTGTTAAATGTGTTTTTTGTAGACCTCTCAATCTTCATTTCTCTTAAAATTTTGTAAATTATATTTGGAAAAGTTTATCTAAAACTAGAACTAGAAATGATCTTTGTTGTAATGATGGGGCTTTTCTATTTGATTTGATTTGATTTGATTCCTGAGACAGGATTTCTCTGTGTCTGCCTGTCCTGGAACTAGTTTTGTTGACCAGGCTGCACTTGAACTCACAGAGTTCTGCCTGCATCTGCCTTCCAAATGCTGGGAATAAAGACATGCAGCAACACTTCCCAGCTATATTACTTTTTTATTTACTGTTTTTATAGTATGGGCTGTTTTCTTACTTTATATAAATATCTTTTTACTTTCACTATACTAGCAAAGAGATTATTTACAGAAGAGGAGAATTGGGGAGACACAGAAATTGTAATAGATGACATCTTCTGCCACACCATAGCTTGAAAAGTTCCCTTAAATTTTAGGAACTGAATTTAGATAAAATTGAGATGGATTTATTCCAAAAAGAATTCAGGACTAGCCAGAATGAAATAGAGCTAGAATTTTATTAAATATTTTCATATAGATGTCACACATGAAAATTCAAGAGACATGTGAAGAAAGAACACAGTTATAGCAGGAAAAAAGAGTCAAACTTTATTGCCATAACAGTGGTCATAAGGAGGATTTTCTTGGAGTTTGAAGCTATTGCCTTCGAAGTGCTCTTAAACAAACAAACAAACAAACAAACAAACATCCTAAATGAAATTACAGGCTAGGTCCTGAAGGGCAGATGATAGGATTTCCACTGGCAATGTCAAAGACTTGCTATCTATGCTGTAGAGAAGCAGAGGTTCTGTACTGTAAACACACATAGTGTCTAGTTTGTGATTCCCAGAAATTGTCTGGGGGAAGAAATATCTGTGACCCAAGTTCATATACCTAAGTTTATAATCAAGGAGAATATGGCTATTTGAACAGAACATGTCTGTACATGAAAGAAGCTTTCATAGAAACTGTTAACCATAATGGAAGTCCCTGTTTCTCTGAAAGACACAGACTTCCATGTTAGCAGAGCCTTTCCATCCCAAATCTCATTATTTCCTAGCCTAGCCTACTTTAACACACTTAAGTATTTTCTTTGTGCCTTTATATTAAATATCTTTGTATTTATTTTGATATTCAAAAATATTTTTACATGTTCATTGACATCATTAAGTATACACTGTACAATTTATAAGGATTTCACTACAGTGAATGAGTTTTCTGCTTTACTTACTGAAGTTCTTTCCCATTATGAAGGGTATGGATTGGTTTTTCATCACTGAATTTAAAGGGTCCTTTATATCCACCAAATACTAATTTCTCTTCAGTTGTATGATTTGTACATATTTTTTCTTCTCTTCTCTGATCTGCTTTAGATATTTTAAATTAAAAATATATTTTAGTTGTTGAAAGTATATTTTGAAGTTTTATACTTTTTAATTAATTGTGATAATTCATGTAACTTTGCATGATGAAGCAGGTTGTGATACTACATGTTTGATTCCCTAGGTAAAGCTTTTAGGATTATATAATCCATAATTTTCCTATAAAATTTGGTTTATAAAATGACAAACTATTAAATATGTATTTCAAGAAGTTTTTATGCAGTTTTTATATTTATTTCCCCTTTGTTTTCTGCTGATTTTTTTTCTCAAGAAACAATATTATGTGTTAAATGTGTATTACTATTTGAGGAATGCATATGCTGTCATTTGGAAGCTCACCCCACACATATTTGATCCCAGACTGCCTTTTCCATTAGTTTGAATATAAAGTGACAGAACTTATTCACTGAGCTTACATTAATAGATGATAAGGAGATAATATAAGGCTCTGGTATTTTTAACTTGACAGGTCCTTCAGCAGAAAAGAATACATTAAGAAATCACAGTTCACAACACAATCCATTGAGGAATTCATTAGAGAGTTTTCCTTCTACTTCATGATATGTAAAAGTTAGTACTAAGGTACAAAGATTATTATAATTTAGGAAAGCTAGGAATATTTAGCATGTGAAAATGAATAAATGAGAAGATTAAATTACTTATGATAGACTCATATGCATCTTGTTATAAATCTCATTAACTACTTCAAAGTAGTTTGATACAATTGATATGCTGAAACTTTCTGCTCTATGCCTGGGATAGCATGACACTAAACCCTTTCCTATAAATGGCATTTTTCATTTTCTTTTTTTATTTAAGTGTCATTCTTCAGTTTGTTAGGGTCTTTCAAGGCAAAATACTCCCAGTTTAATCACTCTGTTAGAGAAATACAGACTACAGCTGCTCAGGACCTGGAGTGCCTGAGGCCTCCCTTGTACAGGCTTCTTTTACTAGTGAAAGAGTTTGACAGCCCCAGGCTTTAGTGGTTCCTTAATATTTGGGGCTGCTTGTCTCCAGGAAGGCACTTGCAGAATGAATTCACAGTGAACTCAAGATTAATTTCTAACACTGCAGTGTGACCCACTTTCCTGAGAATCACTTAGACATCATCCTAAGAGCACAGGGAAGAGAAAGCAAAAAGTAAAACAAAGAAACTGGTCAACACAACCAATGAAATCTGGTGGAATATGTCAATGTTTAGTATTTGGCACAAGGCAACTTCCTCATTGACCTCCCCAGCTCATGAGCTGGGGAAACCTCTCAAAACTCCCCCAAAGCCAGGAAGTCCCTCTTAAACATCCCAATAGAGGCTTTCTTTCCAGAAAGAACAGAACTTTGCTGTCTCTGAGCTTGCTGTCAGCTAAGGATTGCAGAGGCTAAATCAGGCAAATTCAGTGATGGTTGGAGAGCCCTTTCCTCTGTTCTGCCTATATTCACTGGATCCTGGCTTTATTTTTATTCAGACTATTAAGACTATGGAGACCCTTCAGGTTCTATCGTCCCACTATTGGTTATCCCCATTGAGTCCTGGGAGCCTCCCACATCCTAGGTCTCTGGGACTTTCTATAGGTTACTCCTGACCCACACTCCCAATTCTCCTGGCCCCATGTGTTTCTCTCCTGTCTCCTCCTTACTTGTTCCTGACATCCTTTCCTCTCCCACACCCCTTTCCTACCTAGGATCTTCCCTCCCTCTGCCTCCTGTGATTAATTTGTTCCCCCTTCAAACTGGGTTTGAAGCATCCTCACTTGGGCCTTGAAGCATCCTCACTTGGGCCTTCTTTCTTTGTTAATTTTATTACTCTCTGTGGGTTATATCATGGGTGTTCTGTACTTTTTGACTAATATCCACTTATCAGTGAGTACATACTAAATACTTTTGGAACTGGGTTAGTGTACTCAGGACACTATTTTCTAGTTTCATTAATTTGCCTGAAAAATTCATGATTCCTCATTTTTAACAGCTGAATACTAGTGATCCATTATGTAAATGAATGACACTTTCTAAATCCATTCTTTGGTTGAGGGACATCTAGGTTGATTACAGTTTCTTTCTATTACGTATATATACAGTGCCCTCAATGGAGGGATAGATTCACCAACACACCTTCAAACTTTATGACACAGAATTATTCTTGTCTAAAAGAAATACAAGGACAAAAATGGAGCAGAGAGTGAAGGAAAGGCCATCCAGTGACAGGCCCAAATTGGCATCGATCCATGGGCAGGCACCAAACCCTGACACTAGGTATGCTTGCAGACAGGAGCCAGCTATGGCTGTCATCTGAGAGGCTCTACCAGCAGCTGATTGAAACAGATGCACATATTTACAACCAAGCATTGGACTGAAGACCAGTACCTCTATAGGAGACTTGCAAGAAGGATTGAAAGAACTGAAGTGGATGGCAATCCATAAGAAGAGCAATAGTGTCAATAAACTCAACCGCCCTGGGAGTGCCCAGAGATTAAGCCACCATCCAAAGAGAATGCATGGGCTTGTCCATGGATCCTATCACATATGTAGCAGAGAATTTCCTTGTCTGGCCTCAGTGGGAAAGGATGTGCCTAATCTTATACACTTGATGCTCCAAGGAATGAGGGTGCCAGGACGTGTGTTTGAGGTAAGGTGAGGTAAGGTAGGGGTGGGTACATGGTGGGTTGGGGAGAGGATGTGTAGGGGATGGGAGGTGGAAGTGGAGGGCTAGGGTATAGGGAATGGCTAGGGGTAGGAAACACCTTAGACACAAAGGAGAGGGGAGATGGGGTTAACAACTCTGGTGGGGAGGGAGCAACATTTTGAATGTAAATTAAAAAAAAAAAAAGACAAGACTACTGTGACCCTGGATTAGAAGATAGAAGTTCTATATACTCATAGGGAAGCTAAGACAACCTGAGGTTGTATGAAACTTTTGGCCTGCTAAAGCAACTGCTGACTCCTGGAGCATAGCCATGTCCCCTCTTCTATCTTGAGATGTCTGGATCAAAGATGTTCATCAAGACAGAAAACTGCTACATCCACTCCAGTAGTGACTTGAATTACAGGTTTGGAAACCTGGAAGCTGTCCTGAGGCAGAGTTTCACGGCAACAGCCTCTTGGAACCTTGGCATTCCCATAGCCCATATACTCAAAACCTGACCCCACATTAGTCTGGTGTTTGGATCCCTGTGCTCTCTTTTAGTATTGTTTTATTATAAGTCCCTTTAAGGATTGATTTTTACATATAGCTAAGTCTTCGCCAGTGTTCCAATGGTTCCTAGAAATTCCTTGAAGCTGACCCTGAGCTTGGAATTCAGTAAGAATGTTACCTATTCAGTAAAACTCAAACTTACTTCTAGTAGAGACAGTGAAACTAATTAGGCATTACACTTTACTTGAACAGAGCAAGAAAAGCTCAGGGCTAGTCTGCATAGGTATTACTTAGGACAATAGCCTAGTCACACCCAAATACAGGAATACACAATGGCCTAGGAAATAGGTGGGTTGTAGTATTATTCATGAAAGGGTTAGCAGAATGGAATTCCCTTCATGCAGTTTTTTTTCACTAGGACCAAAGGAATAGCATAATGAGATATTTACTCAAGAACCCCTGGTGGTGGGTTTAACAATAGACTAGCATTGCATCAGAGCATTCACCTGGCTCCTGTGTTAAGCTGATCTTAATTAGGGTTGTTTCTATTCTCAGTTGTAAACATGGCCTGGTTCCTGCCATCTTTTTTTTTTTTTTGATATTTTTTTATTACATATTTTCCTCAATTACATTTCCAATGCTATCCCAAAAGTCCCCCATATGCTGCCCCCCACTTCCCTACCCACCCATTCCCATTTTTTGGCCCTGGCGTTCCCCTGTACTAGGGCATATAAAGTTTGCATGTCTAATGGGCCTCTCTTTCCAGTGATGGCCTACTAGGCCATCTTTTGATACATATGCAGCTAGAGTCAAGAGCTCAGGGGTACTGGTTAGTTCATAATGTTGTTCCACCTACAGGGTTGCAGATCTCTTTAGCTCCTTGGATACTTTCTCTAGCTCCTCCACTGGGGGCCCTGTGATCCATCCAATAGCTGACTGTGAGCATCCACTTCTGTGTTTGCTAGGCCCTGGCATAGTCTCAGAAGAGCCAGCTATATCTGGGTCCTTTCAGCAAAATCTTGCTAGTGTATGCAATGGTGTCAGCATTTAAAAGCTGATTATGGGATGGATCCCTGGATATCGCAGTCTCTAGATGGTCCATCCTTTCGTCACAGCTCCAAACTTTGTCTCTGTAACTTCTTCCATGGGTGTTTTGTTCCCAATTCTTAGAAGGGGCAAAGTGTCCACACTTTGGTCTTCGTTCTTCTTCAGTTTCATGTGTTTTGCAAATTGTATCTTATATCTTGGCTATACTAAGTTTCTGGGCTAATATCCACTTATCATTGAGTACATATCATTTGAGTTCTTTTGTGATTGTGTTACCTCACTCAGGATGATGCCCTCCAGGTCCAACCATTTGCCTAGGAATATCATAAATTCATTCCTTTTAATAGCGGAGTAGTAGTACTCCATTGTGTAAATGTACCACATTTTCTGTATCCATTCCTCTGTTGAGGGACATCTGGGTTCTTTCCAGCTTCTGGCTATTATAAATAACGGTGCTATGAACATAGTGGAGCATGTGTCCTTCTTACCGGTTGGGACATCTTCTGGATATATGCCCAGGAGAGTTATTGCGGGATCCTCTGGTAATACTATGTCCAATTTTCTGAGGAACTGCCAGACTGATTTCCAGAGTGGTTGTTCAAGCTGGTGAAAGAAGTAAAACGTAAAAACAAAATTCTAGGACTTTAGGCCCAAGCTTGGGAATGTGGCCTCTGTGGCTCAGTGCTCCGAGGTGTGCTGGTCATAAAACAGATAGCGACATTCCTTCCTCCACCTACCCGCTTCCTGTGTTCAAAGAGTGTTCATTCAAAGAATGGCACCCTGACCATTACTGGAACCTGCAATGCAAATGTGCTATTGTTAGGGGCTCTTAGATTGTTAGGGGCTCTTAGAAACTGTCTTGAGAGATAACCTGACACTTGTGACTTTGCACTTCCTTTTGACTCTTAACTGGTATTTTTGGTATCTTCCAACAACGCCCTCCCCACCTCCTTGAGTTGTGGTTTCTTCCTTTAAATACCCCCTTATCCAGCTACTCGGGGCGCCATGGTCCTCTTCCCCTGCGTGGTGTATGACTGTGGGCCCTAGAGCACTCTTGAATAAAAATCCTCTTGCAGTTTGCAGCAAGACCGTTTCTTGTGGGTGATTTTGGGGTGTCGCCTCTCCTGAGTCAGAATGTGGGGGAGTCCTCACGTTGTGGGTCTTTCATTGGCAATCCCACCAAAAATGGAGGAGTGTTCTTCTTTCTCCACATCCTCGCCAGCATCTGCTGTCACCTGAATTTTTGATCTTAGCCATTCTGACTGGTGTGAGATAGAATCTCAGGGTTGTTTTGATTTGCATTTCTCTGATGATTAAGGATGCTGAACATTTTTTTCAGGTGCTTCTCAGCCATTCAGTATTCCTCAGGTGAGAATTCTTTGTTTAGCTCTGAGCCCCATTTTTTAATGGGGTTATTTGATTTTCTGGAGTCCACCCTCTTGAGTTCTTTATATATATTGGATATTAGTCCCCTATCTGATTTAAGATAGGTAAAGATCCTTTCCCAATCTGTTGGTGGTCTTTTTGTCTTATTGATGGTGTCTTTTGCCTTGCAGAAGCTTTGCAGTTTCATGAGGTCCCATTTGTCAATCCTTGATCTTACAGCACAAGCCATTGCTATTCTATTCAGGAATTTTTCCCCTGTGCCCATATCTTCGAGGCTTTTCCCCACTTTCTCCTGTATAAGTATCAGTGTCTCTGGTTTTATGTGAAGTTCTTTGATCCACTTAGATTTTACCTTAGTACAAGGAAATAGGAATGGATCGATTCTACATGATAACAACCAGTTGTGCCAGCACCAGTTATGGAAAAATGCTGTCTTTCTTCCACTGGATATGGTTTTAGCTCCCTTGTCGAAGATCAAGTGACCGTAGGTGTGTGGGTTCATTTCTGGGTCTTCAATTCTATTCCATTGGTCTACTTGTCTGTCACTATACCAGTACCATGCAGTTTTTATGACAATTGCTCTGTAGTAAAGCTTTAGGTCAGTCCTGCCATCTTTTTATGAATACATTTTCTTGTTTTGTGTTAAGAACTAGTATACCTTGGGGATGTAGTTGCCTAGCCATCTTGTTTTCCTTCTGTATTAAAAGCCTGGTGTTTGCTTGGAAAAAAATACTTTCAGATTCAGCACTCCCTTGTGTTTTTGTCTGTTCGTTTGTCACCCCCCCCCCCGCCTCCACACCAACCCCATGCCCACCTGCCGGAACCCCTAATTTCCTATGAATTGAGAGAGGCCGACTGAGCCCAACAGCAGAAAACTGGACACATGTCAGCTCCAAGTCTGTTTGCAAAGGACACAAGTGGACTGACAACTGAACACTTGGGATGTAATAGTGTGAAAAAAAGTAGAGGTGGTAATCAGTCAATTAGAACAAACTGCATTTGCCAAAGTAAGCATAGGCTTTTATGGTGGCCCTTCAAAGGAGGCTGTGAAGTGGAGAGTGAGACAGTTAGAATGTCTGTTGAGCTTAGTAAAAATATTACATGACCTATCAAATCATTTCTTCCAAAGACAGATTGATGCTCTAAAGTATTAAAAAACACTACAGCTATAAGCTTTCAAGATATTAGATTTAATAATATCATTCTAAATAAAGTGTACTTAATAGGTATCATGCATACATGGTGTCCAACCATGGGAGAATGCTCATGCTTATCAAGGGCTTGTAGAGCAGTTCAATATTGTCTATAAACTGGGTCTCTGTCAGTGTTTTGGATTATTTTGTTAGGTTCAGCTTATTTGCCTTATTTTATTGTTGAAAATTAAATTTGTATATATTGTCATAATTTGGTTTCTCTTTCTGAGGTAAAGATCATGACCAAACAAAACTTGAAGAAAAAAATATTTCTTTGCCTTAGAATTTACAGTTCCCTGTTGAGGGAAGTTAGAACACAATCTTGAGTCATGAACCTGGAGGGAGGCATAGATGGGGATGGCACTTGCTAGACTGCTTCCCATGGCCTGTTTGCTTTCTTATAAAACACAGGACTACTTGCTCAGAGATACACTGCCCACAGCGGGCTGGACACTCTCACAAAAATTGTTAATCAAGAAAATGTTCCATACATTTACCTACAGGCCAGTCTGATAGAGGCATTTTCTCAGTTTAGGTTCGTACTTCTCAGGTGACCATGCCTAACTTACATTAAGCCTACAAAACAAACAAACAAACAAACAAAAAACCCAAAACACCTCACTAGGACATATATCCTAGACAAAGTATGCCATGGTCTATTTGAATTCTTCTTCACTGGTATCTATGTTCTTTGGAGAGGGGGATAAACTGTTTTGAATGGAAAACAAAAAAAAAAAGAGCCTGTAATAACTGAAGAACTATTTACTGATAGGATGTATTTGTTTTCTAACACATCATCTGATTCCCTTGCCACACTTCCTCCCAAAATAGTGCTCCCAGGAAGAACCCAGGAGTAGCTATCTGAAAGGGTGCCTCCTACTTACCAGGCAGCTACAGCAGAGAAAGAAATGTACTGTGAATAGTAATATTTTTCCTCATACTTGAAGAACAGTGAGTAGACTGCCAATTTGCCATTGGCTATTTTAACTTCATTAAATAGGTTTTTTCATTCCTGCTTTACTTACAGATACAAATTTTATTTATTTTGAGAACTGTCCATTTTCATATTTATTGGTTTAATTATTTTCATATTACAGTACTTTTAAGGAACCTCAATATTCTGTGACAGATTTTTGATCAAGTTGTTTGCATTAAAAGTATTCATTAGGAAAAATCTGATTACTTAAAAATATCTCTCACAAGAACACAAACACATAAACACACACACACACACACACACACACACACACCAGGATCCACAAAACATTGAAATAGTAATATTTTCTTTCATTTCCTTCCAGATGATTTACAATACATTGTTATGAAGTTTACCTTGTGGGACATCAATGAGAGGAGAGGCCCTTGGTCTTGGGAAGGACCACGATGTAGGGGAATGCCAGGACAGGGAAGCAGGAGTGGGTGCATTAGTGAGCAGGGGGAGGGGGGAAGAGATAGGGGGATTGGAGGGGAAATTAGGAAAGGGGATAAAATTTGAAATGTAAATAAAGAAAATATCTAATAAAAAAAGAAACCCTAAAAATATAATAAAGTAAAACGAAAGTGTCCAGTTGAGATGAACATCTCTGAGATGGGACTTTTCTTCCACCACTGACTTCATCTTAAATCCATGACTTCTTATCACTAATGAAACAACTTACATTTACTCACCCAGGGTATGAATAGTTGTAGTCCCAGGATAGGATCATCTTTTGATTTTCAAAAACATTGTTGCTAAATAATATTGTCAGAATAGCTCCAGTTTCTCTGCCATATGTTATTTCCAATTTAAAAATATATTCATGAAAACAATCAGATTAGTACATGACTTAAAATCTACACATGCTTTTATTGAGTTAAATTCTTGGTCAAGTGTGTTTTATTAATCCCATTTTTGTAACAAATATATAAGACACTGTTTAGTAAAAAACACGTATTTAAGAAGTGGGATAGAGTTTCTGTTTTTCTATTTGCTTTATGAATAATGTATTTTATATTTATCTCAGAAAGCTTCACTGAAAATGTTCAAGTTGGTGAGTTTTTACATTCCCCCAGATTTTCTTGGGTATATCAATGAAACTCTTGAGGAATGGAATTGAGATTTTTAACCAGGAGTTGTTTTAAATCCAGAGACTTCTAAGGGAGAGCATTGGCTCTTCAGGCTAGGAAATAGGAAATAAGAAAATAGACTGGCCAGTTATGACCACATGAGCTAAAGTATTCATTATTCCTAAATATATTCTGACTTATAATCATCTTCATGGAGGTTGAAATTTGTCTTCCAAGTATTTAGAATGATGTGTCTGGGTGTACAGAAGCAGTATAAACTATAATATATAGTATATTTAGTATGCATATATTATACATACACCATATGATAGATAGACTGTAGAAGAAGAAGTAACAGGCTGCAATGTAAAAGCAAGACAAACAGAGAAATGGGAAGCTGAAACTTTCATCACCTAAGACACTTTCACCTTTATGTAGCTTTAGCTGAATATCTGGACATTTATTTTCATATTTGTAATAACCTGAAACCTCAGTAAATACATTTTAATATGTAAAGGATAATAAGCAGAAATGGGCTTTTAAAAGCTTAATGATACTTAAACTAATTATTTAGAAGTGCAAATTTCACCATTTATCCAAGATCATCAAGCCTCCAGGAATGACTGATTGGGCCACTCTATGTGTAATGCGATTTAAATGCAATAACTTGAAAGTGTTCAATGAAATATGGCCTCCTTCCTTTGCAATCTATAATTAAAATGTCAATTTTATCTCAGCAATCTATGTAAATTTACACTTAGATTGAGCAAATAAAGTTTTTTATTATAGCCTAAAGTATTTATTGTTCTCTTTTATGATTGGGCATTTTTACGGGGAGGAGAAAGTATGGAAGCAGAGAGGCTTTGGGAAAACAGCTTTGTAATTGGTAATAAAGTTGCAACTGCAGCTTTCTCCTGTGAGGTGTAGATGGCTTTCAAAACCTCTCCAATATCATATGAAAGAGCTTGCTTAAACATAGAGAAGCCAATAACATTAAAAGGGTATACATGTTTTCTCTGGTCATCATGGACATGCTATAATGGCACTATCTGAGGAAATATGTTGGCATGCATTCCATGTGGCTAGTCAGAATATAAAAATCAGCCTAGGTTTTCAATGTTACTCTGTCTCCCCATTTAAAGATATTTTACTAGCCATAGCAGCTGGGAAAACTCATTAAACATTACTGGAAATGAGCCTCACTTTGTTTTTATTATCAGTGCAGTGACACATCCTCCTGGACTGCTTAAGGGAACTGTCCAAGAAAGGATTTTTTTCTTGGCACTCATTTTTTATAAAGTTGCATATTGTTGTGAAAACAAACACTGTAAAATCAGAAGATATTTTTCATTCTCGCCTTGGCATGTGAGTGGCTGTGGTTGGAAGGATGAAATTTATGTTTCAGGCAATTTGCGTATCTTAGGAAGATGTTTTACATACTCACATTCCTCCTACTGTTCAGTACTGGTTTCTAGAAGTATTGCTGCCAGGGCAGTCTTCTCTCATGGAGATTCCTGTGAATGGGAGAAGGGATAGAACAAGAGCAAGACCTTTTGGCAAAGGCAGATCATTTTTCTTAATGAGTCAAAAATTCTTGGGGAGTCAATGAAATTAGAAAAGGATCATTTCTATATATACTGTTTCAAAAGTTGACTTTCATCCTCAACAGGAGAAATACAACTGAAGTGTATGATTAAATGTTTATGCAAACTTAAAGAGAAATAAAAATTCAAGTACTTCCAGACTCATCCAATTTGGACATTGGCATTGGTCCTAACACATCTTGCTTTCCTTTCTCTACAAGTATCGCCCTCATTCCCTCAACTCTTCCCTATTCCTTGCTCTTTTAGTATTTCCAAAGATGCAAATGTTAATCTCACTATCAGCTATACTGAGACCAAGATCTTCACATCATACAGGAAGTGTTTTGTGAATCTCTTCAGAATCTAATAACACATTAGTCAACAAGAAAAAGGAGTTTATGACTGATTTTTGTGCAATTAAAAAAATTGTCTTAAGTTTTAATTAAGACTCAAGTTTTAAAGGTTAAAGATGTATTTCAGGGGTAGTCTGGCTATCATGTTTTCATAACACCCTGGATTTGGTTCTCAACAGAATATTGATAGTTTTAATGAGAATGACTCCCACGGGCTCATATACTTGAACCCTTGGTCCTTATTGGTGGGACTAGTTTTGGAAAAAGTTGTCAACTTTTTGGAGGAGGTGTATCACTGGGGATGGACTATGAGATTTCAGAAGTTAACAATAGACTCAGTGTCTTTTTCTCTTTCTGTCTTGTGACTAGGATCAGAGTAAACTCTCAACTATTATCCTAGCATCATATCAACCTGACTGCTGCCATGTTCGAGTCATAATAGACTCACCCTCTGGAATGTAAGCAAGATTCCAATTAAAGGCTTTTAACTAAGACACTGTAAATAAGCTGTAATAAAAATTTACAGATTCTACCAAAGTAATATGCTTAGGAGAAGTTATAAATTCATTCAATAACTGGTTACCATCTCATAATGTAGTACATTCTATAGAACATGTGAAATGAATATGGCATTGAAAGCCCACATCTTTTATTCATGGCCAAATATTAATATAATCATACATTGTTTTTCCATTTTAAAAAGGAGATAGACACCAATATAGTTGGAACCTATATAGTTACCCCATTTCCCAAGGTCCTTCCCATTGCAACTAAAAAATCCTTCAATATAACACAAAATACCTAGAAAACCTCAGAGACATGGAAAGGGGAAGTAGTAACTCTTTATGGCCATAGAATGTGAGAAGCAACATAAAAATTTACGCAGTGGATTTATTTTCTCATTAATTGTGCTACAGTTCCATTAATTATGCTAATGAGATGCATGCTTATTAATTATTTGAATTTTATGGAAGTTTTACATTTAAATCATCAAGTTGATACCACCAGTAGGCATAGACAAAAATGTCCAAATGAAATCACTTCCTCCGAGCAGACCAGTTTGAGAAAAAAACAAACAACATTTTGGAATTGTTTATTTGGTCAATATTTTTTCTTATCCAAACAGAAATGAGAAACTACCTCTCCCTTTTGTCAAAGCTGTGGAAGCACTCTGTGGAGAACTGATTTACACAGTCCTGAGGTCCATGACAATGGTGACCATATGCTAACACCCCTCTATAATGACTCAGGAAACTGCCCCATGCCTGCCTTAATCTTTTCTCTATACAGGAGTTGCACAGTACAGTCCTGAGAACAGGATGTCAGGTGGGCTGGTTAGTCAATAGTTAATGTAGGAAGGCTCAGATAATGGTGGGTGATACTATTCTTGGGTAGGGAAGTTCTGTGTTGTATAAGAAAGTGCATAAAGGAAACCAGTAAGAAGCTTCCTTCCATGGGTTTTTGCTTCATTTTCTGGCTCCAGGTTCCTCCTTGAGTGTCAATATTCATGATGGAACCTCTCCTGAAAGGTATAATAACCTTTTTCTTCCCCAAATGTCTTTTGATCATCATGGATCTATCACTACAATAGAGAAGCAAAGTAATGCAGTACATAAGTACTAGTATCTTTAAAATAATTGAAATGTAGAGTACTAGATGTAACACTATTTACTATTCTATAGAGAATTTGATTTGACTCATCTCATATAAATCAAACTGTGTCTTTCAAGTCCTGCAAAAAGATTGGTCTTCATCCTTATGTAATCATTATCAGTTAGAGAAATTAGATCTTAAACCACTTAGAAGTGGATTCTTTATGGATGCAAAATGTGAAAACTGGAAGGTCTTTTCTGGGTATGGTATAGAATAAGAACTATGTAAAAATTTAACTTTAATATGTCTACACACATACATGTAGCAACAATCAACAAAGAAAAAGAGGATGTCAAAATAAGAATGAAGTTGCAAGAGACACTTCTGATGGTCTGATCTTGGGAGGTTGGAGAGAAGAGACTAATAAGAAAGTGAAGTAATTATATTTCAAAAAATGTTTATTTGAAAAGGAGAGAGGGCAGCTGGGGCGCAGGGTCAGCTGACACTCGCCAGCTACCCACAACACCCGCCACAGGATCTTAAGACTTCTGGTGAGTGGAGCACAGCTTCTGCTCCAATCCAATTGCGCGGGACCTGAGACTGCATTAGTTAGGGAAGCAGAAACCAGCGTGAGTAGGACCACAGGCCTCATCCGGCCGGATCAGCGCCGGGGTAGCAGGAGCGCAGGGTTGCCTGACACCCGCCAGCTACCCACGACCCCCGCCGCAGGATTTTGGGACTGCTGGTGAGTGGAACACAGCTTCTGCTCCAATCCAATTGCACGGGACCTGAGACTGCATTAGTTAGGGAAGCAGAAACCAGCCCGAGTAGGGCCACAGGCCTCATCCGGCCGGATCAGCGCCAGGGTAGCGGTAGCGCAGGGTTGCCTGACACCCGCCAGCTACCAACGACCCCCCCGCCGCAGGATTTTGGGACTGCTGGTGAGTGGAACACAGCTTCTGCTCCAGTCCAATCACGCGGGACCTGAGACTGCTCTGGTTGGGGAGAGAGAAATCCGGCCTACATAGGGCCTCAACCCTCTTCCGGTCAGAAAAGCACCAGGGCAGCTGGGGCGCAGGGTCAGCTGACACTCGCCAGCTACCCACAACACCCGCCACAGGATCTTAAGACTTCTGGTGAGTGGAGCACAGCTTCTGCTCCAATCCAATTGCGCGGGACCTGAGACTGCATTAGTTAGGGAAGCAGAAACCGGCCTGAGTAGGAACACAGGCCTCATCCGGCCGGATCAGCACCGGGGTACCAGGAGCACAGGGTTGCCTGACACCCGCCAGCTACCCACGACCCCCGCCGCAGGATTTTGGGACTGCTGGTGAGTGGAACACAGCTTCTGCTCCAATCTTTAAACAGTGACAATGATAACAACTAACCCCAGAGATTACCAGATGGCGAAAGGTAAACGTAATAATCTTACTAACAGAAACCAAGACCACTCACCATCATCAGAACCCAGCACCCCCACTTCGCCCAGTCCAGGGCACCCCAACACACCGGAAAAGCTAGACACGGATTTAAAAGCATATCTCCTGATGATGATAGAGGACTTCAAGAAGGACTTTAATAACACACTTAAAGAAATGCAGGCGAACACTGCTAAACAGGCAGAAGACAATAAAGAGGAAGCACAAAAATCCCTTAAAGAATTGCAGGAGAACACTGCTAAAGAGTTACAAATCCTTAAAGAAAAACAGGATAACATAATCAAACAGGTAGAAGTCCTTAATGAAAAACAGGAAAACACATCCAAACAGATGATGGAAATGAACAAAACGATACTAGACCTAAAAAGGGAAGTAGACACAATAAAGAAAACCCAAAATGAGGCAACACTGGAGATAGAAACCCTAGGAAAGAAATCTGGAACCATAGATACGAGCATCAGCAACAGAATACAAGAGATGGAAGAGAGAATCTCAGGTGCAGAAGATTCCATAGAGAACATCGGCACAACAATCAAGGAAAATGTAAAATGCAAAAAGATCCTAACTCAAAACATCCAAGAAATACAGGACGCAATGAGAAGACCAAACCTACGGATAATAGGAGTGGATGAGAATGAAGATTTTCAACTCAAAGGACCAGCAAACATCTTCAACAAAATTATAGAAGAAAACTTCCCAAATCTAAAGAAAGAGATGCCCATGAACATACAAGAAGCCTACAGAACTCCAAATAGACTGGACCAGAAAAGAAATACCTCCCGACACATTATAATCAGAACAACAAATGCTCTAAATAAAGATAGAATACTAAAAGCAGTAAGAGAAAAAGGCCAAGTAACATATAAAGGCAAGCCTATCAGAATTACACCAGATTTTTCACCAGAGACTATGAAAGCCAGAAGATCCTGGACGGATGTTATACAGACACTAAAAGAACACAAATTACAGCCCAGGCTACTATACCCAGCCAAACTCTCAATTAACATAGATGGAGAAACCAAAGTATTCCACGACAAAACCAAATTCACACATTATCTCTCCACGAATCCAGCCCTTCAAAGGATAATAACAGAAAAAAACCAATACAAGGACAGGAACCACGCCCTAGAAACAACAAGAAGGTAATCCCTCAACAAACCTAAAAGAAGACAGCCACAAGAACAAAATGCCAACTTTAACAACAAAAATAACAGGAAACAACAATTACTTTTCCTTAATATCTCTTAATATCAATGGACTCAACTCCCCGATAAAAAGACATAGACTAACAAACTGGCTACACAAACAAGACCCAACATTTTGCTGCTTACAGGAAACTCAACTCAGAGAAAAGGATAGACACTACCTCAGAATGAAAGGCTGGAAAACAATTTTCCAAGCAAATGGCATGAAGAAACAAGCTGGAGTAGCCATTCTAATATCTGATAAGATTGACTTCCAACCCAAAGTCATTAAAAAAGACAGGGAGGGACACTTCATACTCATCAAAGGTAAAATCCTCCAAGAGGAACTATCAATCCTGAATATCTATGCTCCAAATACAAAGGCAGCCACATTCATTAAAGAAACTTTAGTAAAGCTCAAAGCACACATTGCACCTCATACAATAATAGTGGGAGACTTCAACACACCACTTTCACCAATGGACAGATCATGGAAACAGAAACTAAACAGGGACACAGTGAAACTAACAGAAATTATGAATCAAATGGATCTGGCAGATATCTACAGAACATTCTATCCTAAAACAAAAGGATATACCTTCTTCTCAGCACCTCATGGTACCTTCTCCAAAATTGAACACATAATTGGTCACAAAGCAGGCCTCAACAGATATAAAAATATTGAAATTGTCCCATGCATCCTATCAGATCACCATGGACTAAGGCTGATCTTCAATAACAAAATAAATAATAGAAAGCCAACCTTCACGTGGAAACTGAACAACACTCTTCTCAATGATACCTTGGTCAAGGAAGGAATAAAGAAAGAAATTAAGGACTTTTTAGAGTTCAATGAAAATGAAGCCACAACATACCCAAACTTATGGGACGCAATGAAAGCATTTCTAAGAGGAAAACTCATAGCTCTGAGTGCCTCCAAGAGGAAACTAGAGAGAGCATACATTAGCAGCTTGACAACACACCTAAAAGCACTAGAACAAAAGGAAGCAAATTCACCCAAGAGGAGTAGATGGCAGGAAATAATCAAACTCAGGGGTGAAATCAACCAAGTGGAAACAAGAAAAACTATTCAAAGAATCAACCAATCAAGGAGCTGGTTCTTTGAGAAAATCAACAAGATAGATAAACCCTTAGCCAGACTCACTAGAGGGCACAGGGAAAGCATTCTAATTAACAAAATCAGAAATGAAAAAGGAGACATAACAACAGATCCTGAAGACATCCAAAACACCATCACATCCTTCTACCAAAGGCTATACTCAACAAAACTGGAGAACCTGGATGAAATGGAGAAGTTCCTAGACAGATACCAGGTACCAAAGTTGAATCAAGATCAGGTTAATGATCTAAACAGCCCTATATCCCCCAAAGAAATAGAAGCAGTCATTAATAGTCTCCCAACTAAAAAAAGCCCAGGACCAGATGGGTTTAGTGCAGAGTTCTATCAGACCTTCAAAGAAGATCTAATCCCAGTTCTTCACAAACTATTCCACAAAATAGAAACAGAAGGTACTCTACCCAACTCATTCTATGAAGCCACAATTACTCTGATACCTAAACCACAAAAAGACCCAACAAAGATAGAAAACTTCAGACCAATATCCCTTATGAATATTGATGCAAAAATCCTCAATAAAGTTCTTGCTAACCGAATCCAAGAACACATCAAAACAATCATCCATCCTGACCAAGTAGGTTTCATCCCAGGGATGCAGGGATGGTTCAATATATGGAAATTCATCAACGTAATCCAGTATATAAACAAACTCAAAGACAAAAACCACATGGTCATCTCGATAGATGCGGAAAAAGCATTTGACAAGATCCAACACCCATTCATGATAAAAGTCTTGGAAAGATCAGGAATTCAAGGCCCATACCTAAACATGATAAAAGCAATCTACAGCAAACTAGTAGCCAACATCAAAGTAAATGGTGAGAAGCTTGAAGCAATCCCTCTAAAATCAGGGACTAGACAAGGCTGTCCACTTTCTCCATACCTATTCAACATTGTACTTGAAGTCCTAGCCAGAGCAATTCGACAACAAAAGGAGATCAAAGGGATACAAATGGGAAAAGATGAAGTCAAAATATCACTTTTTGCAGATGATATGATAGTATATATAAGTGACCCTAAAAATTCCACCAGAGAACTCCTAAGCCTGATAAACAGCTTCGGTGAAGTAGCTGGATATAAAATTAACTCAAACAAATCAATGGCCTTTCTCTACACAAAGAATAAACAGGCTGAGAAAGAAATTAGGGAAACAACACCCTTCTCAATAGTCACAAATAATATAAAATATCTTGGCGTGACTCTAACTAAGGAAGTGAAAGATCTGTATAATAAAAACTTCAAGTCTCTGAAGAAAGAAATTATAGAAGATCTCAGAAGATGGAAAGATCTCCCATGCTCATGGATTGGCAGGATCAACATTGTAAAAATGGCTATCTTGCCAAAAGCAATCTACAGATTCAATGCAATCCCCATCAAAATTCCAAATCAATTCTTCAACGAATTAGAAAGTGCAATCTGCAAATTCATCTGGAATAACAAAAAACCTAGGATAGCAAAAACTCTTCTCAAGGATAAAAGAACCTCTGGTGGAATCACCATGCCGGACCTAAAGCTCTACTACAGAGCAATTGTGATAAAAACTGCATGGTACTGGTATAGTGACAGACAAATAGACCAATGGAATAGAATTGAAGACCCAGAAATGAACCCACACACCTATGGTCACTTGATCTTCGACAAGGGAGCTAAAAACATCCAGTGGAAGAAAGACAGCATTTTCAACAAATGGTGCTGGCACAACTGGTTGTTAACATGTAGAAGAATGCGAATCGATCCATTCCTATCTCCTTGTACTAAGGTCAAGTCTAAGTGGATCAAGGAACTTCACATAAAACCAGAGACACTGAAACTTATAGAGGAGAAAGTGGGGAAAAGCCTTGAAGATATGGGCACAGGGGAAAAATTCCTGAATAGAACAGTAATGGCTTGTGCTGTAAGATTGAGAATTGACAAGTGGGACCTCATGAAACTACAAAGCTTCTGCAAGGCTAAAGACACCATCAATAAGACAAAAAAACCACCAACAGATTGGGAAAGGATCTTCACCTATCCTAAATCAGATAAGGGACTAATATCCAATATATATAAAGAACTCAAGAAGGTGGACTCCAGAAAGTCAAATAACCCCATTAAAAAATGGGGCTCAGAACTGAACAAAGAATTCTCACCTGAGGAATACCGAATGGCAGAGAAACACCTGAAAAAATGTTCAACATCCTTAATCATCAGGGAAATGCAAATCAAAACAACCCTGAGATTCCACCTCACACCAGTCAGAATGGCTAAGATCAAAAATTCAGGTGACAGCAGATGCTGGCGAGGATGTGGAGAAAGAGGAACACTCCTCCATTGTTGGTGGGATTGCAAGCTTGTACAACCACTCTGGAAATCAGTCTGGCGGTTCCTCAGAAAATTGGACATAGTACTACCGGAGGATCCAGCAATACCTCTCCTGGGCATATATCCAGAAGATGTCCCAACCGGTAAAAAGGACACATGCTCCACTATGTTCATAGCAGCCCTATTTATAATAGCCAGAAGCTGGAAAGAACCCAGATGTCCCTCAACAGAGGAATGGATACAGAAATTATGGTACATTTACACAGTGGAGTACTACTCAGCTATTAAAAAGAATGAATTTATGAAATTCCTAGCCAAATGGATGGACCTGGAGGGCATCATCTTGAGTGAAGTAACACAATCACAAAAGAACTCATACAATATTTATTCATTGATAAGTGGATATTAGCCCAAAACTTAGGATACCCAAGATATAAGATACAATTTGATAAATGCATGAAACTCAAGAAGAATGAAGACCAAAGTGTGGACACTGTGCACCTTCATAGAATTGGGAACAAAACACCCAGGGAAGGAGTTACAGAGACAAAGTTCGTAGCTGTGATGAAAGGATGGACCATTTAGAGACTGCTGTATCCAGGGATCCGTCCCATAATCAGCTTCTAAACGCTGACACCATTGCATACACTAGCAAGATTTTGCTTAAAGGACCCAAATATAGCTGTCTCTTGTGAGACGATGCCGGGGCATAGCAAACACAGGAGTGGATGTTCACAGTCAGCTATTGGATGTATTACAGGGCTCCCAATGGAGAAGCTAGAGAAAGTACCCAAGGAGCTAAAGGGATCTGCAACCCTATTGTTGGAACAACATGATGTACTAACCAGAACCCGGAGCTCTTGTCTCTAGCTGCATATGTATCGAAAGATGGCCTAGTCGGCCATCATTGGAAAGAGAGGCCCATTGGACTTGCAAACTTTATATGCCCCAATATAGGGGAATGCCAGGGCCAAAAGAATGGGAATGGGTGGGTAGGGAAGTGGGGGGCGCTATGGGGGACTTTTGGGATAGCATTGGAAATGTAATTGAGGAAAATATGTAATAAAAATATTAAAAATCAAAAAAAAATAAAAGGAGGAAAACAACTGTAGAATGGATAAACTAAGCTTAAAAAGTCATTGGGAATACATTTTAATAAAAAAGAAATGAATAATAAAGCAGAAAGTCATATGAAAATAAAATTTTAAAAGCACACTATACATTGTAAAAACCAGAAAATAATTTGGAAATTTTAATACTAAAGAAATGTTTATCCATAAAGTTAGTAAGATCCGAAAAGAATGACAAATATAAAGAAAGTGAAAATACTCAGCTACTGCATTGAAGCTGTTTATCAGGTTTAGGAGTTCTCTGGTGGAAATTTTAGGGTCACATATCTACAATATCATATCATCTGCAAATAGTGATATTTTTACTTCTTCCTTTCCAATTTGTATACCCTTGATCTTCTTTGGTGTCGAATTGCTGTGGCTAGGACATCAAGTACTATATTGAATAGATAGGGAGAAGGTGGGCAGCCTTGTCTAGTCCCTAATTTTAGTGGGATTGCTTCGAGTTTCTCTCCATTTATTTTGATGTTGGCTACTGGTTTGCAGTAGATTGCTTTTATTATGTTTATGTATGGCCCTTGAATTCCTGATTTTTCCATGACTTTTATCATGAAGTGGTGTTGAATTTTGTCAAATGCTTTCTCAGCCTTTAATGTGATCATGTGATTTTTGTCTTTGAGTTTGTTTATATAATGGATTATGTTGATAGATTTCCATATATTAAAACATCCCTGTATCCCTGGGATGAAGCATACTTGGTCATGATGGATGGTAGTTTTGATGTATGGAGTATTTTTGCATTGATATTCATAAGGGAAATTAGTCTGAAGTAATCTTTCTTTGTTGGATCTTTGTGTGGCTTAGGTATCAAAGTAATTGTGGCTTCATAGAATGAATTGGGTAGAGTATCTTCTGTTTCTATTTTGTGGAATAGTTTGAGGAGAGTTGGAATTGGGTCTTCTTTGAAGGTCTGATAGAACTCTGCACTAAACCCACCTGGTCCTGGGCTTTTGTTGGTTGGGAGACTATTAATGACTGCTTCTACTTCTTTAGGGGAGGGAGATCAGACTGTTTAGATCATTAATCTGATCCTGATTTAACTTTGGTACCTGGTATCTGTCTAGGAAGTTATCCATTTCAACCAGGTTTTTCAGTTTTGTTGAGTATAGACTTTTGTAGTAGGATCTGATAATGTTTTGGATTTCCTCAAGTTCTATTGTTATGTCTCCTTTTTCATCTCTGATTTTGTTACTAAGGATACAGTCCCTGTGCCCTCAAGTTAGTCTGGGTAAGGGTTTATCTGTCTTGTTGATTTTCTCAAAGAACCAGCTCCTGGTTTGGTTGATTCTTTGAATAGTTCTGTTTCCACTTGGTTGATTTCCACCCTAAGTTTGATTATTTCCTGCCATCTACTCCTCTTTGGTGAATTTGCTTCCTTTTGTTCTAGAGCTTCTAGGTGTTCTGTCAAGCTGCTAGTGCATGCTCTCTCTAGTTTCTTTTTAGAGGTACTCAGAGCTATGAGTTTCCCTCTTAGAAATGCTTTCATTGTGTCCCATAAGTTTGGGTGTGTTGTGACATCGTTTTCATTAAACTCTAAAAAATATTTAATTTCTTTCTTTATTTCTTCCTTGACCAAGGTATCATTGAGTAAAATGTTGTACAGTTTCCACGTGAATGTTGGTTTTCTATGATTTATGCGGTTATTGAAGATCAAACTTAGTCCATGGTGATCTGATATGATGCATAGGATAATTTCAATATTTTTGTATCTCTTGAGGCCTGTTTTGTGACTGATTATATGGTCAATTTTGGAGGAAGTACCATGAGGTGCTAAGAAGAACGTATGTCCTTTTGTTTTAGGATTAAATGTTCTGTAGATATCTGTTAAATCCATTTGTTTGATAAATTCTGTTAGTGTCCAAAACAAATCAGTGGCCTTTCTCTGCTCAAAAGATAAACAGGATGAGAAAGAAATTAGGAAAACAACACCCTTCACAATAGTCACAAAAAATATAAAATACCTTGGTGTGAGTTTAAGTAAGGAAATAAAAGATCTGTATGACAAGAACTTCAAGTCTCTGTAAAAGAAATTGAAGAAGATATTCAGAAGATGGAAAGATCTTCCATGCTCATGGATTGACAGGATTAATATAGTAAAAATGGCTATCCTGCCGAAAGCAATCTACAGATTCAATGCAATCTCCATCAAATTTCCAACTCAATTCTTCACTGAGTTAGCAAGGGCAATTAGCAAATTCACCTGGAATAGCAAAAAATCTAGGATAGCAAAAACTATTCTTAATAAAAGAACCACTGGTGGAATCACCATGCCTAACCTCAAGCTGTACTACAGAGTAATTGTGATTAAAAACCGCATGGTACTGATACAGCGACAGACAGGTAGATCAATGGAATAGAATTGAGGACCCAGAAATGAACCCACATACCTAATGTAACTTGATCTTTGACAATGGAGCTAAAACCATCCAGTGGGAAAAAGGCAGCATTTTCAACAAATGGTGCTGGCACAACTGGTGGTTATCATGTAGAAGAGTGGGAATTGATCCATTCTTATCTCCTTGTACAATGCTCAAAGCTAAGTGGATAAAAGACCTCCACATAAAACCAGAGACACAGAAATTTATAGAGGAGAAAGTGGGGAAAAGCCTCAAATATATGGGCACAGGGGAAATAGTCCTGAACAGAACAGCAATGGCTTGTGGTGTAAGATCAAGAATCTACAAATGGAACCTCATAAAATTGCAAAGCTTCTGTAAGGCAAAAGACACTGTCAGTAAGACAAAAAGGCCACCAACAGATTGGAAAAGGCTTTTTAACAATCTTACATCTGATAGGGACTAATATCTAATATATACAAAGAGCTCAAGAAGCTGAACTCCAAAAATTTAAATAACCCCATTAAAAATGGGGTACAGAGCTAAACAAAGAATTCTGAACTGAGGAATACCGAAAAGCTGAGAAGCACTTGAAAAAATGTTCAACATCCTTAATCATCAGGGAAATGCAAATAAAAATAACCCTGATATTCCACCTCTCACCAGTCAGAATGGCTAAGATCAAAAATTCAGGTGACAGCAGATGCTGGTGAGGATGTGGAGAAAGAGGAACACTCCTCCATTGCTGGTGGGATTTCAAGCTTGTACAATCTCTCTAGAAACCAGTCTGGCTGTTACTCTGAAAATTGGACATAGTACTACTGGAAGATCTAGCAATTCCTCTCCTGGGCATATACCCAAAAGATGTTCCAACTGGTAATAAGGAAACATGCTCCACTATGTTCATAGCAGCCTTATTTATAATAGCCAGAAGCTGGAATGAAACCAGATGTCCCTCTACAGAGGAATGGATACAGAAAATGTGGTACATTTATACAATGGCATACTACTCAGCTATTAAAAACAATGAGTTTATGAAATTCTTGGGCAAATTCTTATATCTGGATGATATCATCCTGAGTGAGGTAACCCAATCACAAAAGAAGTTACTTGATATGCACTAACTGATAAGTGGATATTATTCATTGATATTAGCATATTCAAGATACAATTTGCTAAACACAAGAAAATCAATAAGAAGGGAGACCAACGCGTAACTACTTCATTCCTCCTTAGAACAGGGAACAAAATACCCATGGAAGGAGTTACAGATCCAAAGTTTGTAGCTGAGACGAAAGGATGGACCATCCAGAGATTTTCCCCCTCCTTCCCCGGGATCCATTCCATAATCAGTCACCAAGTTCAGGCACTATTGCACATACCAGCATGATTTTGTTGAACAGACCCTGATATAGCTGTCTTGTGTGACACTATGCTAATGCCTAGCAAATACAGAAGTGGATGTTCACAGTCATCTATTAGAGGGAACACAGGGCCCCCAATGGAGGTGCTAGAGAAAATACCCAAGGATCTGAAGGGGTCTGCAACCCTATAGGTGGAACAATATTATGAACTAACCAGTACCCCCAGAGCTCGTGTCTCTAGCTGCATATGTAGCAGAAGTTGGCCTAGTAGGCCCCTTGGTCTTGCAAACTATATATGCCCCAGTACAGGGGAATGCCAGGGCCAAGAAGTGGGGGTGGGTGGGTAGGGGAGCAAGCGGGGGGGGGTATATAGGGGACTTTTGGGATAGCACTTGAAATGTAAAGGAAGAAAATGTCTAATAAAAATTGAAAGAAAATGAAAGTGAAAATACAATGATCACCTCTGTTACAAATTGAGTATGAATGATATTCTATTATTGACAAAATAGCAAGTGATCCTATACATAACTTTTTGCCACAAATTCAACAACTTTTTTGGAAAGACTGATTTTTTGCAGAGCATAACTAAGCTAACATGAAAACCAAGCTGAATAACCTTTACATAAACTGATACAGAAAGATGGCCATACGAATAGAGACAGATCATGTTTGACCAAAATTTTAAGGCCGACCACAATTAAAGAAGGCTCTCAGTAACCTAAAAAACATCAGGGTAGGAAACTTTGAATAAAACAAGATCGGTATGAGCCTGTGGACAAGAAAGTTTAGTGTCCACAGGCACTAAATTTAAAATGTATTCTTCCTGAAATTGTGATCAAAGAAAGTAAAGTTGTTTTATCATCATATTTAGTTCTCAGCATTGTGTATCTGAATGTGTGTTAACAGCAAAAAGAGAAGCTACTACTTCTAAAGGAAGTCATCAGGAGTCCTTGGTTATACATGATCTGATTATCTCAGGTAAGAAACAGAAATCTTCTCCTCTGTTAAGAGACATCTGGGTTATTTCCGGCTACTGGCTATTATAAATAAGGCTGCTATGAACATAGCAGAGTATGTGTCCTTGTTATTGGAACATCTTTTGGGTACATGCCAAGGAGTGGTAGATCTGGGTACTCAGGTAGTAATGAGCGAGGTAACTCAGTCACAAAAGAACAAACATTGTATGCACTCACTGATAAGTGGATATTAGCCCCAAAGCTCGGAATACCCAAGATACAATTCACAGACCACATGAACCTCAAAAAGAAAGGAAGATCAAATTTTTCGGCCCTTCTTAGAAGGGGGAACAAAATACTTACAGGAGGAAGTATGGATACAAAATGTGGAACAGAGACCGAAGGAAAAGTCATCCAGAGACTTCCCCACCTGGAGATCCATCAGTTACCAAATGTAGATACTATTGTGGATGACAAGAAGGCACTAAACCCAGGCACTAAACCACCAAACAAAGACTACACATGGAGAGACCATGGCTCAAGCTGCATATGTAGCATAGGATGGCCTTGTTGAGCTTCAGTGGGAGGAGAGGCCCTTGGTCCTGTGAAGGCTTAATGCCTCCAGTGTAGAGGAATACCAGGGCGGGAAGGCAGGAATGGGTGGATGGGTGGGAACATCCTAATAGAAGCAGGGGGAGGGTGATAGAATGGAGGTTTTCAGGGTACGGAGAAACCACGAAAGGGGATAACATTTGAAATGCAAGTAAAGAGAATATCCAAGAAAAAAAATCAAAAAAGAAAGAAAGAAAGAGAGAGAGGAAGGGAGGGACGGAGGGAGGGAGGGACGGAGAGAGGGAGGGAGGGAAGGAAGGAAGGAAGGAAGGAAGGAAGGAGGAAGGAAGGAAGGAAGGAAGGAAGGAAGGAAGGAAAGAAGGAAGGAAGGAAGGAAGGAAGGAAGGAAGGAAGGAAGGAAGGAAGAGAAAGCTAAGAGCCACTTAACATGTCTACAGGAAGGAAGAGAACTGAAACTCAGTAGACGACCAAGTGAATAAATGCAAAGCAAAATGCAAAATTTCTACATCTAAACAATAAATATGTGGTCACTAAAAAGGAAATAGAGAAGGTGGACTACATGAATACCTCCTGCTTTTTAAAAAAGATTTATTTATTTATTTTATGTATATGAGTGCACTGTAGCTGTACTGATTGTTGTGAGCCATAATATGGTTGTTGGGAATTGTATTCAAGACCCCAGCTCATTCTGGCCCTGCTTTCTCTGGCCCTGCTCTCTCTGGCCTAAAGCTTTATTTATTATTATATGTAACTACACTATAGCTGTCTTCAGACACAGGAGAAGAGGGCTTCAGATCTCATTGTTGATGGGTGTGAGCCACAATGAGGCTGCTGGAATTTGAACTCAGGACCTTCGGAACAGCAGTCAGTGCTTTTAACTGCTGAGCCATCTCTCCAGTCCACCGTGAACACCTATTGTGACTACATGCCCTAAGGAAGATTTTGGAAGTAATTTCAAAAACTAAAAACACAACTGTCACATGACCAGGCTATTGCTCATAAGACTTTATCCTTGAGGAATGAACACTTCTTCTCACATAAGGAAAAATGAACAGCAATATCCTGGGCACCTTAAGTTTTAATGATCATAACTTGAAACAAAACATTGCCTATTATATGATGACTGTATGCTGCTGAATCTCTCTACACAGAACAATTCTTAGTCACAAAGAATGGGGTATATTGATGGAGAGAAACTCAAGGACTAATACTGAATGAAAGAAGACTGGGTAAGAAAATTCTAATATATGATCCAACTTGCATTTCTCATTATTAAAATGACAAGCCAAGAGAACTGAAAAGAAGTTTATTGATGACTGGCAGGTAAACAGTGGGAAAGGAAATAGTTTTAACTCTAAAATCATAGCATGAAGAATGATTGCATAAGAGTCTTGTGATTCTCAATTTTGCTGATATTTCATGAAATTACTCATGTAATTAATTTACCTCAAATCGAACAATACATTCATGCACAGATACAAGTGTATATAAGACTGGTAAATGGGTTATACGAATGCTAATTTGTAATGTGGTATTTTATAGTGAGGAAACACTGGACCATGTGGGATTTGTGTTTATTATTTCTCACAGATACCTCTGAATCTACCAAAATCATCAATAACATTCTTTACACAATTTGCAGTGGGAATTTAATCTCGCCTTGCTTGTCATATGTTGTTAATCCTAAAAGTGAAATTGAAAATTAAGCTTCAAAATTGAAAACTAATTAGGCTGTAACCTGCCCTTATGCTGCTATTTTATTACATTAGCAGTGGTGTCCTTAACTTCTGCAGAGCATTTTTATCTCAGCATAGCACTAGTCTTCAGAGAAAATATTTTAGAGAAATATGATAGAAATCTGTCCCAGAGTTGCTGTCTTAGTCAGGGTTTCTATTCCTACACAAACATCATGACCAAGAAGCAGTTGGGGAGGAAAGAGTATATTTGGCATACATTTTCATACTGCTGTTCATCACCAAAGGATGCAGGACTGGAACTCAAGCAGGTAAGAAATCAGGAGCTGATGCAGAAGCCATGGTGGGATGTTCTTTACTGGCTTGCTTCCTCTGGTTTGCTCGGCTTGCTCTCTTATAGGACCCAAGACTACTAGCCCAGGGATGGTCCCACACACAAAGGGCCCTTCCCCCTTGATCACTAATTGAGAAAATGTCCCACAGCTGGATCTCATGGAGGCACTTCCCCAACTGAAGCTCCTTTCTCTGTGATAACTCCAGCTTATATCAAGTTGACACACAAAATCAGCCAGTACAATTGACCCCTTGTCAACCTGACACACAAACACATCACTATTAAGCCTCAACCCTTACTTTCTTATTCATCCCCAAGATCTAAATAACTTTAAAAGTCCCACAGTCTTTACAGATTAAAAGTCCAGTCCTTTTAAAATATCCAAAGTCTTTTATAATTAAAAGTCTCTTAACTGTGGGATCCACTAAAATATTTTCTTCCTTCAAGAGGGAAAAATATCAGGGCACAGTCACAATCAAAAGCAAAAATTAAACTCCAACTGTCCAATGTCTGGGATCCAACTCACAATCTTTTAGGGTTCTTCCAAAGGACAGGGTCACTTCTCCAGCCCTGTCCTTTGTAGCACACATGTTATCTTCTAGGCTCCAGCTGCCTGTACTCCACTGTTGCTGCTGGTGGTCATCTCATGGTACTGGCATCTCCAAA
Source organism: Mus caroli (assembly GCF_978045245.1). Taxonomy (NCBI): domain Eukaryota; kingdom Metazoa; phylum Chordata; class Mammalia; order Rodentia; family Muridae; genus Mus; species Mus caroli. Next base: position 109,872,054 of record NW_028227268.1, on the reverse strand, counting down.
ACACTGCATGACCCCTTCAGTTCTGGGCCATCAATTGCAACTGAGGCTGCACCTTCACCAATGGCCTTCCATGGCCTCTCACAATGCCGAGCCTCAGCTGCTCTGCATGACCCCTTCATGCTTTCAAAACCAGTACCACCTGGGTAACTCTTACACATTACCAAGTCCAGCCACAGGACAAGGTACAACCTTGGTTATCTCTGGAACACAGCCTCTGTGCTCTCAGAAAATACTTCCCAGAAGATTTCACCCAATGATGCTGGTCTCTTCTTAATCACTGCCAATTTCTTAGCTTCAGCTAACCAGCATCAATAGTCCCAGTAATGCAAAGTTTTCACTTTAGTAGTTCTGGTATCTTGTTAATCACAGCTGATTCTTTAGCCCCAGCTAACCAGAACCACAGAATCTTCACAAGCCAAAATAACAATGGCCCTAAAAAGAGTCTTTAATTTTCCCTCTGAAATTTCACAAGCCAGGCCCCCATTTTCTGCACTGTTCTCAACATTATCTTCCAAGCTCCTACACAACATCTCACAGAGCTCTTAACACCGAATGGATCTTCTGGCCCAAAGTTCCAAAGTCCTTCCACAGTCCTCCCCAAAACATGGTCAGGTTGTCACAGGAATACCCCACTATGGTGATACTAATTTCTGTATTAGTTAGGGTTTTACTGCTATGAACAGACACCATGACCACAGCAAGTCTTATAAAAAAAACAACATTTAATTGGGCTGGCTTACAGATTCAGAGGTTCAGTTCATTACCATCAAGGTGGGAGCATGGCAGCATCCAGGCAGGCATGGTGCAGGAGGAGCTGAAAGTTCTATGTCTTCATCCAAAGGCTGCTAGTGGAAGACTGACTTCCAGGCAACTAGGATGAGTGTCTTAAGCTCACACCCACAATGACACATTTATTCCAACCAGGCCACACCTCCAGATGGTGCCACTCCCTGGTCTGAGAATAATATACAAACCATCACAGTTGTCATTAAAAATATTTTATTTAGTAGCCCAATATGAAAGTTATCTAGTTTATAGAATTATAAAAGGAAAATAAATCAATAAATACATAAACAAGAAACTTCAAAGATCATTGTTGTTATACTGACTTTTTTTTAATTGTATGTCAGTGGGTATTATCACAGGAACAGAAAACATAAAAGTAGAATACTTGAAATTATCTGATCAAGTCATAAACAATATGTGTAATCTATCTAGTCATTAAATTATAATGCTTTTAATAAAAACATGATGGAAAAGCCTTCTGGTGGAAATCAAATAGACTAAATATTCTTTTAAATTAGGTGCTTGAGATCTGCTTTCCAGACCTCGCTGTAATGAACAATAATAGAAGGTTGTAGTTAAGTGAGGTATTAGCAAATCTCCCTCCTTTGGGAAGAGTTGACAAAACCATAATGAAAAACTGTTTACTCTGAATGTTGAAATAAAAAGGCTGCATTTTCTGTTTGAGAGTAAGTTCAGAATAGAAATTGTCAGCCGGGCGTGGTGGCGCACGCCTTTAATCCCAGCACTCGGGAGGCAGAGGCAGGCGGATTTCTGAGTTCGAGGCCAGCCTGGTCTACAGAGTGAGTTCCAGGACAGCCAGGGCTATACAGAGAAACCCTGTCTCGAAAAACCAAAAACCAAAACAAACAAACAAACAAACAGAATAGAAATTGTCAACAAACTCATTGATTCTAGTCTGAAATTCCAGCACTGCAGAGGTTGCATCAGGAGGATAGTGTTCAAGGACTACCTGGGCTACTGTAAGTTCAAGACCAGTCTAGGGGTTTGAAGGAGAACTTGTCTCAAAAACCAAAAGTTATGGGTATAGCTCCAATGCATATGTAGCTCCAAGCCCTGGGTCTGTTCACAAAACAACCAACCCCCAACAGCAAATAATGTAAGTTGTAATTGGCTTTATAAAAACAGTATTAGCCATTCTCTAAGGAGCATATAAAAAGCAAACAGATGCCTCACTCACTTGCTCAGTATCTGAGATCACGTGTGGTAGGTCAAGAAAGAATATGAGCTGCTGGCTTGTGTGTTTCCTTATGCACACTGTCCTTTCCATTTCTACAGCAACATCTATAGAGTATCTGTCAGGGCTTATGTCATCCTTGACTAAGCATATTTCCCTTTCTATGAAATCCAGAAAAATTGCAATATAACATATAGTATAAGTGTAACATATATATTAGTTTATATTTACATATGTTACAATAGTAATTAATGGATAAAAGCCCATGGATTTGAGTAGAAGAGGGCATGAACGGATTGAAAGAAAGGAGAAAGAGTGAAGAAGTAGTATATACAGGATTTATAGTACATTCACATATGATATGTTCGGAAAAGAGATTAAATATAGATATAGGTGATATTGATATATAAAGATATCAATGATATTTGTGTGGATAAAGGTACAAAGGCATCAGATGAGAGTTCAGAATGGCCTTGTTTATTTTTTTATGGATTTTTTTTCACAGTGCCACTGAAAGGGTGTCACCTAAGGCATTATTCTAGTTAGGGTTATTATAGCTTCAATGAAACACCATGACCAAAGTAACTTGGAATGGTGTCTTAGTTTGCATTTCTATTGTTAGGAAGAGACATCATGACCATGGCAACTCTTATAAAGGAAAATATTTAATTGAGGATGGCTTACAATTTCAGAAGTTTAGTCTGTCATCATCATGATGAGAAGCATGATGGCATGTAGGTTCTAGAACAGGACCTAAGAGTTATACATTTGGATCAGCAGACAGCAGGAAGAAAATGTCACACTGGGAATGAGTTGAGTATCTGAGACTTCAATACTCAGCTCCTAGTAACACACCACCTCCAACAAAGGTACACCCACTGCAACAAGGCAATACCTCCTAAGAGTGCCATTTCCTATGACCGAGCATTCAAACACATCAGTCTATGGGAGCCATTCTTATTCCAACTATTGCAGATAGACAGGGTTTATTTAACTTAACTTCCATATCACTGTTTCATTACCGAAACCCAGACAGGAAATCAAAAAGGGCAGGAACCTGGAAGCAGAAGTTGGTGAAGAAGCCAACAATGGGCTGAGCCCTCCTCCAATCAATCATTAAGCCATTTAATCAATAAAATGTCCCATGGATGTTTACCTACTGATCTTATGGAATCATTTTGTCTATTGAGGTTTCCTCCTCTCTGATGACCCTAGCTGTGTCAAGCTGACAAAACTATCCAGAATCATCATTATATAAGAAATTGAGCAATAAGCTAATGGTTATTACTTTTATTTAATCTTTCTCCCAAATAAGTTTAAAAATTCAATTCATACAAATATTAAATTTGCTGTTCTTCAGCAAGTATTTGTGGAGTCCTTATGTGAGAGATCATCAAATATTAATAAATTCAGTCATATTTACTTTTCAAAGTTATCTTCTTTCAAAAATTTATATTTTAAATTTAAATTTTGGTATAAAGAGACATTCATATTAAAAATACATGTAGTATCATATGATAACCTTGTATGCCCTCAATAAAGTGAATTTGAATACGTCTGACTGATTCCCAGCATGCAAAATTCATTGGTATCCTTTGAGTTAATGATCCTGAGTCAATAGAAATGAAATAGTGTTTAGTGAACACTTATTAGTTACAACATTCTAAGTGCCCTGTTTTAATTCCAACCTTGTGACAGTTGGTTTGATAGCTAAATACAAAAGATAGGTGGAATTAGTGCATTTGGTACATAAATTCATTAATACCCAGAAAGTAGTTGACAGAAAGAAGATTCTGTTTTTTGTTTTATTTTGTTTTGTTTTTACCATTTTTTATTAGATATTTTCTTTATTTATATTTCAAATGTTATTCCCTTTCCTAGTTTCCCCTCAGAAAATCTCATATCCTCTCCCCCTCAGCCTGCTCCCCAACCCACCCACTCCCATTCCCAGTCCTGGCATTGCCCTATACTGGGGCATAGAACTTTCACAGGCCTGAGGGCCTCTCCTCCCATTGATGACCAACTAGGCCATCCTCACCTACATATACAGCTAGAGCCACATGTCCCACAATTTGTTTTCTTTGATTGGTGGTTTAGTTCCAAGGAGCTCTGGGGGTACTGATTAGTTCATTTTGGTGTTCCTTCTATGGAGCTTCAGACCCCTTCAGCTCCTTGGTTACTTTCTCTAGCTCCTTCATTGGGGATCTTGTGCTCCATTCAATGGATGATTGTGAGCATCCACTTCTTTAATTGCCAGGCACTGACAAAGGCCCTCGAGACAGCTATATCACACTCCTGTCAGCAGACTCTTGTTGGAATCTGCCAAAGTGTCTGGGTGTGGTGGTTGTTTATGGGATGGAACCCTAAGTGTGGCAGTCTCTGGATGGTTGTTCCTTCAGTCTCTGCTCTGAACTTTGTCTCTGAACAGATAGAATTCTGCTCTTTATCAACCCTGTCCATGGTCTTGCACAGGCTCTCAGTGTATCCTTAACATTTGGTGGGTGTAATACTTGTTCTTTCTCAGCCCCTCTGTATCTCACTTTGAACATTACTTCTGTGTGGGAAATAATGCTTTTTGTAAAAGCCAGACTACAAAAGCATGTAGGGATTTTTGTAGTATGACTGAGAAAGCATGTGGCAGAACATAGCTTTAAAACCAGAATCACCAAATTTCCCTTGAAATGCTACCAGAGGCAGGAGAAAAATCGAAGAAACTTGACTCTTAAGTCTAGAGTGGATATATGCCTGGTTAGTCTCTAACCATTATTATCCTATCACACATAAAAAATAGTAAGAAAATTGGACAATAAACAATTATTTTAAAATAAATGTTAAATTATTAACACTCAACAGAATAATGTATATCCATCTAAAATATTTTATAAATAAAATATTTATTGAAGGTTAAAAAGCACATTAATATTAGGAAAAGATGTATGACATCCAACAAATTTGGGATAGCATTGGAAATGTAATTGAGGAAAATACGTAATAAAAAATATTAAAAATTAAAAAAAATTTAAAAGGGAAGAATTCTTATAAAATTTCAAGGAACTTGAAATCCTTGTTCAAGACTATATTTCTTTCTTCTTGTGTCAAAAAAAATTGTGAAAGTTTTACCTTTGTTAGGAAGCAACCATGCAGTAAACAAACCGTCTGACACTCATGCTCTGATACCTAGTGCTCAGGATATATTTTCATTTCTTCAGGAAGACCTCTGAATGTCACAACTCATAACCAAGTGGATCTTGATATGCTCAGTCACTGAAATGGTTCTTTTGACAGATTTGAGCAATAAAACATCTTAGAGATGACCCACAAAAATGTGTGACTGTGTGCTATTTTCCTTTTCAAGTCTATACCTTTCAAGGAGAAAAATAAATAAAATCACCTTTCAGTCATGGCTGGGTGGATCCCAGCACCTGTAATCAAGGTTCAGAGGAGGATGTGAAACATCTTATATCAGTGAGATTCATTGCCACGACAGTATTTTGCCTTCAGAATTTCTATGACACTAGATCTGCCTTGATTTAAAAATGAGAACCACAAAATTAAAAAAAAAAAAAAAAAAAAAAAGGAATATGCTTTCAGTGAACTTCTACAACAGGATAGAAAAGATACTTACAACTTACCATGCCTTCATTGTGATGCAGATGTTTTTGAGCAGTAGAACTCTCATCTTGATAGGTAACCTATTTTTAGCCCAGTCAAGTCACTCAACTCAAATACTTAAGGGCTGCTTGCAGTTAGCCTCTTCTGAGACAGACATTAGAAGATCAAACAAGTATTATCGACCAGGAAGAATTACAGATTTTCACAGGACATTTCAAATAAAAATGTAGTGGTCATCATAAACACTAGTAACAGGCAGTAATTGGGTCTTCTGAGCCTACTGGATGAAAGGCATTCCCATCAAAAAGGATGAAAGACAACTCAAAGTACTAAAACTTACAAACATTTGTATTTCCCAACAGAGAAAGTAAGAATGGACATTGCCACTGACGACTGAAGAATCATAAGCAAACTGGCTTAGCAGATGTTGTATATGGAAGAGGATAAGAAAGAAAAGAGGTTGCGAGAGGTCACATAAGATGCTAAAGGAAACACTTGCATGCCAGGGTAAAGAGAACAAGGAAGCTATTCCTAATTAGCTTTTAGGAGCCAAAGAACACAAGATTGTTCTTATACATGAAGGTATAGCAGTCCTGGACTAGATTAGAGGTATATATCTGAGGGTGATAGCTATCTATAGAATATGTTTGAGTTTAAGGCTATGAAGCTGATGCTATCTAAATCCTTTTGAGAGAGAAATGGTAAGACTATCTTAGGAGATTTACTAAAGAGGGCAGTTAATAGTAGTGATAAAAAAAAACACACAAGAATAAAAGAAATGAAGGAAGGAAGGAAGGAAGAAAGAAAGAAAGAAAGAAAGAAAGAAAGAAAGAAAGAAAGAAAGAAAGAGGAAGAAAGGGAGAAAGATAGAAATAGGAGAAGAAAAAGAAAAAAGAAAGGAGAAGAGAAGGAAGAAGAAAAGAAAGAGAGAGAAAGAATGAACAAGAGAAAAAAGTAAAAGAAAGAAAGAGGGTGAAAGAGAAAGAAAGAAAGAAAGAAAGAAAGAAAGAAAGAAAGAAAGAAAGAAAGAAAGAAAGAAAGAAAGAAAGAAAGGAGAAAAAGAGAAAGAAAGAAGCAGAAGGAGAAGAAAGAAAAAGAAGAAAGGAGAAGGGAAGGAAGGAAAAAAGAGAGAGAGAATGAAAGAATGAGGGAAAAAAGAAAGGGTGAGAGAGAAAGAACAAATCAAAGGAAGGAAGGAAGGAAGGTCGGAAGGAAGGAGGAAAGAAAGAAAGAAAGAAAGAAAGAAAGAAAGAAAGAAAGAAAGAAAGAAAGAAAGGAAGGAAGGAAGGAAGGCAAATGTCTGCAACCAAGGAGTCAACTGAGGTTGCAGAAATGAAACTAAAACAATTGCTATGCTCAGGAATTTCCTTAGCTGTACTCAACCACCATGCTTCTAGAAATTAAAACTTCAATGATCCCAGTTCTATGCTGGGCAGAATCCACTTCTTTGCTCATATCTTTCATCTGTAGAACTGATTCTATTAGTAGGTCTGAAGAATTCTGTACTGTCATTAAAATTCAGTCGCTAAATCACAAAATTGGATGTTAAACCATGGGCATAAAAAATAGATGAGTCTACCTGGATTTGTAGGGTTGTTGTTTTTAATTTAAGGAGAATTTACATTGTATTTTTAAAAACATTTTGCTCATTCTCTTAAAACTTTAGATTTTCATCGCAAGGGTAACATTGATTGAGTCTTTCATTATTTCTTTATTTAACGCAGTCAATTTAATTCTAATCATCAATGTGTTGCAGTCTTCAGGTCTACTTGACTCATAGCTTGCTTTGGACCTCAAGATACTGTGTTACAAAGCCATTTTATCCTCTCCTTTATTAGTTTACCTTGGTGGTTAATGTTTTTAACAGTTCATTTCTTTTTTCAATCCTTTTAAAGTAAAGGAAGTTTTTTAGAATTTTCCTCTTCCAAGACATACATTTTAAAAATAGATTTTCCTTGAGTCCTTGTGAATTTGCGTCTGGACTATATTTGCACAGTGTGAAATTGTTCCTTGTCTTCTGTTCACACTTAAGGCTGGGGATCCCTTTTAGACATTTTATATATTTTGGCTTTCTCTTTTCTCATTTCATGGAATGCTGTTCTTTTGCCTGCTGCAGATGACTGCTCACCATTACCTCCTTGTCTGACATTTATCTTTAGCAGTGGATGGGAGTCCTCTTGAGACAAGTTTGGGATGCATGAATCTTCCTGGAAAGGGGCAGAGCAGAGATAGGAACAGGAGGTATCATGTACGGGGAAGGTGGAAGGGACATCTCAAGGGATCACATAGAGGGAGAGAGTCCTGAGAGAGACACTGGAAGTAGGTGGTATTTCTGGGTTGAAGTAGAAACCCAGGAAAATAGAAAATCCTGGGAATCTATGAGAGTGCTCTTAGCTAAAATTCCTAGTATTAGAGGACACAGAGCCAAAAGCAGCAATCTCCTGTAACCAGGCAAGACTTCCAGTCCCACCTTCAATATCCAATTAGTCATACCTGTAAGATGTGCTGGGATAAAGTTGGCACATAAATTGTGGGAGTGGTCAAAAAATTATTGGCCCACCTTGAGACCCATGCCATAGAAGGATCTCATCCATGACAGTCCCTGGGTGGCCAGATAGCTCAGATAGTGTCAACCAAGGATAGAACCAAATATGCCATGTAAAAATAATAAAAGAAAGAAAACAAAACAAAAGAAGAGAAGAGAAGAGAAGAGAAGAGAAGAGAAGAGAAGAGAAGAGAAGAGAAGAGAAGAGAAGAGAAGAGAAAGAAGATTAAGGGAAAAAATATTCCTACTGATATTCTGCTATATACAGTCTAGTGCCTATTCCACTTGTCATCAGGGGGTCTCTATCTAGCAACTAATGAAAACAGATGCTGAGACCCATAGCAAACATTAGTTAGGGCTTGGGGAATCCTACAGAAGAGGGGAAGGAAGGTTTGTAAGAGCTAGAGAGGTCAAGAACACCAGAAGAAAATCTACAGAATCAACTAACCTGGGCTCATTGAGGCTAACAGAAACTGAACAAATAGTCAAGGAGCCTGCATGGGTCTGATATAGGACCTTTGTGTGTGCACATGTGCGTGTTTACATTTTATAGTTTAATATTGTTATGGGATTCCTAACACTGGAAGCAAGACCTGTCTCTGAGTTTTTTGCCTGCTTTTAAGAACTTACATTCCTTTGTGATTGTGTTATTTCACTCAAGATGATGCCCTCCAGGTCCATCCATTTGGCTAGGAATTTCATAAATTCATTCTTTTTAATAGCTGAGTAGTACTCCATTGTGTAAATGTACCATAATTTCTGTATCCATTCCTCTGTTGAGGGACATCTGGGTTCTTTCCAGCTTCTGGCTATTATAAATAGGGCTGCTATGAACATAGTGGAGCATGTGTCCTTCTTACCGGTTGGAACATCTTCTGGATATATGCCCAGGAGAGGTATTGCTGGATCCTCCGGTAGTACTATGTCCAATTTTCTGAGGAACCGCCAGACTGATTTCCAGAGTGGTTGTACAAGCTTGCAATCCCACCAACAATGGAGGAGTGTTCCTCTTTCTTCACATCCTCGCCAGCATCTGCTGTCACCTGAATTTTTGATCTTAGCCATTCTGACTGGTGTGAGGTGGAATCTCAGGGTTGTTTTGATTTGCATTTCCCTGATGATTAAGGATGTTGAACATTTTTTCAGGTGTTTCTCTGCCATTCAGTATTCCTCAGGTGAGAATTCTTTGTTCAGTTCTGAGCCCCATTTTTTAATGGGGTTATTTGACTTTCTGGAGTCCACCTTCTTGAGTTCTTTATATATATTGGATATTAGTCCCTTATCTGATTTAGGATAGGTGAAGATCCTTTCCCAATCTGTTGGTGGTTTTTTTGTCTTATTGATGGTGTCTTTAGCCTTGCAGAAGCTTTGTAGTTTCATGAGGTCCCACTTGTCAATTCTCGATCTTACAGCACAAGCCATTACTGTTCTATTCAGGAATTTTTCCCCTGTGCCCATATCTTCAAGGCTTTTCCCCACTTCCTCCTCTATAAGTTTCAGTGTCTCTGGTTTTATGTGAAGTTCCTTGATCCACTTAGACTTGACCTTAGTACAAGGAGATAAATATGTATTCACTGATAAGTGGATATTAGCCCAAAACTTAGGATACCCAAGATATAAGATACAATTTGATAAACGCATGAAACTCAAGAAGAATGAAGACCAAAGTGTGGACACTGTGGACCTTCTTAGAATTGGGAACAAAACACCCAGGGAAGGAGTTACAGAGACAAAGTTCGTAGCTGTGATGAAAGGATGGACCATTTAGAGACTGCCGTATCCAGGGATCCATCCCATAATCAGCTTCTAAACGCTGACACCATTGCATACACTAGCAAGATTTTGCTGAAAGGACCCAAATATAGCTGTCTCTTGTGAGACGATGCCGGGGCCTAGCAAACACAGGAGTGGATGTTCACAGTCAGCTATTGGATGTATCACAGCGCTCCCAATGGAGAAGCTAGAGAAAGTACCCAAGGAGCTAAAGGGATCTGCAACCCTATTGTTGGAACAACATGATGTACTAACCCGAACCCCGGAGCTCTTGTCTCTAGCTGCATATGTATCGAAAGATGGCCTAGTCGGCCATCAATGGAAAGAGAGGCCCATTGGACTTGCAAACTTTATATGCCCCAATATAGGGGAATGCCAGGGCCAAAAGAATGGGAATGGGTGGGTAGGGAAGTGGGGGGCGCTATGGGGGACTTTTGGGATAGCATTGGAAATGTAATTGAGGAAAATATGTAATAAAAATATTAAAAATCAAAAAAAAAAAAAGAACTTACATTCCTACTACATTGCCTCATTTAAACTCAACAATAGGGAAGGTGCCTAATCTTATTGCAACTTGATATGCCATGTTTGCTTAATATTCCTGGAAGGCCTGCCATTTTCTGAAGGGAAAGAAAGGAGTGGATGTGTTTGCTCGATGGGTGGTGGGGTTACAAGTATAGGAGGAAGAGGTAACTGCAGTTCGGTTGTTAAAAATGATTGAATAAGTTAAAATAAACATAAAAAGGGAGTGGATGGATGAATACATCCCTGAAGCCACATTCACAATTGGAATGCAGACTACTTTTAGGAGACTCAATAAAGACTCTGCCTCATGGAGACTATCTCCTACTAGGATAGCCCATCCTTAATATAATAAGAGTGGAGTTTGGTCACCTTATTTTGGTTTTGTGGGAATCTCCAAGGTTGTTGTATGAATTCAGTTTAAATATTCCCAGTGTTGAACACCATCCCTTTAGTGTCTATCTCTTCCTTATGGCACATTTATAAGCATTCTCAAATTTTATTCCTCAAGACCAGCTACTAGAGAAATGGGGGAAGGACTTAGTAAATATTTTGAATGTCTCATTATCTGTGAATTATCAAGTCTTTCATTACATTGGCATGTCAGATTACTGAGAAAATGAACTCAAAAGAGGGAAACATTATTGGCTTATGACTTGAGGTCATTTAGTCCATATTTCTCAGGATGCACATCATGGCAGAAATATGTGGCAGAGGGGGAGTTCACTTTATTACAGCCAGGAGAAAATTGAGAGAACGGGGTGCATGCTTCTAATGCTCCTTCAAGGACCTGTCATTTGTGGCTTAAATTCGTTTATTTAGGCTTCTACCACAGAAAGAATCCAATTGTGCCTGTCATCTCAATGCTAGGCCTACACTGTAGTGAGGTGCAGAGAATATTTAAGATGTAGAGAATACAAGCTGCCTTTGGATTTCAGAATGTGAGGACTGAGAAGGACTTTCTGGATAGAGCTATGAATCATGCGTTGTGCCTGGTATGTGATGAAAAGGTATGGATGTAGATGTATATGGATAGATTAAGGGAATTCATTATTAACAGTTCTCATATTAGCATATTATCTATATTCCAAAATAGTTCCTGATGTTGAAGAGTCACTTGTGGCTTGAATGCAATTTTCCCTAGAAGATAAATGAGAATACCATCCTTTCTTATATGTAATTATAAACATGTATTTTCTAAGTTAAAATGATTCCTAGAAAGAAAGGGGTATGGGGAACATGAACAGAATATTAATGAATATACCAACCAAGCCTAGGTGCTGCTGCCCCCATTAAGGCGTTTCCCAGATTACATGGAGCTGGGGTGACAGGGAAGGACCCATCTTTTGAAGTCTTCATCAAGAGCATCATGATAGGTACCCTGAGTTTTGGGTTCTAAAATCTAGAACGTCCATCTCATGGTGCTTTGTTATAGTACCCTAGGAAACTTTTGAAGCATTTGGGAAATTTGCTGAGAACATAAGTTAGTGGGGTCATAATTTCATGGGATTTGATTGCTTGTTTGGTTTTTGGTTTTTTTCGAGACAAGGTTTCTCTGTGTAGCCCTGGCTATCCTAGAACTCACTCTGTAGACCAAGCTGGCCTCAAACTCAGAAATCCACCTGCCTCTGTCTCCCAAGTGGTGGGATTAAAGGTGTGTGCCACCACTGCCCAGCTTTATAATTCCATGTACTGAGAGGTACTCACACATTATGTGTCAGCTTGCTTAATGTTTGAGCGCACACACACACACACACACACACACACATAAACATTTGTGTGTGTGTGTGTGTGTGTATGAAAAACTATAAAAAAGATGATAGGGATACCATGTGGGTACCAAAATCTGCACATACCCATGTACTTTTATATAAGACTGCATTTTAGTGCAAACCCTACACATTCTTCTTAGGTACTTAAAATCACTTCCAGAGGATAGAAATATTGTTAGAATCAATTTCTATTCTTGCAGAGGACCTGAGTTTAGTTCTTAACATGTATACTGTGACTTACAACTTCCTTAATTAGAGTTCCAGGGAATCTGCTATCCTCTTCTGGCTTCCATGAACATCAGGCACATACTTAGTATACTTATATATTTGCAGGAAAAACATTCACATGTATAAAAGTAAAAATAAATACCTTTTAAAAAATCTCTATATGCTAAAGAGCTAAAGCAATATGGAAACCACCTAAATTTTTAATAAAATACACTGTTTGAGAATAATGACAGGAAAATTATTTGACCTGTTTAGTATACAGAATCTATTTTTCTAAATATTTCTAAGCCGCAATGGGTTGGATACATCTCTGAATGAGAAACCCACAGCTGAAGAGCACAGCTCTATTTGCAAAAGTAACAAGGCTGCTTTAAAAATGTTTCTGTGCCATGAGTAAAGTGAGACCAGGTCATGAAAATACAGGATGAACACAAGAGCGTGACACGAGCTGTGCTTGCTGTCCCCTGTCAGCATTGGGTAAGAAACCTGTATTATTATCTTCAAAGGAGAGTGAGTCATACTCCATTAATTTGTTATGAAAATTAAAGAGAGAAATGCAAAGAAAGTTGCTAGCAAAGAGTATTTTTGTCTCCTTGGCTTTCAGCTTTCAAATCTCTAAAATAATAATTATAGTTCTTTTCTTCACTCATTAAACAGCAATTTTATAAGCACTTACAGTAGACCAGGCACCCACACTGAACTAGAAAGGCGGTGGGAGATTTTGCAAATATGGTCTCAGATACAGTGAAATATACATTCTATATATGTGACTATCAAGAAAAAACATAGCAAAACCTTAAACAGACATTTTAAGTACAATGTGTAAAATATAATCCTAAAGTATAGAAAAGACTCTATAACAATGAGACATCTGCATTAGAAAAAAAGAGCACTGTGCTGACATTCTAATTAAGTTAATATCTGAAAGATGGGAGGGAAGGAGGGGCATGAGAAGGTTAGTGTGACAAATGATTGTGGCAAAGGCTACTGTGTGGGTCAGGAATCTGCAAGGATGGGAGGTACATCTAAAAGCTGACTGCACAGTAGAAACTGGCACTGGAAAAACATTGGCATAAGACTAGGGTATAGGCTTCCAGGTCCAATAGGCAAAATTTTACCCTGGAATAAATGATTGGATTGCAAATTGAATCCACTGAAGAATATAAGTAGATTCCTCATAGTCTAATATATCAACTAAACCAGTATTCCTACTTTCTCATGGAAAACAGATTTGAGTAGGTGAAAGGGATAGCAGGCACACTTCACCCAGCACTGATGCTAATATAGAAAATATGGGAATAGATGCATTCAATTCATGTATAAAATATATTGTTTTCCAGATTTTGAACTGAAATGACTGTATAGACACTTTGAGATTTGATGTGGATGTGATACAAACATATCCATTATTTTCCTGTCTTACATTTAGAGAACTAAGGAAATGGGTCTTACATTTTCTAGGATTTAAATTATAGAATATTGAGTTCCAAGATCTGTCATGGTATAGTAATTGGAGGGTTATATTTTGGACATAATTATATTGCATGCCCGTACATTTAAGAATATGTGTTAAGTGGTTGGACCTGTAGAAAAGGAATCAGAACTTAAACATGAAATATTAAATAATCCAAAATGATGGTCAAGAAAATATCAGCAGGCAACACCAGGGAAAGATGAAGGCCCTGGACAGGGCATAGGAAAGTGACACTGCTGACCAGGAGGGTCATGTAGCCAGCAGAAAATGTTAGCCAGAATCACAGAGTGTGGACAGAAAGTAGGAACGGATATTCAAAGAGACAATTAGGATTTGGCTGTGGGAAAAGATTTTGTGCAAACTCTATTGAAACCATAGGACAGAGCCAAGTACAATAAGGAACCACCAGCAGCGAGTCTGGGGCAGTTGAACATAGCAGTTTCAATGAAGCGGTGGGAGAAAAGCCTTCTGTCTTGCTTTGAGAAATAAACCAATTAGAGAGCTTAGCTTACTTAGGGTGATTCAAGGAACTAATGGAAAGGCTAATAAAAATGAGGGAGAGGGAACATGAGGTGAGAAGGAATGTTATTTTAATCACAAGGATTTTGCAGTTTCCAGGAACAACTCTGTACTTTATGGAGTAGTAGAAAACAATAATATTGGTAAGTGTTTTAGTCAGGGTTTCTATTCCTGCACAAACATCATGACCAAGAAGCAAGTTGGGGAGGAAAGGGTTTATTCGGCTTACACTTCCATGCTGCTGTTCATCACCAAAGGAAGTCAGGACTGGAACTCAGACAAGTCAGGGAGCAGGAGCTGATACAGAGGCCATGGAGGGATGTTCTTTACTGGCTGGCCTCCCCTGGCTTGCTCAGCCTACTCTCTTATAGAACCCAAGACTACCAGCCCAGGGATGGTCCCACCCACAAGGGGCCTTTCCCCCTTGGTCACTAATTGAGAAAATGCCTTACAGTTGGATCTCATGAAGGCATTTCCTCAACTGAAGCTCCTTTCTCTGTGATAACTCAGCTGTGTCAAGTTGACACAAAAATAGCCAGTACAATTGACCCCTTGTCAACTTGACATACAAACACATCACTAGTAAGCCTCAACCCTTACATTCTTATCCCCAAGATCTAAATAACTTTAAAAGTCCCACAGTCTTTACATATTCTTAAAATTTCAATCTCTTTAAAATATCCATCTCTTTTAAAATCCAAAGTCTTTTTACAATTAAAAGTCTCTTAACTGTGGGCTCCACTAAAACAGTTTCTTCCTTCAAGAGGGAAAATATCAGGGCACAGTCACAATCAAAAGCAAAAGTCAATCTCCAACCGTCCAATGTCTGGGATCCAACTCACGATCTTCTGGGCTCCTCCAAGGGCTTGGGTCACTTCTCCAGCCATGCCCTTTGTAGCACACACAGCGTCCTCTAGGCTCCAGATGCCTGTACTCCACTGCTGCTGCTGCTCTTGGTGGTCACCTCATGGTACTGGCATCTCCAAAACACTGCATGACCCCTTCAGTCCTGGGCCTTCAATAGCAACTGAGGCTGCACCTTCACCAATGGCCTTCCATGGCCTCTCACAGTGCCGAGCCTCAGCTCCTTTGCATGACCCCTTCATGCCTTCAAAACCAGTACCACCTGGGTGACCCTTACATATTACCAAGTCCCGCTGCAGCAGGAGTACAACCTTGGCCATCTCTGGAACACAGCCTCTTTGTGCTTTCAGAAAACACTTCCCAGAAGATGTCACCTCAATGATGCTGGTCTCTTCTTAATCACCGCTAATTTCATAGCTCCAGCTAACCAGCATCAATAGTCCCAGTAATGCAAAGTTTTTGCTTTGGTAGTTCTGGTATCTTGTTAATCACAGCTGATTCTTCAGCCCCAGCTAACCAGAACTACAGAATCTTCACAATCAAAACAGCAATGGCCCTGAAAAGAGTCTTTAATTTTCCCTCTGAAATTTCACAAACCAGACCTCCATCTTCTGCAGTGTTCTCAACATTATCTTCCAGGCTCCTACACAACATCCGACAGAGCTCTTAACAAGGATGGGTCTTCAAGCCCAAAGTTCCAAAGTCCTTCCACAGTCCTCCCCAAAACATGGTCAGGTTGTCACAGGAATACCCCACTCTGCTGGTACCAATTTGTTTTAGTCAGGGTTTCTATTCCTGCACAAACATCATGACCAAGAAGCAAGTTGGGGAGGAAAGGGTTTATTCGGCTTACACTTCCATGCTGCTGTTCATCACCAAAGGAAGTCAGGACTGGAACTCAGACAAGTCAGGGAGCAGGAGCTGATACAGAGGCCATGGAGGGATGTTCTTTACTGGCTGGCCTCCCCTGGCTTGCTCAGCCTACTCTCTTATAGAACCCAAGACTACCAGCCCAGGGATGGTCCCACCCACAAGGGGCCTTTCCCCCTTGGTCACTAATTGAGAAAATGCCTTACAGTTGGATCTCATGAAGGCATTTCCTCAACTGAAGCTCCTTTCTCTGTGATAACTCAGCTGTGTCAAGTTGACACAAAAATAGCCAGTACTGTAAGTGATATATTTTTTGTACTTAGTATTATTGTTTTTATTTTTATTTTATATTTTATTTACATTATTTATCCCTTTTTCTGGTTTTCCTTCCAAAATCCCCTATCCCAGACTCGCTCCCCCTGCTTCTTTGAGGATGTTCCCCCAAATACCCACTGACCCCTACTTCCCTGGCCTGGCAGTCACCTACACTGGAGGATCTAGTCTTCAAAGGACCAAGGGCCTCTCCTCTCATTAATGTTCAATAAGACCATCCTCTGCTAAATATGTGGCTGGAACTATGGGTCCCTCCATGATGTACTCTTGGGTTGATAGTTTAGTGCCTGAGTGCTCAAGGAAGTCTGGTTGGTTGATATTATTGTTCCTCTTATGGGGATGCAAACCTCTTAAGCTCCTTCAGACCTTTCTCTAACTCCTCCATTGGGGACCCTGTGATCAGTCCAATGGTAAGCTGTGAGCATCCACCTCTATATTGTTTATGGTCTGGGAGAGCGTCTCAGGGGACAGCTATATTTGGCTCCTGTCAGCAAGTACTTCTTAGCATCCACAATGCTGTCTGGGTTGGGTAACTGTATATAGGATGGTTCCCCAGGTGGAGCAGTCTCTGAATGGCCTTTCTGTCAGTTTCTGCACCACACTTTGTCTCTATATCTCATCCTGTGGTATTTTGTTCACCATTCTAAGCAGAACTGAAGTATCCACACTTTAGTCTTCCTTCTTCTTGAGCTTCATGTGGTCTGTGAATTGTATCTTCAGAGCTTTTGGGCTAATATCCACTTATCAGTGAGTGCATACCATGTGTGTTCTTTGTGCCTGGGTTACCTCACTCAGGATGATATCTTTTAGTTCCATCCATTTACATAAGTATTTCATGAAGTCATTGTTTTTAATAGTTGAATAGTACTTGTCTTAGTCAGGGTTTCTATTCCTGCACAAACATCATGACCAAGAAGCAAGTTGGGGAGGAAAGGGTTTATTCAGCTTACAATTCCATACTGCTGTTTATCACCAAGGAAGTTAGGACTGGAACTCAAGCAGGTCAGAAAGCAGGAGCTGATGCAGAGGCCATGGAGAGATGTTCTTTACTGGCTTGCCTCCTCTGGGTTGCTCAGCCTACTCTCTTATAGAACCCAAGACGACCAGCCCAGGGATGATCCCACCCACAAGGGGCCTTTCCCCCTTTATCACTAATTGAGAAAATGCCTTACAGTTGGATCTCATGGAGGCATTTCCTGAACTGAAGCTCCTTTCTCTGTGATAACTCCAGCTGTGTCAAGTTGACACAAAAATAGCCAGTACAGTACTCCATTGTGTTAATGAACCACATTTTCTGTATCCAGTCCTCTGTTGATGGTCATCTGTAACCCACACAGCTATGGTCACTTGATTTTTGACAAAGGAACTAAAGCCATCCAGTAAGAAAAAGACAGCATTTTCAACAAATGGGGCTGGTTATACTGGCAATCAGCATTCAGAAGAATGAAAATGAATCCATTCTTATCTCCTTATCCAAAGCTCAAGTCCAAGTGAATCAAGGGCATCCACATAAAACCAGATACACTGAAAATATTAGAAGGGAAAAATGAGGAAGAGTCTCAAACACATGGGCACAGGAGAAATTTTCCTAAAGAGAACACCAATGGTTTATGCTCTAAGATCAAGAATTGACAAATGGGACCTCATAAAATTGAAAGGCTTCTGTAATGAAAGGGACACTATCAATAGGACAAAACAAAATGGCAACCTACAGAATGGCAAAGTATCTTTAGCAATCCTACATCAGACAGAAGGCTAAAATCATATATATACAAAGAACTCAAGAAGGCAGACTCCAGAGAACCAACTAACACTATTTAAAATAATGGGGTACAGAACTAAACAAAGAATTCTCAACTGAGGAATATTGAATGGCTGAGAAGCACCTATAAAAAATGTTCAACACTCTTAGTCATCAGGGAAATGGATATCAAACAACCCTGAGATTCCACCTCATGCCTATCAGAATGGCTAAGCTCAAAATCTCAGGTGACAGCAGATGCTGGGGAGGATGCAGAGACAGAGAACCATTCCTCTATTGTTGGTGGGATTGCAAGCTTGTACAACCAGTTAAATCAGTCTGGCAGTTCCTCAGAAAATTGGACATTGGACTACCTGAGGACCCAGCTATACCACTCCTAGGCATGTACTCAAAAGATGCACCAATATACAACAAAGACAAATGTTCCACTATTTTCATAGCAGCCTTATTTATAATAGCCAGAAGCTGAACAGAATCCAGATGTCCTTCAACAAAGGTCAGTTATATCTTAAGCATAATGATGACAACTGAGAAAGAGGCAGCAGAGAAAGAGAGGACATAGGGGCCAAACAGAGGGTGAATGATTCTTTGTTTTATTTTGATTCAGGAAGAAGAGAAACTCCAACGTCAATATCCTTAGCAATGTTACAGCAGGAAATAAGGTAGTTTCTGTTCGATGTGTCTAAGTTTTTCTTCAAAATACAGTTATCAGCAACAAGGTTAGAAAACAGTGGTTTAAAACTTCTGCCAGCAATTGTAGTTTCTTGTAATTTTATGGGGAAGTAAATTGGACTGCAATCATTTGGACTTGACCAGTCTTCTGGAATCATATTGTAGGTTAACAGGGAAGGGTGGTGCAGGTTGCCTCACTCTCTTGCAGTGTTAACCATAGACCTCCACTATATTCCAGAGATTCTCCAGAGGCTAAATAGATTTTTGAAAGCAATAAAGGATTTTAAAAAATATTCTAGTGAGTGATCAAGCACTTCTGATACTTCTTATGACAGAATATTTGCTTTTAGACCATAGACTGGAGACAACATTAAATCTTGGGAGAAATCCAGTTTGCAGGAAATAGAAAAAAAAGCAAGGAAATAAGTGAATATTCAGATTCTACATTTTTACTGTTATTCTCTCATAGATTTCATCATAACTGCATTTTCCCTCCTTCCATTCCTCCCAGATCCCTCTTTCATCTCCCTTCTCCTCCAGTATCACTCTTCCTTTGTTTCCCTTCAGAAAAGAGAAGACCACTCAGGAATATTAACCAAAACAACATAACAAGCTACAGCAAGACTAGGCACAAAATCTCATATCAAGGTTGGACAAGACAATCAATCAGGAGAAAAAGGGTCTTAAGAGCAGGTAAAAGAGTAACAGACATCCCAACTTCCACGGTCAGGAGTCCTACAGGAACACCAAGTTACACAGCCATAATGTATATGCAGAGGACATACCCATGCAGTAGAGACCCAGGAAGGCTTTGTGATTGTCATTTCAGTCTCTGTGAGGCCCCATGAGCCCTGCTTGGTCAAATCTGTGGGCAGTGTTCTTCTGGTACCTAGCACCCCTCTTTCTGCTACAATTCTTCCTCTTCTGAGGAGGAGGAGTTTCTTGAACTCTATCTAACATTTGGCTGTGGGTCTCTCAATCTGTGCCTAACAAACAGTTGCTGGATGAAGCCTTTCTGTTGATTATTGGGTTAGCTGAACTATGAGTATAGCAGAATATCATTACAAATCATTTCATTAATATATTTTTTTGCCAGTTGTGCTTGATTCTATCTTAGATCTCTGAGCTATCTAATCTCTTATTTTTAGCCACCTAGGCAGTTTTGTGAATGGTGTCCATCTTATGTCATGGGCCTCAAGTTGGACCAGTCACTGGTTGACAACTCAGCTACATTGCCCTAGCACATGATGCAGACAGAGAAAAGTGTAGGTCAAAGGTTTTGTGTCTGGGTTGGTATCCCAGTGCCAGCATTGGAAGCCTTTCCTGGTTACAGAAGATGGCTGTTGATCCTCACTACTATTCTTTCCTAGGGCCATCCTTGTAGATTCTAGTGAATTACCAATTTATTAGCTTTCCACATCACCCACAAAATGCCCCACAATTTCAATCATTTCTTTCCATACTCTCTCCATGCGTCTCTTCTCCACATTCCTCCAGCTCCCCAAAATGTCTATTATTATAACAGCCTTTAACAAGGATGGAACATTGAGTACAGGCCTATTTTGATGCAGTGGTTCTCAAACTGTAGATCATGACCCTCACAAGGTCACATATATATCCTGCATCTCATATATTTGCATTATGTTCCATAATAACAATAACAATACTACCATTATGAAGTGGCAGCAAAATAATTTTATGGTTGGACATTCTACTAATTGAGGAACTGAACTAAAGTGGCTCATCATTGGGAAGGTTGAAAGACATAGTAACTTAGAGGAATGCTAACTTAGACAATAAAGAGACAAGTGAATGGATGAAGAATAAGGAGAATAGTGCTCTAAATTTTCAGACATAACCAGATGCTTATGAAATACTGTGTGTGTGTGTGTGTACACGTGTGTGTGTGTGTGTACACATGCGCGTGCACACACGTGCATGGTCACACATGCATGGGCAAGGGAGCAGAGGTGAGGAGAAGAAAATTATAGAAGGTAAAGGAGAGAAGTACAGAGGGTCAGGAAATTGAATAGAAATATGTAGCAGTGGGGGGTGGGGAAATGGGGATAGCCACTAGAAAGTCACAGATGCCAGGGAAGAAAGAGGCTCCTAGGATCCAAAGGGGATGACTTAAGAGAAATATACAACAAAGGGGAGATAGAACCTGTAGAGACCACCTCCAGTAGATAGGCATGACCGTGGTTGAAGAATGGGGCTACCCACCTACCTCAATATTGCTAACCAAGTAATGTCCCTGTTCAAAGGAAAGACGGGGACAAAAATGGAACAAAGATTGAAGAAAAGGCCATCCAGAGACTGCCCCACCTAGGGATCATCCTATCTGCAGACACCAAACCCCCCACATAATTGCTGATAGCAAGAAGCACTTGCTGACAGGAGTCTCATATGGCTGTTCTTTGAGAGGTTCTACCAGCACCAGACTAACATAGATAGATACTCACAGGCATTCATTGGAATGAGCCTGGGTACCCCAATTGAAGAACTAGTGGAAGGACTGAAGGAGTTGAAACGGATTACAAGTCCATAGGAAGAACAGTATTAACTAACTGGACCACCCAGAGTTCCGAGGGACTAAACCACCAACTGAAGAGAATACATGGAAGGATACATGGGAAGAGGATACATGGAAGGATTCATGGCGATATATATATCAGAGGATGGCCTTTTCTGATACCAATTGTAGGGGAATCCCTTGATTCTGTGATGGCTTGATGTCCCAGCATAGGGGAATGCTAGAGCCATGAGGCAGTGGAGGGTGAGTGGGTAGAGGAGCACCCTTATCGAGTCAAAGTGGAGGGGGGTAGGGGGAATAGGATGGGGGATTTGTGGAGGGGTATCCAGGAAACGCTATCATTTGAAATATAAATGAATAAAATGATTAATAAAAATAACAAATGACTATAACTGTATGAAATATATACTAAATATTTAAAAGAAGTGAAATGTCTATAATTCAGTTATTTTCCTTTAAAAGCCTGGTGGAAATTTCCACTGATCTTTTTATGACCAGGAAGGAATGTTCATTACATTAAATGAAAATATGATGCTAAGGATAAAAAGTAACTGGCAAAGCTTGAATCATTAATCCTGTACTTAGATATAAAAAATACAAAAAAAAAAAAAAAGAAAGAAAAGAAAATCCTGATTATCAGAGAGAAAGGGGGTTATGATTTGAAATAATAATAATGAATAAAATAACCTTTAGGAGGCATTTCACCTGCAAAGTTAATTCCATATGGGTTAAATTTGAGTTTGGACATTGAAAAAAAAAACCGTAGCTGGAAGGTCATTAATAACAGCTAAAATGAATGACAGTGTCTTT
This sequence comes from Mus caroli, assembly GCF_978045245.1. Lineage (NCBI taxonomy): Eukaryota > Metazoa > Chordata > Mammalia > Rodentia > Muridae > Mus > Mus caroli. Next base: position 109,849,784 of record NW_028227268.1, on the reverse strand, counting down.
AGGAAGGAAGTATTTAATGAGTTGTCACAGAGGCCAACAATATGCCTCATATTAATTAACTTTTTAATTAATGATATGATGGATGGAATAGACCTCAAACACACACAATGTTCTCTTGCTAGGCAATGAGGGATGGTGATAAGTTTAGTAAGATGGAAAATAGTGTGACCTAAATAAATGAGTGATTTTTTAAGGCAAATTTTAGGAAGGCACAGTTGGATTTATAGTTGTCATAATTAGGGAACACATTTGACCCATTATGCTGGCATAAGAAAAATTGGCACAATTAATTTTAGATATAATTTGTATAAAGCCAGAAGGAAAACACATGTAGTTAAGTTAGTTACTTAGTGGAAAAAAAAACTGAGTTACTGAGATTCAGTAGAGGATATCAATACAATTTAATTTCCTCACTGTGGTGTGTATTTGTGTGTTTGTGTGTTTGTGTGTATGTGTGTGTGTGTGGGTGTGTGTGTGTGCGTGCACATGTACAAGCTTATTCTTTAAGACGATGTCTTGGCTAGTTTTTATATCAACTTGAAACAAACTAGAGTCATCAGAGAGGAAGGAGAAAATGCCTACATAAGATAGACTTATAGGCAAGCTCCTGGGTCATTTTCTTTCTTTCATTTTTTATTAGATATTTTCTTCATTTACATTTAAAATGTTTTCCCCTTTCCTGGTTTCCCCTCTGAAAACACCCTATCCCATCCATCCCCCTGCTCACAAGCCTAAAAATTCCTGCTTCCAGGTTCTGGCATTCCCCTACACTGTGGAATCAGTCCTTCTCAGGACCAAGGGCCTCTCCTCCCATTGATGTCCAACAAGTCCATCTTCTGCTACATATGAAGATGGAGCCATGGGTCCTACCATGTGTACTCTTTGGTTGGTGGTTTAGTTCCTGGGAGCTCTGGGGGGTTCTGGTTGGTTGATATCGTTGTTCCTCTTATGGAGGTACAAGGTCCTTCAGTGAAATTCTTAGGCAAATAGATGCAATTAGAAAATATCATTCTGAGTGAAGTAACCCAATCACAAAAGAACACACATGGTATACACTCACTGATAAGTGAATATTAGCCCAGAAGCCCAGAATACCCAATATACAATTCAAGGACCAAACGAAGCTCTAGAAGAAGGAAGACCAAAGTATGATACTTTGGTCTTTCTTATAAGGGGGAACAAAATACCCATAGGAGGAAATACAGAGAGAAAATGTGGAGCAGAGACTGAAGGAAAGACTACCCAGAGACTGGCCCACCTGGATATCCATTACATATAAAGTTATCAAACCCATACACTATTGTGGATGCCAACAAGGGCTTGTTGACAGGAGCCTGATATAGCTGTCTCTTGAGAGGTTCTTCTAGTACCTAACAAATACAGGGGTGGATGCTCACAGCCAACCATTGAACTGAGCAGAAGGTCCCCAATAGAGGAGCTAGAGAAAGGACCATTTTCTTAATTAATGATTGAGGTAAGACCCAGCCTCTTGTAGGTGGAGCTACTCTGGGCAGATGGTCTTGGATGATATAAGGCCTTGAAGAAGCCAGTAACACTCTTTTGTAGTCTCAGCAGCAGCTTCTGCATTCAGGTTCGTCTTTATTTCTAGCACTAATGGACTGTAATGTGAAACTGTATGTAGAAATTAATCTTTCCTTCCCAAGCTGCTTTTGGATGTGGTGTTTTATCATAGGAATAAAAACACTAAGGCTGTAAGAATTCAGAATGGCAACAAAATGTTACTAAAATATGTATAAATTTTGGGGCATAGAGGGAGCTAGAGACCTCCTTAATTGTGCTTGCACAATGAGTATAACACATGGCACATCACTTAGCACTGTTCATCAGATGGGGATAAGAAGAAGTGGATGCTCACAGTCATCTATATGATGGAACACAGGGCCCCCAATGGAGGAGCTAGAGAAAGTACCCAAGGAGCTGAAGGTGTTTGCAACCCTATAGGTGGAACAACAATATGAATTAATCAGTACTCTCAGAGCTCGTGTCTCTAGCTGCATATGTAGCAGAAGATGGCCTAGTCAGCCATCATTGGGAAGAGAGGCCCCTTGGTCTTGCAAACTTTATATGCCCCAGTACAGGGGAATGCCAAGGCCAAGAAGTGGAAATGAGTGGGTAAGGGAGCAGGGCAGTTATAGGGGACTTTTGGGATAGCATTTGAAATGTAAATGAAGAAAATATCTAATAAAAATGTTTTAAAAAGAAGGCAAATATCTTGGCTTTAAGGACTGTATGCAGATGTGACATCTGTTTAATATGGGAAGCATTTCTTCTTCACTATATTTCTCAAGATTTGTTCAATTCAATGACTTCTCATTTTCAAGACCAACACCTTGGTTTAGGCAGGTTCTATTTTTTGTTCATTTAATCAGTAGTCTGGTTTCTAGACACAACCTACAGTGTGGTAGCTACCTAGAGATTGGGGACACTCTTTGAAAATATGCTTTTTATAGTGCCCTCCAGTCATAGCACATCTGTCTGTGAGAACTGTTGTCTCTAAGATCTTGCCTTCCTTTGCCTTCCTGTTACCACTCTCTCCCTAATGCATGTGCTGCCCATCTGGGCTGGTAACTTACTTCCCTTGGAGCATCTTTCTTGGACTCACCATACGCATAACTTTTGTGATGAAATGTCATAGTGAGTTCCCGCAATGTTCCTCAATTAAAACATCCCTCAGAACACCAAACTCCAATTCTCTACTTTCTATTTCTGTAGAAAATGGCTTATTTTTACTAGTTTGTTGGATGCTTATTTTCATCTGCAACTCCTTGCTACTATATAAACTTCATGAAGGCAAGACATCCTATTTATTTTATTTACTTTGTGTACATTGCATTGAAAAGGATTTGTGCATGTGTAGATCCTTAATAAAGAATGAATATTTTTATTGGACCAATATATAGAAAAATGAAGGTAAAATTTGTAGACTGATGCTTTCATTTTACTACCAAAAAGAAATTAATTTCTATTTCATAGCTATGATGTCTATAATTTTAGGCAAGAAAAAGGGGAGTAAAGATTATGAGGGTACGGTGTTTTTATTTTTTAAAAAAATCTACCAGAAGACATTGGTTTTATTATTATTGGGTAAAGAATGTAGAAATAAGAGAGGACCCCACCTATATCTTCACATTTGATATTGAGAATATCAAGTATTAATGTAGAATGTAGGGATGTCAAGATCAATCCTGGACTTGCTGAGGTTTCTGTTGTGCTCTGCCGACTTATCCTTCCACCGAGGGTAGGAGTAAGGCATCTGAACACTGATAGTTTCAAAATGTTCATGCTATTCTGAAATTTAATTTAGCTTAGGTGTGAAATCTCTATCCCAAAGACTCATGGGTACATATATTTCCTGAAAACCAGATCAAAACGTTGATCAGACTTGTATGAAAATACTGTGTTTATGCCAATGTATGTAAAAGGTTCTCCAAGCTTCAGAAAGTATCTCTTAGCTTCAGCTAAGATAAAATTCTAGAGAGCTGAAGCAATTAAGACATTGTAGGGGCTTTGCACAATGTCAGAATGTTTTTAAATAGATGGAGCAAACTGTGTTTATATATTTAGATACATGCTGGTGTGTATATTTCAGACCTATCTATCCACATATCTCTCTCTCTCTCTCTCTCTCTCTCTCTCTCTCTCTCTCTCTCTCTCTCTCTCTCTCTCTTCATCTCTCTCTCTAGATATATACACAATCAGTAGTACATGATTCACATATGTCTTATAATTCAAGTTTCACACTTAGATTGTGTAATATTTAACCTCTAACCCTGCTTGATGTATCCTTACTTGTTTGACTTAATAAATGACATTTTCATTCACTCAGTCTGCCTCATAAGTAGGTTCACAAATCCTCCACCCTTGTGCTCAAAGCTTTCTGGAATCTTTTCTTCTTGAGTAGGATAAGTCTATGACTTGTTTATAACAAGTGGGGCATGGACAAAAAAACGAAGGGATGTAGTCTTGATGACAATAACATATGACATAAGGGTGTGTCTTGTTTACTTAGTACACCATATAAATTCTCCTTGAAGAAAGACCCTTGAGGAAAGGAACTCTGTGCAACCTTTTGGATAGGGGTTCTCAATCTTCCTAATGCTATGCCCCCTCTTTTAACACAGTTCTTCATGTTGTGGTAGCATCTCAAATACAGCCTAAAGCTAAAGGAAGTTGCTGATGCAGAATCTCTGAATCTGCCTATTGACTTGCTACTCATGACTTGTTCAGCCTGATTTCATTTTTTTAAAATAGTTTTTAAAAAATCCTTTAGTCTATGTTTACAGTCCAGTCCGTATCCCCTTCCTGTTCTGTCCTAAAACAGTATTACATCCCATTACTCCTCACCAGTCTCATCACCAAGATGTTGTCTCCACTATCACACACGCAAGGACCCACACAGGATCCCCCACGGGATCCTAAGACCTCTGGTGAGTGGAACACAACTTCTGCCAGGAGGCAGGTTGGAACACCAGATATCTCGGCACCTTCCCTGCAAGAAGAGAGCTTGCCTGCAGAGAATACCCTGACCACTGAAACTAAGGAGAGAGCTAGCCTCTTAGGTCTGCTGATAGAGGCTAACAGAGTCACCTGAGGAACAAGCTCTAACCAGAGACAACTATAAAAACTAGCTCCAGCGATTACTAGATGGTGAAAGGCAAACGTAAGAATCCTACTAACAGAGTAGGGCCACAGGCCTCATCCAGCTGGATCAGCGCCGGGGTAGCAGGAGCGCAGGGTTGCCTGACACCCGCCAGCTACCCACGACCCCCGCCGCAGGATTTTGGGACTGCTGGTGAGTGGAACACAGCTTCTGCTCCAATCCAATTGCGCAGGACCTGAGACTGCATTAGTTAGGGAAGCAGAAACCGGCCTGAGTAGGGCCACAGGCCTCATCCAGCCGGATCAGTGCCAGGGTAGCAGGAGCGCAGGGTTGCCTGACACCCGCCAGCTACCCACGACCCCCGCCACAGGATTTTGGGACTGCTGGTGAGTGGAACACAGCTTCTGCTCCAATCCAATTGCGCGGGACCTGAGACTGCATTAGTTAGGGAAGCAGAAACCGGCCTGAGTAGGGCCACAGGCCTCATCCAGCAGGATCAGCGCCAGGGTAGCGGGAGCACAGGGTTGCCTGACACCCGCCAGCTACCCACGACCCCCGCCGCAGGATTTTGGGACTGCTGGTGAGTGGAACACAGCTTCTGCTCCAGTCCAATCACGCGGGACCTGAGACTGCTCTGGTTGGGGAGAGAGAAATCCGGCCTACATAGGGCCACAACCCTCTTCCGGTCAGAAAAGCACCTGGGCAGATGGGGTGCAGGGTCGGCTGACACTCACCAGCTACCCACAACACCCACCACAGGATCTTAAGTCTTCTGGAGAGTGGAATACAGCTTCTGCTCCAATCCAATTGCACGCGGGACCAGAGACTGCATTAGTTAGGGAAGCAGAAAAACGGCCTGAGTAGGACCACAGGCCTCTTCCGGCTGGACCAGCACCGGGGTACCATCAGCTACCCACGACACCCGCCGCAGGATTTAGAGACTGCTGGTGAGTGGAACACAGCTTCTGCTCCAATCTTTAAACAGTGACAACGATAACAACTAACCCCAGAGATTACCAGATGGCGAAAGGTAAACGTAATAATCTTACTAACAGAAACCAAGACCACCCACCATCATTAGAACCCAGCACCCCCACTTCGCCCAGTCCAGGGCACCCCAACACACCGGAAAAGTTAGACACGGATTTAAAAGCATATCTCCTGATGATGATAAAGGACTTCAAGAAGGACGTTAATAACACACTTAAAGAAATGCAGGAGAACACTGCTAAACAGGCAGAAGACAATAAAGAGGAAGCACAAAAATCCCTCAAAGAATTTCAAGAGAACACTGCTAAAGAGTTACAAATCCTTAAAGAAAAACACGATAACATAATCAAACAGGTAGAAGTCCTTACAGAAAAACAGGAAAACACATCCAAACAGATGATGGAAATGAACAAAACCATACTAGACCTAAAAAGGGAAGTAGATACAATAAAGAAAACCCAAAATGAGGCAACACTGGAGATAGAAACCCTAGGAAAGAAATCTGGAACCATAGATACGAGCATCAGCAACAGAATACAAGAGATGGAAGAGAGAATCTCAGGTGCAGAAGATTCCATAGAGAACATCGGCACAACAATCAAGGAAAATGTAAAATGCAAAAAGATCCTAACTCAAAACATCCAAGAAATACAGGACGCAATGAGAAGACCAAACCTACGGATAATAGGAGTGGATGAGAATGAAGATTTTCAACTCAAAGGACCAGCAAACATCTTCAACAAAATTATAGAAGAAAACTTCCCAAATCTAAAGAAAGAGATGCCCATGAACATACAAGAAGCCTACAGAACTCCAAATAGACTGGACCAGAAAAGAAATACCTCCCGACACATTATAATCAGAGCAACAAATGCTCTAAATAAAGATAGAATACTAAAAGCAGTAAGAGAAAAAGGCCAAGTAACATATAAAGGCAAGCCTATCAGAATTACACCAGATTTTTCACCAGAGACTATGAAAGCCAGAAGATCCTGGACGGATGTTATACAGACACTAAAAGAACACAAATTCCAGCCCAGGCTACTATACCCAGCCAAACTCTCAATTAACATAGATGGAGAAACCAAAGTATTCCACGACAAAACCAAATTCACACATTATCTCTCCACGAATCCAGCCCTTCAAAGGATAATAACAGAAAAAAACCAATACAAGGACAGGAACCACGCCCTAGAAACAACAAGAAGGTAATCCCTCAACAAACCTAAAAGAAGACAGCCACAAGAACAAAATGCCAACTTTAACAACAAAAATAACAGGAAACAACAATTACTTTTCCTTAATATCTCTTAATATCAATGGACTCAACTCCCCGATAAAAAGACATAGACTAACAAACTGGCTACACAAACAAGACCCAACATTTTGCTGCTTACAGGAAACTCATCTCAGAGAAAAGGATAGACACTACCTCAGAATGAAAGGCTGGAAAACAATTTTCCAAGCAAATGGCATGAAGAAACAAGCTGGAGTAGCCATTCTAATATCTGATAAGATTGACTTCCAACCCAAAGTCATTAAAAAAGACAGGGAGGGACACTTCATACTCATCAAAGGTAAAATCCTCCAAGAGGAACTATCAATCCTGAATATCTATGCTCCAAATACAAAGGCAGCAACATTCATTAAAGAAACTTTAGTAAAGCTCAAAGCACACATTGCACCTCATACAATAGTAGTGGGAGACTTCAACACACCACTTTCACCAATGGACAGATCATGGAAACAGAAACTAAACAGGGACACAGTGAAACTAAGAGAAATTATGAATCAAATGGATCTGGCAGATATCTACAGAACATTCTATCCTAAAACAAAAGGATATACCTTCTTCTCAGCACCTCATGGTACCTTCTCCAAAATTGAACACATAATTGGTCACAAAGCAGGCCTCAACAGATATAAAAATATTGAAATTGTCCCATGCATCCTATCAGATCACCATGGACTAAGGCTGATCTTCAATAACACAATAAATAATAGAAAGCCAACCTTCACGTGGAAACTGAACAACACTCTTCTCAATGATACCTTGGTCAAGGAAGGAATAAAGAAAGAAATTAAGGACTTTTTAGAGTTCAATGAAAATGAAGCCACAACATACCCAAACTTATGGGACGCAATGAAAGCATTTCTAAGAGGAAAACTCATAGCTCTGAGTGCCTCCAAAAGGAAACTAGAGAGAGCACACATTAGCAGCTTGACAACACACCTAAAAGCACTAGAACAAAAGGAAGCAAATTCACCCAAGAGGAGTAGACGGCAGGAAATAATCAAACTCAGGGGTGAAATCAACCAAGTGGAAACAAGAAAAACTATTCAAAGAATCAACCAATCAAGGAGCTGGTTCTTTGAGAAAATCAACAAGATAGATAAACCCTTAGCCAGACTCACTAGAGGGCACAGGGAAAGCATCCTAATTAACAAAATCAGAAATGAAAAAGGAGACATAACAACAGATCCTGAAGACATCCAAAACACCATCAGATCCTTCTACCAAAGGCTATACTCAACAAAACTGGAGAACCTGGATGAAATGGAGAAGTTCCTAGACAGATACCAGGTACCAAAGTTGAATCAAGATCAGGTTAATGATCTAAACAGCCCTATATCCCCCAAAGAAATAGAAGCAGTCATTAATAGTCTCCCAACTAAAAAAAGCCCAGGACCAGATGGGTTTAGTGCAGAGTTCTATCAGACCTTCAAAGAAGATCTAATCCCAGTTCTTCACAAACTATTCCACAAAATAGAAACAGAAGGTACTCTACCCAACTCATTCTATGAAGCCACAATTACTCTGATACCTAAACCACAAAAAAACCCAACAAAGATAGAAAACTTCAGACCAATATCCCTTATGAATATTGATGCAAAAATCCTCAATAAAGTTCTTGCTAACCGAATCCAAGAACACATCAAAACAATCATCCATCCTGACCAAGTAGGTTTCATCCCAGGGATGCAGGGATGGTTCAATATACGGAAATCCATCAACGTAATCCAGTATATAAACAAATTCAAAGACAAAAACCACATGGTCATCTCGTTAGATGCGGAAAAAGCATTTGACAAGATCCAACACCCATTCATGATAAAAGTCTTGGAAAGATCAGGAATTCAAGGCCCATACCTAAACATGATAAAAGCAATCTACAGCAAACCAGTAGCCAACATCAAAGTAAATGGTGAGAAGCTTGAAGCAATCCCTCTAAAATCAGGGACTAGACAAGGCTGTCCACTTTCTCCATACCTATTCAACATTGTACTTGAAGTCCTAGCCAGAGCAATTCGACAACAAAAGGAGATCAAAGGGATACAAATTGGAAAAGATGAAGTCAAAATATCACTTTTTGCAGATGATATGATAGTATATATAAGGGACCCTAAAAATTCCACCAGAGAACTCCTAAGCCTGATAAACAGCTTCGGTGAAGTAGCTGGATATAAAATTAACTCAAACAAATCAATGGCCTTTCTCTACACAAAGAATAAACAGGCTGAGAAAGAAATTAGGGAAACAACACCCTTCTCAATAGTCACAAATAATATAAAATATCTTGGCGTGACTCTAACTAAGGAAGTGAAAGATCTGTATAATAAAAACTTCAAGTCTCTGAAGAAAGAAATTATAGAAGATCTCAGAAGATGGAAAGATCTCCCATGCTCATGGATTGGCAGGATCAACATTGTAAAAATGGCTATCTTGCCAAAAGCAATCTACAGATTCAATGCAATCCCCATCAAAATTCCAAATCAATTCTTCAACGAATTAGAAAGTGCAATCTGCAAATTCATCTGGAATAACAAAAAACCTAGGATAGCAAAAACTCTTCTCAAGGATAAAAGAACCTCTGGTGGAATCACCATGCCGGACCTAAAGCTCTACTTCAGAGCAATTGTGATAAAAACTGCATGGTACTGGTATAGTGACAGACAAATAGACCAATGGAATAGAATTGAAGACCCAGAAATGAACCCACACACCTATGGTCACTTGATCTTTGACAAGGGAGCTAAAAACATCCAGTGGAAGAAAGACAGCATTTTCAACAAATGGTGCTGGCACAACTGGTTGTTAACATGTAGAAGAATGCGAATCGATCCATTCCTATCTCCTTGTACTAAGGTCAAGTCTAAGTGGATCAAGGAACTTCACATAAAACCAGAGACACTGAAACTTATAGAGGAGAAAGTGGGGAAAAGCCTTGAAGATATGGGCACAGGGGAAAAATTCCTGAATAGAACAGTAATGGCTTGTGCTGTAAGATCGAGAATTGACAAGTGGGACCTCATGAAACTACAAAGCTTCTGCAAGGCTAAAGACACCATCAATAAGACAAAAAAACCACCAACAGATTGGGAAAGGATCTTCACCTATCCTAAATCAGATAAGGGACTAATATCCAATATATATAAAGAACTCAAGAAGGTGGACTCCAGAAAGTCAAATAACCCCATTAAAAAATGGGGCTCAGAACTGAACAAAGAATTCTCACCTGAGGAATACCGAATGGCAGAGAAGCACCTGAAAAAATGTTCAACATCCTTAATCATCAGGGAAATGCAAATCAAAACAACCCTGAGATTCCACCTCACACCAGTCAGAATGGCTAAGATCAAAAATTCAGGTGACAGCAGATGCTGGCGAGGATGTGGAGAAAGAGGAACACTCCTCCATTGTTGGTGGGATTGCAAGCTTGTACAACCACTCTGGAAATCAGTCTGGCGGTTCCTCAGAAAATTGGACATAGTACTACCAGAGGATCCAGCAATACCTCTCCTGGGCATATATCCAGAAGATGTCCCAACCGGTAAAAAGGACACATGCTCCACTATGTTCATAGCAGCCCTATTTATAATAGCCAGAAGCTGGAAAGAACCCAGATGTCCCTCAACAGAGGAATGGATACAGAAATTATGGTACATTTACACAATGGAGTACTACTCAGCTATTAAAAAGAATGAATTTATGAAATTCCTAGCCAAATGGATGGACCTGGAGGGCATCATCTTGAGTGAAGTAACACAATCACAAAAGAACTCACACAATATGTACTCACTGATAAGTGGATATTAGCCCAAAACTTAGGATACCCAAGATATAAGATACAATTTGATAAACGCATGAAACTCAAGAAGAATGAAGACCAAAGTGTGGACACTGTGCACCTTCTTAGAATTGGGAACAAAACACCCAGGGAAGGAGTTACAGAGACAAAGTTCGTAGCTGTGATGAAAGGATGGACCATTTAGAGACTGCTGTATCCAGGGATCCGTCCCATAATCAGCTTCTAAACGCTGACACCATTGCATACACTAGCAAGATTTTGCTGAAAGGACCCAAAGATAGCTGTCTCTTGTGAGACTATGCAGGGGCCTAGCAAACACAGGAGTGGATGTTCACAGTCAGCTATTGGATGTATCACAGGGCTCCCAATGGAGAAGCTAGAGAAAGTACCCAAGGAGCTAAAGGGATCTGCAACCCTATTGTTGGAACAACATAATGTACTAACCAGAACCCTGGAGCTCTTGTCTCTAGCTGCATATGTATCGAAAGATGGCCTAGTCGGCCATCAATGGAAAGAGAGGCCCATTTTACTTGCAAACTTTATATGCCCCAATATAGGGGAATGCCAGGGCCAAAAGAATGGGAATGGGTGGGTAGGGAAGTGGGGGGCGCTATGGGGGACTTTTGGGATAGTATTGGAAATGTAATTGAGGAAAATATGTAATAAAAAAAATTATTCTTTCAAATTAAAAAAAAAAAGGAAAAAAAAAAAAAGTAATTCCAGATTGGAAGACAATACATGCCTAAGAATATGAACATAGAGAAATGCATACAGAAATGGAAAATTATGTCCTAGGAGGACAATAATTTCCTGGGTATACCATCAGCATGAGTGAATCTCTCAAACACAATGCCTAAAGAAAGAAGCTACTTATATAAATAATATATTCAGCACACGAGCTTATATCCATTTTAAAGCAAGACAAAACCTATTTTGGGGGGGAATTAATATACATTGTGTAAGGTATGAAGGGTATGGCATGGTAAGAAGGATCTTAAAACTAAGATTGTGCTTGTCTCTAGAACAAAGAAAAAGGAATAAAATCAGTGGCTTCTTCCTAAAAAAAAAAAAAAAAAAAAAAAAAAAGAATCCTACTAACAGAAATCAAGACCACTCACCACCATCAAAACTCAGCATTCCCACCCCACCTAGTCCTGGGCACCCCGACACAACCGAAAAGTGAGACCCGGATTTAAAAGCATATCTCATGATGATGGTAGAGGACATCAAGAAGGACTTTAATAACTCACTTAATGAAATACAGGAGAACACTGCTAAAGAGTTACAAGTCCTTAAAGAAAAACAGGAAAACACAACCAAACAGGTAGAAGTCCTTAAAGAAAAACAGGAAAACACATCCAAACAGGTGATGGAAATGAACAAAACCATACTAGACCTAAAAAGGGAAGTAGACATAATAAAGAAAACCCAATGTGAGGCAACGCTGGAAATAGAAACCCTAGGAAAGAAATCTGGAACCATAGATTCGAGCATCAGCAACAGAATACAAGAGATGGAAGAGAGAATCTCAGGTGCAGAAGATTCCATAGAGAACATCAGCACAACAATCAAAGAAAATACAAATGCAAAAGAATCCTAACTCAAAACATCCAGGAAATACAGGACACAATGAGAAGACCAAACCTACAGATAATAGGAGTTGATGAGAATGAAGATTTTCAACTTAAAGGGCCAGCAAATATCTTCAACAAAATTATAGAAGAAAACTTCCCAAACCTAAAGAAAGACATGCCCATGATCATACAAGAAGCCTACAGAACTCCAAATAGACTGGACCAGAAAAGAAATTCGTCCTGACACATAATAATCAGAACAACAAATGCACTAAATAAAGATCGAATATTAAAAGCAGCAAGGGAGAAAGGTCAAGTAACATATCAAGGCAGGCTTATCAGAATTATACCAGACTTTTCACCAGAGACTATGAAAGCCAGAAGATCCTGGACAGATGTTATACAGACACTAAGAGAACACAAATGCTAGCCAAGGCTACTATACCCGGCCAAACTCTCAATTACCATAGATGGAGAAACCAAAGTATTCCATGACAAAACCAAATTCATACATTATCTTTCCACAAATCCAGCCCTTCAAAGGATAATAACAGAAAAAAAAAAAACAATACAAGGATGGAAATCACGCCCTAGAAAAAGCAAGAAAGTAATCCCTCAATAAACCAAAAAGAAGACAGCCACAAGAACAGAATGCCAACTCTAACAACAAAAATGCAAATCAAAACAACCCTGAGATTCCATCTCACACCAGTCAGAATGGCTAAGATCAAAAATTCAGGTGACAGCAGGTGCTGGCAAGGATGTGGGGAAAGAGAAACACTCCTCCATTGTTGGTGGGATTGCAATCTTGTACAACCGGTCTGGAAATAAGTCTCGCGGTACCTCAGAAAATTGGACATAGTACTATAGGAGGATCCACAATACCTCTCCTGGGCATATATCCAGAAGATGTCCCAACTGGTAAGAAGGACACATGCTCCACTATGTTCATAGCAGCCTTATTTATAATAGCCAGAAGCTGAAAAGAACCCAGATGCCCCTCAACAGAGGAATGGATACAAAAAATGTGGTACATTTACACAATGGAGTACTACTCAGCTATTACAAAGAATGAATTTATGAAATTCCTAGGCAAATGGTTGGACCTGGAGGACATCATCCTGAATGAGGTAACACAATCGCAAAAGATCTCAAATGATATGTACTCACTGATAAGTGGATATTAGCCCAGATACTTAGTATAGCGAGATATAAGATACAATTTGCAAAACACATGAAACTGAAGAAGAGCGAACACCAAAGTGAGGACACTTTGCCCCTCCTTAGAATTGGAAACAATCACCCATGGAAGGAATTACAGAGATAAAGTTTGGAGCTGAGACAAAAGGATGGACCATCTAGAGACTGCCATATCCAGGGATGCATCCCATAATTAGCCTCCAAACGTTGACACCATTGCATACACTAGCAAGCATTTGCTGAAAGGACCTTGATATAGCTGTCTCTTGTGAGACTAGGCCAGGGCCTAGCAAACACATAAGTGGATGCTCACAGTCAGCTTTTGGATGGATCACAGGGACCCCAATGGAGGAGCTAGAGAAAGTACCCAAGGAGCTAAAGGGATCTACAACCCTATAGTTAGAAGAACATTATGAACTAACCAGTACCCCAGAGCTCTTGACTCTAGCTGCATATGTATCAAAAGTTGGCCTAGTTGGCCATCACTGGAAAGAGAGGCCCATTGGATTTGCAAACTTTATATGCCCCAGTACAGGGGAACACCAGGGCCAAAAAGTGGGAGTGGGTGGGTAGGGGAGTGGGTTGGAGGGTATGGGGGACTTTTGGGATAGCATTGGAATTGTAAATGAGGAAAATACCTAATAAAAAGTAAAAAAGAAAAATAATTCTCGCAAAACAAATCCAAGAACACACCAAAATGATCATTCATCATGATCAAGTACACTTCCTCCCAGGGATGCAGGGATTGTTTAATATATGGAAATCCATCAACTGCATAAACAAACTCCACATGATCATTTCATTAGATGCTGAAAAAAAGGTTTGACAGAATTCAACATCCCTTCATGTTAAAAGTCTTGCAAAGCTCAGTAATTTAAGGTCCATATCTAAACATAGTAAAAACAATATACAACAAACAAGTATCCAACATCAAACGAAATGGAGAGAAACTTGAAGCAATTCCACTAAAGTCAGGGACTATACAAGGCTGCCTACCAAGTCCCTATCTATCAATATAGTATTTGAAGTTCTAGCTAGAGCAATTAGAAAACAAAAGGAGGCCAAAGGAATACAAATTGGAAAGGAAGAAGTCAAAATATCACTATTTCAAGATGATATGATCCTATACTTTAGTGACCCCAAAAATTGCACCCTAGAACTCCTAAACCTGATAAACAACTTCAGCAAAGAGGCTGGATATAAAGTTAACTCAAACAAATCAGCAGCCTTTATATACTCAAAGGATAAACAGGCTGAGAAAGAAATTAGGGAAAGTACACCTTTCAAAATATTCACGAATAATATTATATGCCTTGGTGTGACTGTAACCAAGCCAGTGAAAGATCTGTATGACAAGAACTTCAAGTTTTTGAAGATAAAAATTGAAGATCTCAGAAGATGGAAACATCTCCCATGCTCATGGATTGACATGATTAATATAATCAAAGCGGCTATCCTGCCAAAGCAATCTACAGATTCAATGCAATCCCCATCAAAACTCAAAATCAATTCTTTATAGAGTTAGAAAGAGCAATATGCAAACTCATTTGCATAACAGAAAACTCAGGGTATCAAAAACTATTCTCAACCATAAAAGATATTCTGGGGGAATCACCATCCCTGATCTCAAGATGTGTTACAGAGCAATAGTGATTAAGGAAAAGGGATAAAAAACCAAAAACAAAAACTAAAAACCAAAAACCAAAAAACAAACAAACAAAAAAACCCACCAAACTGTAAAGTATTGGTACATAGACCTTCAGAAAGATAAGTGAAATAGAACTGAAGACCCAGAGATGAACCCAAAACCTATGGTCACTTGATCTTTGGCAGAGGAGCTAAAACCATCCAGTGGAAAATAGACAGCTTTTTTAGCACATGGTGCTTGTTCAACTGGGGGTCAGCATGTAGAAGAAAATGAATTCATTTTTATCTCCTGTACAAAGCTCAAGTACAAGTGGATCAAGGACCTCCACATAGAACCATATAGAATGAAATGTACAAGTGGATCAAGGACCTCCACATAGAACCATATAGGCAAAAGTAGCGAAAAGCCTCAAACACATGGGCACAGGGGAAAAAACAATCCTGAATAGAACTGCAATGGCTTGTGCACTAAGATCAAGAATTGACAGACAAATGGAATGTCATAAAATTGCAAAGCTTCTGTAAGGCAAAGGACACTGTGAATAGGAAAAAACAGTAACCAACAGATTGGGAAAAGACATTTATCAACCCTATATCTGATAAAGGGCTAATATCCAATATATAAAAAGAACACAAAAAGTTAGACTCCAAACAATGAGATAACCCTGATTTAAAAAACGGGGTACAGAGTTAAACAAAGAATTTTCAACCAAGGAATTTCACATGGTAGAGAAGCACATAAAGAGGTGTTCAACATCCTTAGTCATCAGGGAAATGCAAGTCAAACAACCATGAGATTCCACCTCACACCAGTCAGAATGGCTAAGACCCAAAACTCAGGTGGCAGCAGATGCTGGTGAGGATGTGGAGAAAGGAACATTCCTTCTGTGTTTGTGGGGTTGCAAGCTGGTACAATGACTCTGGAAATCAGTCTGGCAGATTTTTAGATAATTTGACATAGTACTACCTGAGGACCCAGGTATACCACTCCTGGGCATATACCCAAAAGATTCCCCAACATATATCAAAGACACATGCTCCACTATGTTCATAGCAGCCTTACTTCTATTAGCCAGAGCTGGAAAGAACCCAGATGTACTTCAACAGAGGAATAGATACAGAAAATGTGGTACGTTTATTCAATGGAGTACAACACACCTATTAAAAACAATGAATTTTCATTAAATTCCAAAATTCTTTAATTTTTTTTCCTAGGCAAATATATGGAACTAGAAAATATCATCTTGTGTGAGATAACCCAATCCAAAAAGAGAACACATGTTATGCACTCACTTATATGAGGATATTAGCCCCAAATCTCCAAATACTCAAGTTAAAATTCACAGACAACATGAAACTAAAGAAGGAATACCACAGTGTGGGTACTACAGCCCTTCTTAGAAGGAAAACAAAATACTCACACTCGCAACTATGGTGATAAAGTATACATCAGAGACTTAAGGAAAGGTCATCCAGAGACTGTCCCACTTGGGGATTCATTCCATATACAGTTACCAAACCCAGACACTAGGGTGGATCCTAAGAAGTGTACGCTGACAGAAGCATGATATAGCTGTCTCCTTAGAGGCCCTGCCAGAGCCTTACAAATACAGAGGCAAATGTTCACAGCCAACCATTGTACTGATTACAGGGTCCCAAAAGAGGAGCCAGAGAAAGGACTAAAGGAGGTGAAGGAGTTTGCAACCCCATCGAAAGAACAACAATATCAACCAACCAGAAGCCCCAGAACTCCCAGGGACTAAGCTATTAATCAAGAGTACACATGACTCCAGCTGCATATGTAGAAGATGATGGCCTTGTCAGGCATCAGTGGGAGGAGAGGCCTTTCATCCTATGAAGGCTCAATAAATGCCCCAGTGTAGGGGAATCAAGAGCAGTGAGATGGGAATGGGTGGATAAGTGAAGGAACTCTCTCATAGAAGCAGAGGGAGAGAGGATAGGATAGGGTGTTTCCTGAAGGGGAAAACCAGGAAAAATCAAAAATTTGAAATGTAAATAAATAAAATATCCAATAAAAAACAATGAATTTATGAAATTCTTAGGCAAATGGATGGAACTAGAAAAAAAATCATACTGAATGAGGTAACCCAATCACAAAAGAACACACATGGTATGCACTCACTGATATATGAATATTAGCTCAAAGGCTCCAAAGACTCAAGACACAATTCACAGACCACATGAATCTCAGGAAGAAGGCAGACCAAAGTATGGGTACTCCTGTCCTTCTTAGAAAGGGGAACAAAACATTCAGGAGAGCAAATATGGAGACAATGTGTAGAACAGAGACTAAAGGAATGGCCATCCAGAGACTGCCCCACCTGGAATTCCATTCTGTATACAGTCACAAATCCCAATCACTATTGTGAATGCCAAGAAGTGCTTAGTGAAGGGAGTCTGATATAGCTGTCTCCTGAGAGATTTTGTCAGAGCCTGACAAATACAGAAGTGTTTGTGCACAGTGAGCAATTGTGCTGAGCACAGGGTCCGCAATGGAGGAGTCAGAGAAAGGATTGAAGGAGCTGAAGGAGTTTACAACCCCATAGGAAGAACAACAACATCAACCAACCAGACACCCTCCAGAACTCCCAGGGACTAAACCGCCAACCAGGGAGTGCACATAGAGGTACCCATGGTCCCAGATACATGTTAGCAGAGGAAGGCCTTATCAGGTATCAATGGGAGGGGAGGTCCTTGGTCCTTTGAAGGCTTTATGGATGCCCCAGCATAGGGGAATTTGAGGGTGGGGAGGAGGAAGTGGGTGGGTGGGTGAGTATCCTCATAGAAGCAGGGGGAGGGCATAATGGATAGGGGGTTTCTGGGTTTGGGGGGCACTGGGAAAGGGGATAACATTTGAAATGTAAATAAAGAAAATACCCAATTTAAAAAAAGGAAAAAAATACACAAAGGAGATTTTCCTTGGTTATGGTATCTGTTCATAGCAGTAAAACAGTAAAATAGAGAGTTTTATTCATGTCTTTTCATGGCAGTATTTAAATCAGATCCCCAGAAAACCTAAGATATCACTAAAGGTTGGATGGCCTTATACTTAATGGAGGGTACAAGCTGAAGCCATCTGCCTTCTATTTGATTAGAATAAATATCTGAACACTCTCTTGAACAATGGTGTTACAGAAACATTACTGACATCTCAAATGTCATAGGTTACTTTTCCCAAACTGGTGGTCTTATTCAATTACTAGGTTGCTTTTTAATTCGTGCTAAACTGGTCAAACTTATATGACAGCAAAAAAGGAATAATGAATTATCATTGGCTCAGGGAACATGGAGTTAAAAAGCCAGGTTTCAGGCATATCCTCAGCTGGTCCTATGATCTGGGCTATAGACACTCAAGCACTTGCAAAGACAGTCAGCCTATGGATTGGGCCAAACTTCAGCTTCCTTGGACACTGTTATCTTCTATTGACCTTCTATGCCATCAAACCCTTCTATCAAATCACTCAGAGACTGAAACTCCACACATAGCCAATATTTTTATTTAAAACATTAGCCAACCATCCAATCAACCAACCAACCAGACAAAAACCTTCACTTTCACAGCACAGTAGTTCCTAACAAATGACATGTATTCTTATATGATTTATTGATTTATGTGGAC
Source organism: Mus caroli (assembly GCF_978045245.1). Classification (NCBI taxonomy): domain Eukaryota; kingdom Metazoa; phylum Chordata; class Mammalia; order Rodentia; family Muridae; genus Mus; species Mus caroli. The sequence goes on along the minus strand of NW_028227268.1, from coordinate 109,831,022 downwards.
CTAGAAATCACTCCAAGGAAGTCAGCTGGAATTCCTTAAGGTTCTGACATGAACCTTAAAGAACTGTGTGATTTATTTATTCCAATTGAGAGAAAAGTGATATTGAAAGCTGTACATAGAACCATGGCCAGGTCCTGGGATAAACTGAGACTCTGGTAACCTGTATATTGAGCACAATACACAGCTCCGCATATCACATAGTCCTCACATGTCAGTCAGTAATATTCCCCAGAAATTCTTCATAAAAACAATAAATTACCAATATTTCTCTTTTGGAATTCACCTGGAATCTCTAGGTCCTCATAGATTAACTGTGGCCACAGAATCATGCTCCCCTCAATTCTCTCTCAAATCTACAGCTGTCACCATGATGTTTTTACAGCCTCCCTGTAAAAGTAGCCACACTCTCGATATACTTTCATGTGATGAATCAGAGCAGAATGCCCTGGATTCAATTTAGTAGCCCAGTCAGTGAGTTTCTAAAAACAATTTATTTCCTTGCTGTGACATTTGCTTTTGTGTCATAAATTGAAGGAGTGCTGTATAAGAAGGCTTGGCTACAGAAGTTTAAATAATGGATTCTAATCAGTGTTCATGAGAGATTACCATCATGCCACAAACTCCAAGTTGTCAAGAAATGAGAATAGGCAAACATATGGTTACGGAATGATAAAATTAAAAAATATATATATCCAGGATAATTTTATGCACAGCTCAATGACAAATACCCTATCACTTGCATTGTTTATTATAACTAAATAATGTTGTAAATAACAAGGGTCATAAGTGAGGGGTGGAACAGATCCATCCAGTTGGCTTATACAGGGTCTAAAATAGCATTCTCAAAGGAGTCTGATTTTCTTTGAGAATATAGGAAATTGCCCAGGTTTTCTCTTTGTTTGTATCTGTCAATGAAATGAGGAAAACAGGACTAATGTGACATTTCCTGTTGGTTGCCCACGTGTCCTTCCCTCACTTCCTACTCTGCTTACCTGGAGAGGCTTGTCGGAAAGAACTGAGCTGCTTGTTCTTCCTCAGCTCCTGATGAGCCCTGTCAAGAACTCAGAGAGAAAACAGACTGATTTCAAAATGTTTACCACTGGAAATTCATTTGGACTTAAATAAATTAATCCCCTTCATTAAGGCCCCCATTATTCTTACTGATATGGTTAATTACACTTGAATCTATTCTCTACTATTTCTCAGAGAGAAGAGCCAGAGGAGAAACATTAGTGTATATATGTATTATATAATATAAAGCTGAATATATCATGATGTAGGATTAATATTTAATTAGGTATGTTCATATTAACAGATATATATGATGTGCTATATATGCACATTGTTTGTTCATGTTATACTCTTTATATGTAATATTATGTGTAATGTTATATTAATTAATAATCCAAATTGTATAATATATACTGTCTTAGGGTTTCTAATCCTGCACAAACATCATGACCAAGAGCAAGTTGGGGAGGAAAGGGTTTATTCAGCTGACAATTCCATACTGCTGTTCATCACCAGAGAAGTCAGGACTGAAACTCAAACAAGTTAAGGAAGCAGGAGCTGATGAAGAGGCCATGGAGGGATGTTCTTTACTGGCTTGCTTCCCCTGGCTTGCTCAGCCTGCTCTCTTATAGAACCAAGACTACCAGCCCAGAGATGGTCTGGCCCACAAGGGGCCTTTCACGCTTGATCACTAATTGAGAAAATGCTTTAAAGTTGGATCTCATAGAGTCATTTCCTCAACTGAAGCTACTTTTTTTTTCTGTGATAACTCCAGCTGTATCAAGGTGACACAAAACTAGCCAGTACAATTGACCCCTTGTCAACTTGACACAAAAACACACCACTAGTAAGCCTCAACCCTTAATTTCTTATTCATCCCCAAGGTATAAACAACTTTAAACACCCCACAATCTTTACATATTCTTAAAATTTCAATCTCTTTAAAATATCCAAAGTCTTTTTACAATTAAAAGTCTCTTAACTGTGGGCTCCACTAAAATAGTTTCTTCCTTCAAGAGGGAAAATATCAGGGCACAGTCACAATCAAAAGCAAAAATCAACCTCCAACTATCCAATGTCTGGGGTCCAACTCACAATCTTCTGGGCTCCTCTTGGGTCACTTCTCCAGCCATGCCCTTTGTAGCACACACAGCGTCCTCTAGGCTCCAGATGCCTGTACTCCCCTGCTGCTGCTCTTGATGGTCATCTCATGGTACTGGCATTTCTAAAACACTGCATGACCCCTTCAGTCCTGGGCCATCAATAGCAACTGAGGTTGCACATACACCAATGGCCTTCCATGGCCTCTCACTGTGCCGAGTCTCAGCTACTCTGTGTGTCCCCTTCATGCCTTCAAAACCAGTACCATCTGGGTGACCGTTATACATCACCAAGTCGCGCTGCAGCAGGAGTACAACCTTGGCTATCTCTGGAACACAGGCACTTTGTGCTTTTGGAAAACACTTCCCAGAAGATGTCACCACAATGATGCTGGTCTGTTCTTAATCACCGCTAATTTCTTAGCTCCAGCTAACCAGCATTAATAGTCCCAGTAATGCCAAGGTTTTGCTTTAGTAGTTCTGGTATCTTGTTAATTACAGCTGATTTTTCAGCCCCAGCTAACCAGAACCACAGAATCTTCACAATCCAAAATAACAATGACCCTGCAAAGAGTCTTTAATTTTCCCTCTGAAATTTCACAAGCCAGGTCACCATCTTCTGCACTGTTTTCAACATTATCTTCCGACCTCCTACACAACATCTCACAGAGTTCTTAACAGCAAATGGATCTTCTGGCCCAAAGTTCCAAAGTCCTTCCACAGTCCTCCCCAAAACCTGGTCAGGTTGTCACAGGAATACCCCAATATGCTGGTACCAATTTGTCTTTGTCAGGGTTTCTATTCTTGCACAAACATCATGACCAAGAAGCAAGTTGAGGAGCAAGGGTTTATTCAGCTAACAATTCCATACTGCTGTTTATTACCAAGGAAATCAGGACTGGAACTCAAACAGGTCAGGAAGCAGGAGCTGATGCAGAGGCCATAGAGGGATGTTCTTTACTGGCTTGCTTCCCCTGGCTTGCTCAGCCTGCTCTCTTATAGAACCAAGACAACTAGCCCAGAGATGGTCTGGCCCACAAGGGGCCTTTCCCCCTTGATCACTAATTGAGAAAATGCCTTACAGTTGGTTCTCGTGGAGTCATTTTCTCAACTGAAGCTCCTTTATTCTGTGATAACTCCAGCTGTGTCAAGTTGACACAAAACTAGCCAATACATATACACATGTAGATGTATATGTATAAGCACATATACACACCATATGACATATTATATATTATGTAAATGTATCCAATCCATGTATATGGATCTCTATATAGTGACATTATATAGTCTTTAAGTATTTATTTGCAACTATGGATAATTCACATATTATAATTTTATGATATATTCTATGTAGAAAATATATAATGCTGACTATAGAAAGATAGGAAAAAAGAAATGGAGAAAAGAAATAACTTTGTATTTTCATTATCTGAGCTCTGCAGTCCAGCTGGATACCAGGAAGAGATTGGTGCTCCCATCTCAAGCTTGAAGTTGCACAAAAGCAAAATTCCTTCTTCACTGGGGACCCCAATCTTTACTCCTAAGTCTTCTGACTCTCACCATTCTGCCCTGCCCCCTCTCTAGGAAAATATGATTATACTTGATTATAATAGTGCTACTTTTTTTCTTGAGTTTTATAGACTACGTCATTGGTCACTTATTGGTTCGCTGTAGTATACCTTTTTTAAGGAGTGATGGTATATGTAAACATTCTTCCAATGATCTGTATTCCCAAATATTATTTAGCTTTTAATACAATAACTAATATCAGAAGAGAGTCCAGGTTATGGTCACTTATAATTTGAGAAAATAAAATAATTGGATAGTGTTCCTTGATGAGAACTCTCATTGCCTTTGTAAAAGCCCAGAATATGCTGCAGGTCAGGGCCAAGGCAATATATCTGTGAACCTGTGATACAGCATCTGAGGGAAGAACATACAAGAACAGAAAGCATCTCAAGCTGAGGGCACAACAGTCAGCCTTGAAACCATTTATAAGGCACCTTCTTTCTTTAAAATATTATTTCCAAGTTACATAAAATGTGTGTATGCTGGTTAGTTTTGTCAACTCAACCTAAACGATAGCTATCTTTGAAAAAGTAATCACAATTCATGAATTTTCTCTCTTAGGCTGGTCTGTGAGCGTGTCTAGGGGCATTTGCTTCTTTAATTATCTATGTAGGAGTGCCCAGCACAATATAGGTGATATCACCCTGCGCAGGTCCTGGTTTTGAACAGTGTAAGGAAGCAAATTGAGACGTTCATCAGGAACAGGAGAGTAACCACTGTTCCTCTGTGTCATGTGTTTCAATTCCTGCCCTCAGGTTCCTGTCCTGAGCCCCTTCCTTGCTTTCCTTCAACCATGGACTATTATTTGGAAGTAGAATATGAAATAAAGCCTTTCCTCACCAATTTGATTTTGATCAGTGTTTTATCACTGCAACAGATAGCAACTGAGGACAGACAGTATAAGCACCTACTTATACTAAACAGCTAGGGACAAACTGAGCAAAATTACTCAGCAAATCTAGCAGAGAAAATCCTTTAGCAACAGGACTTGTTTCAATTCGTCAGACAGTGGGATGCCATCCAAGCTCACTTATGTTGAGACCACTGCATTAGAAATCTCTGAACTAGGAGAACCTACACCAGAACACCTGCACCTGTGTCTGAGCCCCTACATCGTCTGCATAAAAAGATGAAGCCAAGCAAAAAATACAAGCCTCTCAGAGAGAGCCAAGTACAACTGCAATGAAAGTACAAGGATTTTTCTACCTCTCTGGCACTTAACAACATCTCTGCTTTGTGTGCAGATGTGATCCTAAGTATACTACCTCCTGTCACCCAGTAAATAGCAAATCTCCTGTAAAAAGGATTGGCGGGTCCTGGGTGCATTAGATCTTCCCATCTCTCATAACCTCTGCAAAGAAAAACAAAGGTGAATGTGAGTGTTGATATGATGAAAGTGAAGAGCTATTTTATTCTTAATATGTAATTTAATGGTTTGTCAGGATCCGAGAACATAATTTAGTTGATGAGACCTAGACTTCAAAATGCATTGCAAAAACAAATCATAAATCATAGAATAGCAGAAAGAATTGATTAACCTATCTGCTTTTGAAAATAGCAGGTAAACTCCTTTCAAAGATGTCTGTAAAATCTCAATGGAAAAAAAAAAAAAACAAATTGAAGAATGCATTGTGTTCTCTTACTACTTTTAATAACGAAACCTTCCTTCCTGACTTTTGGCAAAACATGAGGAGACATGCAAGGGAAATATTGATACACAGAAAGGGTTGCTGAAGTTTCTTCTCTGTTTGAACTAGCCTAAGAAGGGTGTGGCACAGGGGGTGCTTCTGCTGTTGTTTTATAGAAAGACCACCTGATTGTTTTCAGGTTCTTGTAATTTTCTGTGGCCAGTGAGATGCATTCTCTGCTTACCATAAAAGCCCTATGAAACTCTATATCCTGAATCCTAAAACAGGTCGATGTAACCTAATCATGTGTTTATACAACATCATTGAAAACCTAAATACAACTTTACAATGTCTTTCTTAATGTTTATGGTTATGGAAGTACGGACTGTGTAATAATACTATAGATAGAAGATAGTACTATTAGATCAGTTAAGCTATGTAAGGCCTGTCTGCTCAGAATCTACATTGCCTCTCTGTGCAACATGTGTTCCTTCAGGATAAAGAGTGAACTCTTCCTGGAATGTGAGCTTTAATAACCTGTAATTATAAGGTAGATATGAAATTTTTCATAGGATCAATTTTTATACAGAAATGGCTGAGGTTAATGTAATGTACTTAGGTTTTGTGGTTGGCTTTAAGGGAAAGAGTTTTGTTTTCTATGATCTACAGTGGAATATAGAGTCGAGATTCTATGGCTTGCTGTAAGGGAGAATGAGAGAGATTCTCTGAATCTGAGGCTGCTTTGGAGTCTTTATTTGGAGTATTATTTTCTGAGCTTTAACATCAGAATTAATTCATAAGAAATGTCACTTGGGTTATTTTGAATATGCCGGTAATAAACCATACACTTTAATTAAAAAACTATGAAGATTGTGCTTTAGGAATATACAACTTCTACAAGGTGCTACAGCTGCTGACTCTCATCTCAGAATGAGGAACTTAGAATTTTAAACCAAAGAAGGTCTTCTTTTCTGGATCTATTTGCTTATAGTTATTTTATAAAGTGTGGATATCCAACAGTGAACAAAGCAAGTATGAATATTAGAAGTGTTGATAAAAATAACTCAGGAACAGTCTATCTTCTTAAAAATTCACACTGCATTAACGATATAAATTTAGCCACTATGTTGCAGCATTATTGTTACTCATACTCTACTGTGAATATTGACAAATGGTCTCACCCTAGGCACCATGTTTAATGATGAAGGGTGTATTCTCAAGATACACTCTATAAATCCTCTCCATGGCTGTCAAATGCTGTTAAAATAATGCTACATTCAATCAGAGAAATCTGACACCAGAAAATAAGAGCTGTGGCCTTCATTCATAAGACAACACTGAACAAGGAAGGCATGTTTCTCTGCAATGTGGAAAGATGCATGACATCAAACGGCAATATTGAAGAAGGAAAGGCTGTGCTGGGCCATGGGAAGCAGGGAAAACACAGCAGGGACAAGTGCTGGGATTACAAATGGCCTTTGTGGCAGCATTGTCATTGTCTTGACTGTCTGGGGAAACAAACTCACCAACTAGGTTGTTAGCAAAGATGATTCCCACTATGTTGTCATGTGTCCCTCTAGGAAGAACATCACAGCTCAATCCATTACACAGTATGGGTTTGTTTCTTCTCATTGTGGGAGCTTCTGTCAAATTTACAGTCATTGAGCTTCTAAACTACAGATCGTATTATTAAAGGGTAGAAGAATTGAGGATCAGTTCCTTCCCTGCTCCTAATTTGAGGTTTTATAGCATTGTTTATGCTATAATATATAATCAGTTAAGAATTCTCCCATAAAATGTTGAGAAGGCTTTAATTTTTACCCATTTATCAAGTGTCATGTATTTATAAAAGGCTATATTTAGTGTAAAATCTCCTCAGGCTCTGTTCAACAAACATATCAGTGGAGAGAAGCAAATGTATTAGAAAACCCATGGAACCATGAGCACTGTCCAGGAGAGCACTCCTAAGGCAGAAGCAAACTGTTTCTGGTTTGCAGGTATTTTAATGTCCTTATGGGCCAGTGCAACTGTTTCAGTCCATTTAATAGGAATGTGGATGAGAGTGAAATGGCTTGCTGCTGTATGCCACATGCCAGAAAGCATCACCCTAAAGAGAACTACCACTGCACAGCATGTGGGGCAATGCCAGGTTCAGGTGACTAGATTTAGTGAAAGCCAAGAGGAAAGCAGGAGACAGCCTTCCCAGCTCTCACCATATGACTCTGCCTAGTGCTTCCCTCACTCTAGTGTGTCTCCCTCCATGCTGCTTCTCTCTACCTGCTTCTTTTCTCTCCCTATGTCCTTTTTTCTTCTTAGTGCCTTCCCTCCATCCTGCTTCTCCCTCTCTCCTGCCTCTCCCTCCTTCCTGTTTCTTGTTTCCTGCTGCTTCTCCCATCCTGCTGCTTCTCCCATCCTGTTGCTTCTCTCATCCTGCTGCTTCTCCCATCCTGCTGCTTCTCCCATCCTGCTGCTTCTCTCACCCTGCTGCTTCTCCCTGCTGCTTCTCATTCTCTACTACTTCTTCCTTCCTCCTGCTTATCCCTCCCTTCTGCTTCTCACAGGAGGCCTCCTGCACTTCCTCACCAGGGCCATTTAATTCTCCCATCCCTTTTGTGTTGTACACCAAAACCAATAGTTACTAGTTTCTCCCATTCCAGTTGTAATGCTGTGGGAACTAAAAAGTGACAGGGGAAGAGGGGGGAGGAGGGATAGCCCATGTCTGGCCAGAGTTCCTCCTATGCTCTGGGCAGGCTGAGAGGGCTGCCAGATGCTTTCCACTTGGTCCCGGGTAGGCATCTAAGCCATGGTCTCCACTTGACAGGAGGTGGACAAGGGGCAGCCTCCCACTGGGGGCCCCTGAGTGGCACCCTGTAGCACCAGGTTTAAGGGAGAGAGGGCTGAGGGAGAGAGGTTCCCACAGAGGTGAGAGTCTGCACAGAGGGCCTTGTCTGGAGCATAAGAAGGCCTTCCATTGGGAGATTAGAAACACTCATTAGCTTCTGGCTATTATAAATAAGGCTGCTATGAACATAGCGGAGCATGTGTCCTTCTTACTTGTTGGAACATCATCTGGATATATGCCCAGGAGAGGTATTGTGGGATCGTCTGGTAGTATTATGTCCAATTTTCTGAGGCACTGCCAGACTGATTTCCAGAGTGGTTGTACAAGCTTGCACTCCCGCCAAAATTGGAGGAGTGTTCCTTTCTCCACATCCTCGACAGCATCTGCTGTCACCTGAGTTTTTTATCTTAGCCATTCTGACTGGTGTGAGGTGGAATCTCAGGGTTGTTTTGATTTGCATTTCCCTGATGATTAAGGATGTTGAACATTTTTTCAGGTGTTCCTCAGCCATTCATTATTCCTCAAGTAAGAATTGTTTGTTTAGCTCTGAGCCCCATTTTTTAATGGGGTTATTTGATTTTCTGGAGTCCACCTTCTTGAGTTCTTTATATATATTGGATATTAGTCTCCTATATGATTTAGGATAGGTAAAGATCCTTTGCCAATCTGTTGGTGGTCTTTTTGTCTTATTGACAGTGTCTTTTGCCTTACAGAAGCTTTGCAATTTTATGAGGTCCCATTTGTCGATTCTCGATCTTACAGCACACACCATTGCTGTTCTATTCACTAATTTTTTTTTTCCTGTGCCCATATCTTCGAGGCTTGTCCCTCAACAGAGGAATGGATACAGAAAATGTGGTACATTTAAATAATGGAGTTATTAAAAACAATGAATTTATGAAATTCAGCTATGAATTTATGAACTCAGCTATTAAAAACAATGAATTTATGAAATTCTTAGGCAAATGGATGGACCTGGAGGGTATCATCCTGAGTGAGGTAACCCAATCACAAAATAACTCACATAATATGTACTCACTGATAAATGGATATTAGCCCAGAAACTTAGAATACCCAAGATACAATTTGCAAAACACATGAAACTCAAGAAGAACGAAGACCAAAGCGTGGACACTTCACCCCTTCTTAGAATTGGGAACAAAACTCCCATGGAAGGAGTTACAGAGACAAGTTTGGAGCTGAGACAAAAGGATGGACCATCTAGAGACTGCTGCACCTAGGGATCCATCCCATAATCAGCCTCCAAACACAGACAACACTGCAGACTCCAGCAAGATTTTGCTGAAAGGACCCTGATATAGCTGTCTCTTGTGAGGCTATGCAGGTGCCTGGCAAACACAGAAGTGGATGCTTACAGTCAGCTATTGGATGGAACACAGGCCCCCCAATGGAGGAGCTAGAGAAAGTACCCAAGGAGCTAAAAAGGTCTGCAACCCTATAGGTGGAACAACAATATGAACTAACCAGTAAGCAGCTCTGGCTCGTGTCTCTAGCTGCATATGTAGCAGAAGATGGCCTAGTTGGCCATCATTGGGAAGAGAGGCCCCTTGGTCTTGCCAACTCTATATGCCTCAGTACAGGGGAACACCAGGGCCAAGAAGTAGGAGTGGATGGGTAGGGGAGCAGGGCAGGGTGAGGGTATAGGGAACTTTTGGAATAGCATTTGAAATGTATATAAAGAAAATAATAAATAAAAAAATTAAAAAAAAAAAAACTGACCCCAGTCTTGCCCCGACCAGCTAAGCTCGAGTGGCAAGCCTTGACATCCACATGACATATGCTCCAGACTCTGTGGTAGATGAACCAAGGAAGGCTTGGTGACTTCAAATGTGTGACACGTTTTGTCTTATTGATAGTGTCTTTTGCCTTACAGAAGCTTTGCAATTTTATGAGGTCCCATTTGTCAATTCTTGATTTTACAGCACAAGCCATTGCTGTTCTATTTACAAATTTTTCTCTGTTCCTATATCTTCAAGGCTTGTCCCTCAACAGAGAAATGGATACAGAAAATGTGGAACACCTCCTTCCTCATCAAAAAAAAAAAAAAAAAAAGACAAAACAAAACAAACAAACAAACAAAAAAAAACTGCTCATTAGGAGAAAGACTATCCCATTGTCCAAGCACAGAGGCACTTGATGAGCAGAGATAGTCTATGTTTTTTCAACTTTATTCTAGAAAGGCAGGAAGAAAGAGAGAAGGTAAAAGAGAAAGAGAGACCAGCCATGGCCAAGAGGAGAGAAAGGGGAAAAGGAGAGAGAGAGAGAAAGAAGAATGGCTAGACAGTAATTGGGAGAGAGTGAGCAGAGAGAGGAGAGTACTCCTTCAGTCCCATGCAGGTGAATTATCACCACAGGGTCCCAGGGTTCCACCTCAGCTCAACTGGAGACCAGACTGTCTTTGCATAGAACAATGCCCCACATAATGCTAAGAATTTATCATTTTAAAGAAAACAGGTCTATACAGTTTCTTGATCAATGTTTTAGAAGCAACAACCAGGTAAACAATTTTATTTGATTATTCAATTGAACTTTATCTAAAACAGAAAAACTATTCCTTCCTAAGTGGAAAACTCAGCCATTATTTGCATATACACACAGAGGTTATATGTTGCTTAGGATTTCTTAGGTTTTAAAGGTATCCAGTGAAAGAGTGTAAATATGAGGATAAACATCCGTCTTTTATTGACTCAATACTTGAACAGTTGGGAACAGCATTTTCTGGAGTCAAGTTGCATTTCTCTTTTTCTTTTTCTTTTTCTTTTTCTTTTTGTTTTTGTTTTTCTTTTTCTTTTTCTCTTCCTGTGACTTCTAGTAACTTCTTCTTCTTCTTCTTCTTCTTCTTCTTCTTCTTCTTCTTCTTCTTCTTCTTCTTCTTCTTCTTTATTTCTTTATTTACATTTCAAATGTCATCCACTTTCCCAGTTTCCCTCCCTCCCAGAAACACCCCATCACATCCTCCATTTCCCTGCTTCTATGAGGGTGTTCCTCCACCCACCCACCCACCCACTCCCAACTCCCACCTCCCACCCTCGATTCCCCTACACTGGGACATCTATTGAGTCTTCACAGGACTAAGGACCTCTCCTTCCATTGAAGCATGACAAGGTCATCCTCTGCTACATATGCAGCTGGAGCCATGTGTAGTCCTTTGTTGATGACGTAGTCCCTGGGAGTTCTGGGGAAGGGGGTCTGGTTGGTTAATATTGTTGTTTTTCCAATATGGGAAAAACCCTTCAACTATTTCAGTCCTTTCTCTTTATTTTCTAGACTGGTCTACATTTATAGCCTTCTTAAAAAATAGCATCAAATTTCCTGAGACTTTTTATTACTCTGAAAACTGAAAGGTTATCTCTATATCTTAACCATGGCAATGTTAGAAGGGTAGCTCATTTGTGATCTCACTACCTCTTGTTCTTCAATGATTAAAAAGAAGGTGATCTGTGCCCATGCCCTGTTGTCAGTGACTTGTCTCATCAACTACAAAATAACATTTTTTTTAGTGTACTTCATCTTACAGAGAGTAAAAAGGCTTGAGTCCCTTAGTTGGACTACATAAAACTAGTTTCTCCTTAAAAGAAGCCTCTTGTCTCAGATGGCTCTTTGGGCCTGAGAACAGGCTCATGTAGAAGAAGGCATTTCAGTGAGATCTCCCATTGGACCTCAGCGGCAATCTATCTGGACAGGTACAATGCAGCTGAATGGATTTTGATGCACATTATTGTTTTGTTGTATGCTAGGAGCTCTCTGTTACTCTCCTTCTCATTGCTGCCTCTTGCTGCCTTCTGCTCCTGTTGATATCTCAGTCATCCTTGTGTGCACTGTCATAGATGAAGCCTCAAGATCCTTTGCTGCAGAGCTCTCTTCTTTCTACCTCCATGACTGGCTAATGAGCAGAGACTAAAAGCGCCCCATGCTAGGTACAGCTAATTTCCTTATTAAGCAGGCCCTCTGCTTGACCTGAATCCCAGTTGTCCTGGCTGACTTAACCCTAGAGGGGAGACACTGAGGAGGCTCTTGTGTAGATTCAAATTTCACAACCATCTCAACAGCCAGCTAGCAGCCAGATGTTATACCTGGCAGTTGACTGTCACTATAGGTCCTGCTATCCATGTCCTCTTTAATGGTCAATATCTCAAAGTAGATTCTGATGGCAAAAAACAAACAAACTAACAAACAAGCAAAAGCTAGATTCTTGTAGTTCCTGGTATTCAAGGGAACTCCCCAAATTCTCTTGTACATTGTGGATCTATCTCTGAGTTTCCAAAACTGTGAGAGACTGCCAACGTGACCTGTGCCAGAAACACAAGTTTCCCAGCATTTTAAAATCACATGTAATGACAACATTGGTAGAAAAAAAAAAGACAACAATATCTTTCAATTGTCTCCTGACAATCATTCCAGATGAATGGTATTTCTTGAAGTACACCCAGAAGGAGCACTCTTGTCCCAATGACTGATGGAAAGAATGAAGCATTCTCAGATGCACTTTGCTGCCTGTCTGTGAGGTACTTGTGGCAAACTGCCTAACATAATATTGATCGAGAGTAGTTCAACATTGGATTATTGTTAAGTTGAGGATTATACTCAAGAGATGCCTAAAATACCTATGAAGTCCATTCCATTATAAAAGAATACATGAATCATGTAAACATACTCTAACACTGTAATCATACAGTAAATGACAGAGAGAACAGAAGATACATAGTGAATAATTGGATATGCATGAATCTGATAAAAATAATTAGGGGGGTCAGAATTTAGATCCAAATGTTTTTCGAATTCTAAGGAAGGTAAGGGAAGCTTGTTTGTTTGTTTGTTTGTTTGTTTTTGGTTTGGTGTTTTGTTTTTCGAGACAGGGTTTCTCTGGGTAGCCCTGGCTGTCCTGGAACTCACTCTGTAGACAGGCTGGCCTTGAACTCAGAAATCCACCTGTCTCTGCCTCCCAAGTGCTGAGATTAAAGGTGTCTGCCACCACGCCCGACAGGGAAGCATTTCTGACAAATGAAATATAAGATCCTGACATGAGTGAATACATAGAAGTACATATTGCTATAGTAGGATTTAAAAGTCCTTGGATGAGCTAGCCTCAGAGGTTTGACAGCCACAATAAGGGCTGGGCTGCTACCTTGAATATGGTAGGAAGGCATTGAGGAGTGTGGCCTGCAAACTATTCTTAAAATCTACTCTATCAGGGGTTCCTTTACTGTAACACTCAAAATAGATCATAGAATTGCTCCAGGAGAATTGAGAGAATGTTTCAGAGGCTGATCACAATAATCTGGGGTACGGGAATTATGAACAGCTTATGCCAGGATGGTCAGAGGAGTGGTGGGAATGTGTGATCAGTCCCTGGTTATACTTTGCAGGTATAACAGAAGAATTTTGTTAATAGAATAGATATAGTATATGAGAATCAGAAGCTCTCATATACTATCCAAAAGGGTCTCTGTCCAAAGGGGTGGGGGTTGTGTCTCAGGAAATAATCCAAAGTCATAGAAACTGAGACAAGAAGAAAATTCAGGGTAGTAAAGACTGGTACATCAGTGTGACCATGGAGAGTAGCCCTTGTTCTTGTCCCCAAACTTTGAATATACCAACAACCAACATAGCAGCCAAAGTTCATGGTACAGAAGGTTCTTTGCTTCTTGACAGACAGGAAGTGGCTAGGACTCATAGTGAGCTAGGCCAAGATAACAATAAAGCTCTGAGTATATATTCCCAATGAACTGCTCCTCTATTCAGGGCACACTTCACATCTTTCATCAATTTTCATAAAATCCACCACAAAATAAGTCATCAAGACACAAATCTATCTATTGTATCGGTGCCCTAGTAATAATTGTCCTAGGAGGCACTGACATATCATACCGAGGGGTAGGGTTCACTGGTTTTCTAGGCACCCATAACAGGATCAGACTACAAATGAAGTTTCATAATCACAGCTAGGGCTGGGAGATCAGCTAAGACTCAGTTAAAGCATACTGATTTCAAGACAACTGTCCCCTAAAGAAAAATGCCATGAAGCCATTTTACAAGAAAGATCAATCAGTATTTCAGGTGGGCCTACAGTGTCACTAGTATCTACACAGAAGCATATAAAGTAAAATGCAAAGTCAGGAATTGGCTTGTAGGTCATTCCAACCTTTACAGGTTGGAAAATGTGCAGATACTAAAGAGAAATTTAAAAGCAGCTTCCAGGAAGCTGAGAAGGAGCCTTATAGAGTGCAGTGTCTTAAAGGATAAGGAGAAGAAGCAGTGTCAGAAGTGGGAGATGAGCTGCAATAACATTCTGGGTAGTAAGTGATGACAGAGAACAATCACTGAGCACTGAGATTAGTAGTGAGGGTGCCTCTGAGGATCCTGCCATAAGCACATTTTAGTTTACAGAACATTTCCTTATCTAATTGATAATACTAAAAGCCAACCAACCAAGCAGACAAATAGAATTGAGGAAAATAAACAGCAAAGAATGCTGCAAGTTATAAATGTTATAGATTTTATGAAGTCTGAACAGTTATTACAATTCATATTGCACAACAAAGCCATTCCTTAGCAGAAATCAGTAGGAATGCATGACTCCACATTCACTGCCCACATTTGCCTGAAGTGGAAACTTCTGGATTCTTTGGAAAGTCAGTTATACCAAAGGATATTTTGCTGGGTCACACAGGTAAAAGAATGTTTTGCTATACCAGACACACAAAAGGCTGTTTTGCTTAGCAGAAAATTAAAAGGACATGTGATGTATAGAAGGAATATAAATATGACCCCACAGACAGTGGGAACTCAAGCATTGGTTCTTTTTTCTCTGCTTCACTATCCAACAAAGGCATACATGCATTGGTTCACCTGACTTTGGATTGTTGAGCTTTGCTTGTGGTGAGTTCATAGAGAGAAACTCTCCAAAATAACTTCTCCCGAACTTCCTGGAACTTCTTACTGCTTCTGAGGTGGACTTGGGCTGGTTAGTGAGCCTTATTGTTTCTTATGGATTGAACTGCCCTTGGTGGTTCATGTGTGGTGACTTCCATCTGGACTGCAGATGTTGGTTCATGTGTAGTGTCTACTGAGAGGACTGGCATAAGTTGATGATTTGTAATTGGTTTTGGTTACTAGACTGAATTGCCAATATCCTAATAATGAAGATTGGTCTCATCCCCAAAGATTATTTTTTTTATTTGCCAGCATTTATTAAAAGTATACTGACACCTTTTTGGAAGGAGTATTAACTTACAAAAGAATGAGTTTCAACATGGCATCTTCATACACACATATCATTTTACATTATTCTTATTTGTACTCCTCACTGCCTTCCCCATATTCCATTCTCTAGCTGGTTTTCTTTATTCTTCTACTAGACCCACTTCTGTTTTCTTATTCCATATGCTTTTTTACCCTCTCTATTTCCTATCCCCTTAAGCTATTTCCTTTTTTTATTAGTTATTTTCTTTATTTACATTCCAAATGCCATCGTCTTTCCTAGTTTCCCCTCCAAAAATCTTGTATTCCCCTACCCCTACCACTGCTCCCCAACCCACCCACTCCCACTTCCTGGCCCTGATATTTCCCCTATACTGGGGCATAGAACCTTCACAGGTCCAAGGGCCTCTCCTCCCACTGATGACCAACTTCTAACAATTCTTTCCACTTCCTTCATGTCCTAATAACTTTTATTTTCCACTATATCTGGTAAATGGTAGGATAGAGGGGAAATTGAATGCTTAATAAAGTCAGTTGAGAAAATGTATGCCTATACACACCCATATAGGCACCTTCTCCTATTGTGTTTTCTTTCAGTATCCTATATTTCATTAAAACCAGTCTTGATCACCAGGTTACAAAGTTCCCATAGCTCTCAATAAGCATTCATTCTTCAGTGTCCCTGTAATATCAGATTATGTGTATCTACTGAGACAGTTCTAGAAGAATCTGGTTTGTATTGGCTACTTTTATCACTTTTAGAGGTGCCCTGTGAAGGCAAATCCTTTTCCTTTCATCATGACAGAGGCTTGAATTGTAGTACTTCTCCTTTTTCTATGAAACATGAGAGAGGTATACTTGCAATGTCCTGCCCAGAGCTATATTTTTCTATCATTTGCCCACTCTGTGAATGAAAATGAAACAAAATTCTTTTTGTAATTTCCTCTAAGTCTATCATCAAGGAGATTCTCTACTCCTTGATCTGTAGACATACTTTCTAGTGGCTCTTAATATGTGATTTTCACACTTCAAATGATTCAGCAAACTCAATTTATATAGAGTCCACAGTTCTTGCTAGTTCTTTAGATATTAAATGCCCTACATATTAAAAGATTTCATTCTAGCTTATATGATGCTGTTGTGAAATGTTGGGACCATTTAAAAGATTTACATTATGACATTCAATGGAACTTCAGCCATTGAGGTTTTAAAATGAAGGGAGTATTGAAATCCTGATCCCTACTGTCTTTTTGTGTTCTTGTTTCCTAGATTCCATGACATGAATACTCTACTCCAGCACATATTACTACTATCATACATTCATGCTGCATATACTTTACACAATATGGATAACAGATCATGGAATCAAATCTTTGAAACTGTGAGGCAAAAATAAAACCTTTCTCTTCATAATGTGTTGATCCTAATTATTTGATTGAAACAGAAAGCTAATACAAAAGTGTTATAGTTTTTTATTATGGAGTAACAAATTGATATCAACCATATTTATTACGTACCATCTAATTGTTGAGGTTTAAGAACTGGGGTTGGATTTATAGTTTTGTGGATCTTCCTTATAAGCTGCTGATAACTTTAGAATTTGAATAAAGATGGAATCTTTTATAGTATCAGTTTTTCTTTCTTTCCCCTTCACTGGATATTTTCTTTATTTACATTTCAAATATTATCCCCTTTCCAGGTCTCCCATCCAGAAACCCCTATCCCATCCCCCCTGCCTCTATAAAAGGGTTCTTCCACCCACCCACTCGTGCCCTCCAGCCCTGGTATTCCCCTACAGTGGGGCATTGAAACCCCTCAGGCCCAAGGGCCACTCCTCCCACTGATGTACAATAAAGCCATCCTCTGCCACATATGTGGCCAGAGACATGGGTCCCTCTATGTGTACTATTTGGTTGGTGGTCCAGACATTGGGAGCTCTGGGAGGTCTGGCTAGTTGACACTGTTGTTCCCCGCATGGAATTGCAAACATCCTCAGCTCCTTCGGTCCCTTCTCCAACTCCTCCATACTGGACCGTGCGCTTAGTCCAATGGTTGGCTTCCAGCATGCAACTCTGTATTTGTCACACTCTGGCAGAGCCTCTCAGGAGGCCATATCAGGCTCCCATCAGCAATCAGTTCCCAATGACATCCACAATAGCTTCTGTGTTTGGCGACTGTATAAGGGATGAATCCGCAGGTGAGGCAGTCTCTGGGTAGCCTATCAGTCTCTGCTCCACAGTTTGTCTCCATATTTCCTCCTGTGGGTATTTTGTTCTCCCTTCTAAGAAACACTGAAGCATCCACACTTTGCTCTTCTTCTTGAGCTTAATACTTTCTGTGAATTTTATCTTGGATATCCAAACTTCTGGGCTAATATCCATTTAGCAGAGAATGCATATGGTGACTGTTACCGCCCTTAATATTTTCAAGTTCCAAAAATTTGCCAAAGAATTTCATGAAGCCATTGTTTTTAATAGTAGAGCATTGTTTCATTGTGCAAATGTACCACATTTTCTGTATCCATTTCTCTGTATAGGGACATCTAGGTTATTTCCAGCTATTGGAAATTATGAATATGGCTGCTATGAACATAGTAGAGCATGTGTCCTTATTAAATATTGGAGCATCTTCTGGGTACATGTGCAGAGGTGGTATAGCTGGGTCCTCTAATACTGGTTAGCACTATGTCCAATTTTCTGAGGAACCACCAGATATCCAAAGTGGATGTACCAGTTTGCAATCCCACCAGCAGTGGAGGAGTGTTCCTCTTTCTCCACATCCTCACCAACATTTGCTGTCACTCGAATTTTTGATCATAACCATTGAAGGTGAGGAGGAATCTCATAGTTGTTTTGATCTGCATTTCCCTGATGACTAAGGATTTGAACATTTCTTTAGGTGCTTCTCATCCGTTTGGTATTCCTCAGTTGCGAATTCTCTGTTTAGCTCTGTACCACATTTTTATAGGGTTATCTCTTTCTCTGAAGTCTAACTATTGAATTCTTTGTACATATTGGATATTAGCCCTCTAGCAGATGTAGGATTGGTAAAAATCTTTTCCCAACCTGCTCATTACCATTTTGTCCTATTGACAGTTTCCTTTGCCTTATAGAAGCTTTGTAATTTTATGAGGTCCCATTTCTCGATTCTTGATCTTAGAGCATAAGCCATTGGTGTTCTGTTCAGGAACATTTCCCCTGTGCTGTTCAAGGCTTTCCCCCACTTTCTTTTCAATTAGATGCATTACATATGTCAATCCTTGTTGTCTCTCTGTCTGTCTCCCTGTTTTTGTCTCTGTCTCTTTCTATCTGTGTGTGTGTGTGTGTGTGTGAGAGAGAGAGAGAGAGAGTGTACATACTCTAGATAATTTCCTCTCATATTCTCTGATCCTCTGTATAAGCCAGGGGTCAGTCTGGCTGATACTTTTTAAAATAAGAAAAGTAGAAAGAAGAGGAAGATGAGTAGTAAATATTGGAGGAAAAAGAATTAGAAATATGTAGAGAGCAGTGCATTAGCAAGAGAAAACATATATGCCAAGTAATCTTATGACAACTTAGAACTGATACCAGGCTTATCATATATATATATATATATATATATATATATATATATATATATATATATATTAAACAGAGTCTTAAGATTTAATAATATACTAAGTCAGAAAGAAGACACCAAGAGAAAATACCAGTAGACATGGACATTTAGAGTCATTTGGAAGTGAACTACCACACTGAAAAAGACATGGAACTTTCCCTCTTCTCTTTAGGAACTCTCAGGTATTTGAATGCAAATATCTGAGTAACAAGGAGCTGAAACCTGCTTAGGTCTATAACATAAATTTAGATATATATGAATAAACAGTCTTTGATCCTGATCTTCCAGTCCCAAGCAAACCTGTAGTTGACAAATGGCACAAATGATGTCTTCACTGCTACTTCCTATGACACAGGGAGTCAGAATTAAGTCAGAACTACCCAGGTGAATGCTGTACATTCTCTGAAAGCAATAAAAAAAAAAAAATCAGTAACTTGTGGGTGATTTTATTTCACAGGGACAGAGACCTAGCACAGACCACCTTTGCAATTGTGCTTCTGAAGGCCTCTCTGTGGACCAGTGTGAAAATGTTATTATCAGAAAAGCTCCCCTTAATGTCACGTCCGCTCTCGACCAGCAAGAATGACACAACATGGTCGGATTCTTCTTAACAGCCTTTATTGCAGGAACGCCTCAATGCTGCTATGGGGACCCCGGGAACCCAGGGAGGTCTGCTTATATACTCACAGCCCCCATCCACTCACAGCAGGCCACGTCATCTCACCAGGCACGCAGCTTCAGCCAATCAGGGCGGCAGGGGCATGTCTCCACCAAATATGGACTTGTTTACACCGCCAGCATCATGGTGCACCTGCGCAGCTCTCACAATGGTCGTGGCTTATTTCCAGGTGTATGAAGAAGTCAGGTGCAAGTCATAAGACTTAGCTGCAGTCCAGGGCACCAACTTGGGACTGCTGCCACACCCTCTCCTCACACCTTAATACATTTTTTTTCCAGCCATATTGGATTACTCTCTTGTAAAGAGTCATGTGTTGTCCTAAGAATGTTATGGAAAGAGCTGACTTAACTTGCCATCATGATGAGCAATAGTGAAGTTTGAGTCTTGATTGTTATTTTTTTTTCCTGGTTTAGTTTATTGAAGAAAATTTTACACTGTTTACAATCTTACTTATAAACAAATATACCCCTTTGTAGAAGTTGTCTACCAGTCTTTGCTAAATTGTATGTACCATTTATGTTTTGCAGCTGGCTAGTGGGACTCTCACCATGTCAGGATGTCAGCCTGGTTTTAAGTTACATTATGGCAGAAAAAAAAACATAAGGCATTCTTATACCTGGATTTTAAGGGTAACTTAACCCTATACCCACTTTTGTAATGAACACTTTTGCTTAGCAGGCTATATGACACCCTGGTGAGGAATTTATAACAATGAAATTGAAGTGCTTCCTGTTTCAAGAAATCTTTTTCATTTCTGTATATAAAAAGGTCCCATTTTAGACATTTAGAAAAGAAAATAGGGGTTAGAAAACCTCATGAGACACAGCCTTGTCTCCATGTGACACCCCTCTCTCTCTCTTTCTCTCTCTCTCTCTCTCTCTCTCTCTCTCTCTCACACACACACACACACACACACACACACACACACACATACACACACCTTTACCAGGGTATATACAAAGAGAGCTGAGTCCTAGCTGCCTTTTCGTGCTTACCTGACTCTGATTTACTGAGTCTGATTTATAGAGCATTTCATAGCCTTTGTCTGTTACAGTTACAAAACATAAACATTTTTTAACCTTGCAGTAGGATCACACAACATATGTTTCTGGAACATTCCACTAAGTTTACTGCCGCCATCACAGTTTTCTCTGAGGCATGTACACCCAGCTAAATAAAATGTTATTAATATTGACCTTCTGTTTTGAAACTCTAGCATTCCTTACCTGAGAGTATAATACCTTCATCTTATTCAGTGCAAGTTAGAGTTCAACTCTGAATTCCTACTCTAACAATCCATAGTTATAAAATCCCTGAATATCTTTAAGGAAGTCAAGTGGCATGAAAATACTTCAGTACTGCTCTCCAGTGTCTGATTTAACTTATACTTAAATTTAGCTTCTTAAGTACCTGCTTAAAGAAAAGTAGTTCAGCAGGAGCCAAATAAAATTGCAGTGCCTATTTTGCTTGAGTCATGAGCTCATCTCATCTCTTCCTTTCCCCAATTTCTTCTTCTCTTGTCTCATGAATCTTAATTCTTTTTTCATCTGGATCTCAAAGGAAATCTAAGCAGACTTGGACAGATGCCACCATCTGCTGTCTGATGGCCTTTGCATTGATCACTGCATCACTAGTGAGTCAAGAAAGCCTTTCTGGAACACATAATCTTTGATTATACATACAATCCATTGGTACTCTGGCCTTCTGTCCTCAGAGTCACTATATTCTAGGGAAGAAATGAAAATATCACCATCATCATAGCTAGCTCTTTCTGAGAAATGGACCAGGCATCATTTTAAGTGTTTTCTTCATGAAATTTGTTCATTTATTACAACAATCTTAAGAATCAGGATCTATTATCAATGTCACATACAGATGTGGAAATATAGTAAGCAAAGCTACGGACCTTGTCATTGTCTTCTCTTGTTATAATAAAACACCTAAGAATGAATAATTTGCTGTACTATGGAGTGTTCTTGAGCCCCAAAGACAAACCAGGAGACAACTCCCATGCAGTCACATTAGGATCTTTATATGCAAAATCGAGCTTTAGTCATACTACCATTTCTGATACAGCAGAATGGAGGGAGCACCCTGGAGTTCAACTTTAAGAAGGTTTTTATAGAGCCAAGAAGGGGGTATGTAGCTGGTACACATTTGATTGGGGTTGTGGGGAGATTATGACCTTTAACATAATTGCCTAGTGCTGGGAGCCAAAACGGAAACTTAATTTGCTTTTCTTCTGATAGGTGGTTGTTTGAAGTGAAGTGTCAGGGGAAGGCTTGTAATCTGAAAGTGTAGATTTATTTGGGAATAACCTGGAAAAATGGTGCTAGGTAGCGGTCTGTTATTTAATTCAATAATTCAAGTTCAAACTTAGGCTAGGTTCTCTTAATGCAGTCTGAACTGGAGATCTGGTCTCTCACTTTATTAATTAAAAAGAAATCCTTTGTTTTACTTCCTTGCTTGCTTTAATCTCAAACTCAAGTATATGGTTCTGGAATATGGTCAACTCTGTTAACAACTGTAGATGGCATTGAAATGACTGTTAGCCAACGAGGAACATGGCTCCGTGGGTAAGAGCTCCTGCTTATGAAAACTTGAAGTCTAATCCTCTGCATCTGTGTAAAGAAGAACCAGGCATGACTGTGCATGGCTTTAACTACATTATTTAGGATTAGAAACAGGTGGATCCCCAGAGCTTGTTGTCAATCAAGCCTTAGTTGTAATGGCAAAATACCAAGTAAGTAAGAAACTCTGTTTCATGGTAATAAGCTGGAGAGCACTAGCGGAAGACACTCCAAATCTTTCTCTGGTATCTGTATGTGTACACAGCATGCACTCACCTGGATGCTTGCACACATAATACACACACACACACACACACACAGAGGGGGGAGAGGGAGAGGGAGGAAGGGAGAGGGAGGGGGAAGGGGGAGGGGGAGAGGAGGGGGGGAGAGAGTTTGGTATGCATCAATGATTTAACAGAAGAGCCAGGTGAGATGAGCATTCATTCTTGTAAGAACTACTTTAATCCATGGAGAAGAAGTTCATTTTTGTAGGAACACATCCCCTCTGTTTATTAGAGTGTGTCCTTGATGACCTAATTACCTCCCATCAGGCTCCTATCCTTTAAAGTCTCTGCTCCACAATAACAATGCATCATTTTTGGCTAAGCCTTGAGAACCCACAATCCTTTAGAGGATCAAGCATATTTAAGACACAATAACTTGGTGCAGGTTTGTGAGGTTTGTAGAATCCTGAAATGAGATGATTCCATGGAGTTCTAATTCCAAAACTCCAATGCTCAATAATTAGAATCAGAGTAAGTGCTTCTCCGTATCTATCAATGAGATTTTAGAGAAAGGACCTGCTGGTGGGCACTTAATAGATTTAGGACCAACACTGGCTATTCTAGTCTCCTCTCCTGGAAGTTTAGTAGCCAATGGAGGAAAGCCCTTTCTCCTGTCTGCAGTTTCACTCTTCTTTATGCCAAACCTGAGGAAGCTTACAATCTGTGGGGAAACCTTCAGCAGCTCCTGCCACAGATCCTTTTATAGTTGTAAGAAGACTTCTATCATAGGCCAGAACCTTCCCCACTTCCAGCAAATGTTATCTTTGTTCAAATCAATTTACCTTGAAGCAATGGGTATTTTGACAGAAGATAGAGTTATATAAAAGGCATTAAATTCAGGATGACAACGTTTTAATTTAATCATCTGTTTAATGGAACATGTTCTTAGGGTCATGAAAACTGTCAGTGACATTAAAAACTGTTTAGCACTTTAAGGGACATTAATTTAAGTAAGCTGAAATTCAAAGATAGCCTAAATTATGTCAGAGTTATATTGTGAAACACTATCAGTGCTTTCTAGGAGACTAAAATTAGCCAGGCCTGATTGTACAAGCCAGTAATCCCACTACTCTTCAGGCTGAGGTGGGAAGAATTCTAGGTCAAAGCCTACCTATACTACAAAGCAAGCTAATAGTCACCCTGGCAGCTTATTAAAAACAGAAAACAACCAGTTTCAAAATAAAAAGTAAAAAAAAAAAGTTAATGTTTATAACAGAAAAGTGTATAATTTAATTAACAAAGAAACATTTACTAGTAAACATAAGAATCACAGTTGATTTTAAAATATACAAGAGGAAAAAAAAGTTGAGTCCTTTTCAGATCCTAATAAGACAGTGCATAGCTTTTGAAAAAGTATTATGTTTGTGTTCCTAGCACCCATGACAGGTGGTTCACAATTACCAGGATTTAGTCAGTAGTACAAGTGAAAAAATACTCATCTCATTGAGCATCAAATATACTTCCTGTTTGCCAATAAAATTCAATTTTCTCCTTTAATTTATTCTCCAAACAGTATATTTCATCTAGATGTACCTAAGCAGGTAAGGAAAATTCCACTAATCCTGTTGATTTTCTGTCAGCAATGGACCTGTAATCTGATTTTGGACAATGAAACTTTGGAAGGATTTGCTGGAATCAAAAAATAATCTTCAGTCATGGTTGAATGTTAGAGGAGATTTCTTGTTCCCCAAATATCATGATAAAAATCATTTCCCCAAAAGAACAAAGAATCATTATCTTTCAGTGAAGGAGAATAGACATTACTGCATTTCTTTACAAGAAAGAAAGAAAGAAAGAAAGAAAGAAAGAAAGAAAGAAAGAAAGAAAGAAAGAAAGAAAAAACACCTGTGCTGCTGCCCTCTCTGAACCAAGCACCATCCATCCTGCATAGTTTCTGACCATTGGCCATATTTACTACACAGTTAATTAATACAAACTTGGAATTATATGCTGAAATTGCATTTAGTCTTTTTTGCTTCTGTGTTGATTAAGGCTGATTGATTGGCAATTTTATGAAAAATATCTCTGCTTGACTGACACTGTTTATGTAAAATATTGAGACTACTAATACACTTCAATGGCTGTTTTTTTTTAATGTAGCTTGATTACATCTATCCATCATCACCTTCCTTCTACAGCTCTCCAATAGATCTCTCTCCCCTGTTCTTCTTCTTTTTTGTTCTCTTGGTAATTGATAACTTTTTGAGTCCAGTTAGTGCTCTTCATATATGCAGGAATGTGGGGCCATCAATTCTGACTTGGGAGACCTACTGGTAGCCATGTCTCCAATGTAGAGTGATCTTGCATTTCTCAGCAACCATCCATATTCCTTAGCTCACCTGCTAAGAATGAGGTCTCAGAGACTCTTTCTCCTTCATGTTGAAAATTTGATTTGATAGTGTGTAGGTTGTAATTAGATAAACCAGGAACCACTGAGAGGGCAGGGGCATAGCCAAGGAGGAAAACTTGAAGCTGCTCTCCACAGGAGAACAATGAACAGGAAAATAAATTCAGTAATGCAGAGAGTAAAAACTAGGTACATTTTTAAATTCAAACACAGTTATTGTGGTTGGTGTCTGAAGTAACATATTCTGTTTAAAAATTAACACTTGACAGCTGTAGTCCTAGTCTGTCAGCTTTAAAGTTTTTCTTCACACACTTATGCACTGTTCCCTGAGCTGGGATGGTAAAGGTAGTGTGTGTTGTCAGGGAGAGACTAGTAGCTCGTACACATTCATGGATCATTTATGTAAAACTGAGCAAAATAGTGTCTTCTGATCATGAGAAGACCAGTGCATTTCTGAACTCAGCAACTGTAGTTATCTGCATAATCCCTGTGTAAGATTGAGCCAGTCAATACTTTACCCTGAATAAGGTGCTGGTAGCTTGATGTCCCATGTCCTGAAGTATTCTGACTGCACAAACTGAAAGAAAAAAAAAAAGGACTCAAATTTTGGAGCAGTGATGCAGGAGTGGGTCTCGTAGAAGATAGGCAAAGTAGGAAGAGAAACTGTAACCAAAATAGGCTACACATTTAAAATTACCTAAGAATTAATAAAATATATTGAATATAGTCTGTTTTAGAATATTGAAATTTTCTAGAAATACATGGTGATTGGGTAATATCCTTATTATATTATTCAAGGCTGTACTTACTAGTATATGTAGGTCATTAAGATGCCAAGTTTGTAATATATTTTTCACTGGATAAAAAACAAAACAAAAATGATGGTGAAAGCTGGTTTGATTCCACTTAATTCTAAGCCTTTCAAAACAAGTAACTAGGCTGTAAAATTGGTGCTGAGGATGCATGTGTTCAGAGGAAACCTCTCAGTTTTATAGACCTTTCCATCTCGTGGTTTTAAGATTTCTTTTTTCAAGGACTTTATAGAGATGATGTCACTTATTTCACTCATATAACTTCAAAGTTTATGTGGCAGATATGTAATTCTTAGTTATTTCTGACATAATGAGCTGTTTCTTTTTCAAAAAATCATTACTTTCCTGTTTGTGCATGTGTGTTTGTGTCTGCATGTGTGTATGCACATGAGACACTGGCTGTGGAGGTCAGAAGAGGGTGTATTTTCAAAGCATGTGGCATGTTCTCGCTGGACCCTGAACATCTAGACAAAAAGAATTTCCTCAGAAGCTCATGGAGTTACTTGCTAGCACTAAAAGGAAACAGATATTACTGCCTGTTGTTTTTGTTTGTTTGTTTGTTTTGTTTTGTTTTGCTTTTTAACGACACAAAGCACAAAGAAGGAACAAACATCTACATGCACACCCCTCAGAGCTGGAGCCATTCTTGGCTGTGAGCCATCTAATGTGTTTGCTAAAAACTGAACTCAGCCCTCTTGTAAGAGAAGTGCATGCTATTCACCTCTGAACCACCTGTCCAGTCCCTGTTCCTTCCTTTTAATGATTTATTATGAGCTGAGTTTTATATGTCTCACTCGTTTACATCAATAACACATTGGAAACCTACATTTTGCCAGGTCCTCACAGGATTCTGGTGATTCAACAACAGATATACTAAACCCAAATTTCAGAATACCTGCTTTTATGGAATTTGGATTCTGATGTAGATGACACAGAGTATAATTATGTAAAATGAAATGGTAATATCGAGCCAGGGAGCTGCCGGTGGGCGGGCGGGCGCAGGAGGCCCCGGGCCGGGTGCGGGCGGAGGCGCGAGCAGGGCGGGCGAGCCCGGCGCTCCCTCCCCATGGCCGGGAGCCGGCCACGGAGGCGGCGGCGGCGCTGACAGGCTCGGAGCGGGGCGGCCCGGGGCCCTGGGGAAGATGAGCGCCCTCCTAGAGCAGAAGGAGCAGCAGGAGAGGCTGCGGGAGGCGGCGGCCTTGGGGGACATTCGGGAGGTGCAGAAACTGGTGGAGAGCGGGGTGGATGTGAACTCGCAAAATGAGGTCAACGGCTGGACCTGTTTACACTGGACATGTAAACACAACCATGAACAGGTGGTGTCCTACCTGCTACAGTCAGGAGCTGACAGAGAGATTCTTACAACAAAAGGGGAAATGCCTGTACAACTAACATCAAGGAGAGAAATCAGGAAGATTATGGGAGTGGAAGAAGCCAATGAGGAGGAGAAGATCCCCCAGCTGAAGCAGGAGTCAGAACTGCCCTTTGTTCCCAACTATCTGGCCAACCCAGCCTTCCCTTTAATCTACAGCCCTGCAGCAGAAGACTCCACCCAATTGCAGAATGGGGGCCCCTCCCCACCTCCAGTGTCACCTCCTACAGATGGCTCACCTCCATTGCTTCCCCCCACAGAAACCCCTCTGCTAGGGGCCTTTCCTAGGGACCACAGCTCTTTGGCACTGGTCCAGAATGGTGATATTTCTGCCCCCTCTGCCATACTTAGAACACCAGAAAGCACAAAACCTGGTCCTGTCTGTCAGCCACCAGTGAGTCAGAACCGCTCCCTGTTCTCTGTCCCATCCAAGCCCCCGGTGTCTCTGGAGCCTCAGAACGGGACATATGCAGGCCCGGCTCCAGCATTCCAGCCATTTTTCTACACCGGAGCATTTCCGTTTAATATGCAAGAGCTGGTACTCAAGGTGAGGATTCAGAATCCATCTCTTCGTGAAAATGACTTCATTGAAATTGAACTGGATCGACAGGAACTTACCTACCAAGAACTGCTGAGAGTGAGCTGCTGTGAGCTGGGTGTTAATCCAGACCAAGTGGAGAAGATAAGGAAGTTACCCAACACTCTGTTAAGAAAGGACAAAGATGTTGCCCGACTCCAGGACTTCCAGGAGCTGGAACTGGTTCTGATGATAAGTGACAATAATTTTCTGTTTAGAAACGCTGCATCCACACTGACTGAGAGGCCTTGCTATAACCGGAGAGCTTCAAAACTGACGTACTAATGCAGCAGGGACTTCATCATTGAGTACTGTGACAGTATGTGTCACCTCTGGGCCAAAGGACAAGCCATTGATCCCAAAGCCTCGGATGCCCACCAGGGCCCCTGGTGCCACTGCGTAGTGTTCACTAACACCCCGCCTCAGCAGGCAGGAGCCCCGACCCCCCAGCAGCGGTGCCACTCTTCCAAGCCTCTTGGTGCACAATAAACTATTGCTGAATCTTTGAACAGCTGGAAAGTAGTCTTGAGAGGCCGAAGCTGAAGGAACGAGAGCCAATGTTTAATGTGCAGGATCTAGAGAGTTGTCGAAGCAGAAGCTGAGAGCGCAGACCTGTTTCTAGCCACTCCTGTTGACAGTGCGCCTGAAGGACCAGGCGCGCCTCTCTTGGTGTTGCATGCTCATGACACTCAGAAATTTTGAACTGATGAGGGAGGAAGACTGGGGAAAGAAAGAAAGCACACACAGGTATTGGACAGATGGAATCTGGTATGACCTGTGGCTGTGAGGTCTCATATAGCATATTTATAAATGTTACTCAGGTTTAAAGTATTTAAAATATAGTTACCTAATTGTAAATAGGCTGTTAACCAAAAGAGCTTCCCCTCCCCCAATTTTCTTTTATGACCACTGATGACTGCAGCTGTCTGACAGTCATCTTCACATCTGCTCCCCTCCACAGTCACTAGAGGGCTCTCTAATGCTTACAAGGGCTGGAACCACGCCCTAGAAAAAACAAGAAGGTAATCCCTCAACAAACCTAAAAGAAGACAGCCACAAGAACAGAATGCCAACTTTAACAACAAAAGTAACAGGAAACAACAATTACTTTTCCTTAATATCTCTTAATATCAATGGACTCAACTCCCCAATAAAAAGACATAGACTAACAAACTGGCTACACAAACAAGACCCAACATTTTGCTGCTTACAGGAAACTCATCTTAGAGAAAAAGATAGACACTACCTCAGATTGAAAGGCTGGAAAACAATTTTCCAAGCAAATGGTATGAAGAAACAAGCTGGAGTAGCCATTCTAATATCTGATAAGATTGACTTCCAACCCAAAGTCATCAAAAAAGACAGGGAGGGGCACTTCATACTCATCAAAGGTAAAATCCTCCAAGAGGAACTATCAATCCTGAATATCTATGCTCCAAATACAAAGGCAGCCTCATTCATTAAAGAAACTTTAGTAAATCTCAAAGCACACATTGCACCTCATACAATAATAGTGGGAGACTTCAACACACCACTTTCACCAATGGACAGATCATGGAAACAGAAACTAAACAGGGACACAGTGAAACTAACAGAAGTTATGGATCAAATGGATCTGGCAGATATCTACAGAACATTTTACCCTAAAACAAAAGGATATACCTTCTTCTCAGCACCTAATGGTACCTTCTCCAAAATTGACCACATAATTGGTCACAAAACAGGCCTCAACAGATACAAAAATATTGAAATTGTCCCATGCATCCTATCAGATCACCATGGACTAAGGCTGATCTTCAATAACAAAATAAATAATAGAAAGCCAACATTCACGTGGAAACTGAACAACACTCTTCTCAATGATACCTTGGTCAAGGAAGGAATAAAGAAAGAAATTAAGGACTTTTTAGAGTTCAATGAAAATGAAGCCACAACATACCCAAACTTATGGGACGCAATGAAAGCATTTCTAAGAGGAAAACTCATAGCTCTGAGTGCCTCCAAAAAGAAACTAGAAAGAGCACACATTAGCAGCTTGACAACACACCTAAAAGCACTAGAACAAAAGGAAGCAAATTCACCCAAGAGGAGTAGACGGCAGGAAATAATCTAACTCAGGGGCGAAATCAATCAAGTGGAAACAAGAAGAACTATTCAAAGAATCAACCAATCAAGGAGCTGGTTCTTTGAGAAAATCAACAAGATAGATAAACCCATAGCCAGACTCACTAGAGGGCACAGGGAAAGCATTCTAATTAACAAAATCAGAAATGAAAAAGTAGACATAACAACAGATCCTGAAGACATCCAAAACACAATCAGATCCTTCTACCAAAGGCTATACTCAACAAAACTGGAGAACCTGGATGAAATGGAGAAGTTCCTAGACAGATACCAGGTACCAAAGTTGAACCAAGATCAGGTTAATGATCTAACCAGCCCTATATCCCCCAAAGAAATAGAAGCAGTCATTAATAGTCTCCCAACCAAAAAAAGCCCAGGACCAGATGGGTTTAGTGCAGAGTTCTATCAGACCTTCAAAGAAGATCTAATCCCAGTTCTTCACAAACTATTCCACAAAATAGAAACAGAAGGTACTCTACCCAACTCATTCTATGAAGCCACAATTACTCTGATACCTAAACCACAAAAAGACCCAACAAAGATAGAAAACTTCAGACCAATATCCCTTATGAATATTGATGCAAAAATCCTCAATAAAGTTCTTGCTAACAGAATCCAAGAACACATCAAGACAATCATCCATCCTGACCAAGTAGGTTTCATCCCAGGGATGCAGGGATGGTTCAATATACGGAAATCCATCAACGTAATCCAGCATATAAACAAACTCAAAGACAAAAACCACATGGTCATCTCGTTAGATGCGGAAAAAGCATTTGACAAGATCCAACACCCATTCATGATAAAAGTCTTGGAAAGATCTGGAATTCAAGGCCCATACCTAAACATGATAAAAGCAATCTACAGCAAACCAGTAGCCAACATCAAAGTAAATGGTGAGAAGCTTGAAGCAATCCTTCTAAAATCAGGGACTAGACAAGGCTGTCCACTTTCTCCATACCTATTCAACATTGTACTTGAAGTCCTAGCCAGAGCAATTCGACAACAAAAGGAGATCAAAGGGATACAAATTAGAAAAGATGAAGTCAAAATATCACTTTTTGCAGATGATATGATAGTATACATAAGTGACCCTAAAAATTCCACCAGAGAACTCCTAAACCTGATAAACAGCTTCGGTGAAGTAGCTGGATATAAAATTAACTCAAACAAATCAATGGCCTTTCTCTACACAAAGAATAAACAGGCTGAGAAAGAAATTAGGGAAACAACACCCTTCTCAATAGTCACAAATAATATAAAATATCTTGGTGTGACTCTAACTAAGGAAGTGAAAGATCTGTATAATAAAAACTTCAAGTCTCTGAAGAAAGAAATTATAGAAGATCTCAGAAGATGGAAAGATCTCCCATGCTTGTGGATGGGCAGGATCAACATTGTAAAAATCGCTATCTTGCCAAAAGCAATCTATAGATTCAATGCAATCCCCATCAAAATTCCAACTCAATTCTTCAACAAATTAGAAAGGGCAATCTGCAAATTCATCTGGAATAACAAAAAACCTAGGATAGCAAAAACTCTTCTCAAGGATAAAAGAACCTCTGGTGGAATCACCATGCCGGACCTAAAGCTTTACTACAGAGCAATTGTGATAAAAACTGCATGGAACTGGTATAGTGACAGACAAATAGACCAATGGAATAGAATTGAAGACCCAGAAATGACTCCACACACCTACGGTCACTTGATCTTCGACAAGGGAGCTAAAAACATCCAGTGGAAGAAAGACAGCATTTTCAACAAATGGTGCTGGCACAACTGGTTGTTAACATGTAGAAGAATGCGAATTGATCCATTCCTATCTCCTTGTACTAAGGTCAAGTCTAAGTGGATCAAGGAACTTCACATAAAACCAGAGACACTGAAACTTATAGAGGAGAAAGTGGGGAAAAGCCTTGAAGATATGGGCACAGGGGAAAAATTCATGAATAGAACAGCAATGGCTTGTGCTGTAAGATCGAGAATTGACAAGTGGGACCCCATGAAACTGCAAAGCTTCTGCAAGGCAAAAGACACCATCAATAAGACAAAAAAACCACCAACAGATTGGGAAAGGATCTTTACCTATCCTAAATCAGATAAGGGACTAATATCCAATATATATAAAGAACTCAAGAAGGTGGACTCCAGAAAGTCAAATAACCCCATTAAAAAATGGGGCTCAGAACTGAACAAAGAATTCTCACCTGAGGAATACCGAATGGCAGAGAAGCACCTGAAAAAATGTTCAACATCCTTAATCATCAGGGAAATGCAAATCAAAACAACCCTGAGATTCCACCTCACATCAGTCAGAATGGCTAAGATCAAAAATTCAGGTGACAGCAGATGCTGGCGAAGATGTGTAGAAAGAGGAACACTCCTCCATTGTTGGTGGGATTGCAAGCTTGTACAACCACTCTGGAAATCAGTCTGGCGGTTCCTCAGAAAATTGGACATAGTACTACCGGAGGATCCAGCAATTCCTCTCCTGGGCATATATCCAGAAGATGTTCCAACAGGTAAGAAGGACACATGCTCCACTATGTTCATAGCAGCCCTATTTATAATAGCCAGAAGCTGGAAAGAACCCAGATGTCCCTCAACAGAGGAATGGATACAGAAATTATGGTACATTTACACAATGGAATACTACTCAGCTATTAAAAAGAATGAATTTATGAAATTCCTTGGCAAATGGATGGACCTGGAGGGCATCATCTTGTGTGAGGTAACACAATCACAAAGGAACTCACACAACATGTATTCACTGATAAGTGGATATTAGCCCAAAACTTAGGATACCCAAGATATAAGATACAATTTGCTAAACGCATGAAACTCAAGAAGAATGAAGACCAAAGTGTGGACAATATGCCCCTTCTGAGAATTGGGAACAAAACACCCATGGAAAGAGTTACAGAGACAAAGTTTCGAGCTGTGATGAAAGGATGGACCATCTAGAGACTGCCATATCCAGGGATCCTTCCCATAATCAGCTTCCAAATGCTGACACCATTGCATACACTAGCAAGATTTTGCTGAAAGGACCCAAATATAGCTGTCTCTTGTGAGACTATGCTGGGGCCTAGAAAACACAGGAGTGGATGCTCACAGTCAGCTATTGGATGTATCACAGGGCTCCCAATCGAGAAGCTAGAGAAAGTACCCAAGGAGCAAAAGGGATCTGCAAACCAATAGGTGGAACAACATGATGAACTAACCAGTACCCTGGAGCTCTTGTCTCTAGCTGCATATGTATTGAAAGATGGCCTAGTGGGCCATCACTGGAAAGAGAGGCCCATTGTACTTGCAAACTTTATAGGCCCCAAGATAGGGGAATACCAGGGCCAAAAGAATGGGAATGGGTCGGTAGGGAAGTGGGGGGCGGTATGGGGGAATGTTGGGATAGCATGTAATTGAGGAAAATATGTAATAAAAAATATTAAAAATTAAGAAAAAGAAATGGTAATATCACATTATTAGCAGAATATGAAGCCCGGTGCATGGAAGGAGGGCAGCTGAACAGTCTAACTGTTCCCATTGAAAGCACTATCAGGAGCAAAACTCAGTGAAGATAAGCAGGGGGCCTATAGACCCCAAACCATTGTCAGGACAGGGACACAGCAGAAGGAAGAAAACTAGGAACTGCCCTCCAGAAAGACACGGGAGAACAAGGAAGATGAGAACCATTTCAGTAATTCAGAAAATAACAACTGGGTGTATTCTCTCAAAACCTTAGGAGCTCTTGCATAAGCAGAAACATGCCATAAACATTTACAATATGCTATGACCTTTCAAATCAATGGACAGCAAGTGCAAGCCTTACATGGTTTTATATTTCAAAAGCAAATAGGATTCTGAGCTGCAATTATAGCTTCTTCCTGTGCATGTTTGATGACTCTAGCAACTATATCCTTCTCTAGAAAAAGAGGATAAGTTGGAGAATTTTGATATATTATTTGTAAAAATGATTCTCTTTATTTTAAATCCTTGATCTGTCTGGCAAGCATCTGTAGATCACTGTCTTAGGGTTTTATAAATATAAAGAGACACCAAGATCAAGGCAGTTTTTATAAAGGATCAAGAACCTCCACATTTAAATGAGGCTCTCTTAACTTTTAGAGGTTCAGTTCATTACCATCATAGTAGAAGCATGGCAGGCTGCAGGCAGACATCATGCTGGAGAAGATGCTAAGAGTTCTGTATTGTGATCTGACGGCAGCCAGAAGGAGATCATCTTCTATGCTGTGCAGAGTTTGAGCACCAGGAGCCCTCAAAGCTCACTTACACAGTGATATACTTCCTCCAATAAGACCATACCTATTCCAACAGGGCCACACTCCCTAATTGTGCCACTTCCAATAGGCAAAGCATATTCAAACCACCACTTAGTTCTGTTGTTTCTCTTATGCAATAACAATTTCTACCATTCCTCTTCTCATGGCACTTTATAGGTCAACATCTATTGAATTCAAAACAGTGGCAATTGATGTTTGCAATCATACACACACACACACACACATACCTTTTGACACTTACATATGTGTGTCCTTTATCATTTGATCATCTAAATAACTCTAAGCAAATAAAAATACCCATGTTTTGCTGACGGAAGAAGGAAGCATCAGATAGACTGGCAAACTAGGTTTCGATGTGGTGGGATGTTTTGTCCTGACAAACTGAAGCTGACATTTTTGCCCTTGTGGATGGTGTTGGGAAGTGAGGCATTGGAGAAATTATAAATGTTAAAGATTAAGAGAATTCAGTTCCTTTCTTTAAGGGATAAGTTTTCTTAAGAGTGCAGATTGCTGTGAAGGAAGGCTACCCATGCTGTCCTCTCTATTTGTCCTTCTCTAATAAGCTTCTAATCATAAGCTATGCATCTGTCAGTACCTCCTGCTCATAAAAATTCAGTATGCAAAGATATAAGAACACAAAGATTAATTCTCTATAAACAATTAACTTTGGGTACTTTTGTTACAGTAGCAGCATAAAAATCTAAAAGAGCATACCACATGGAAATTTTACTCTTTAATAATTATACATGTAATACTTTGCCAACAGTGATCTCCTTGTGAATATAAATAATTAATAAGCATTGTTTTATTCTATGCCTGGAGCATAGTTCATACTTAAACTAAATGACAGTGAGGCAGATATTTATAAAGTTAAAGGCTTACATTTTTAAAGTTATAAAATAACACCTAGCAGTTCTAAACATATTCTTCAATTAGCAAAAGTGTTGTTAATATTGACAATAACTGATAATTTGCAATGTTATTTTCTGTTTGGTTGAACATAATTCAGGCACATAGAAAAATAAACCAAATTATCTACTTTACTTTTGTGATGCTTTTTATCAAGATGATTTTAGCTTTTACAGAATCTGTAAATACTTCCTCTCTTTCCAGAGGACATCCAATTGTCTCCAATCAAATCCCGTGCATTTTTGAATGTTAAGTGGATTATTTTTCCCCCTTCTGATTACTATGTCTGAAAGTTTTTCCTGTTTGCAGGCAAAGTCAAATTTTATTGCTTTCTTTTTCTTGAAATTCAATCAGGTCTTCATATTCAAGGTCTTCAAGATATCTATTATGCATTTTGGTCTTTTCTGTGAAATGCCTTCCCACCACAAACCATAACACTTGGCTGTAACTTAAGTACTAGTCACTTGGCACAATAAGAGTCAAGGTAAGTAAGTGTAAAGCCCTGCTGCTGAGGTTTTGTGTACATTGTGATTGGAGAAATGCAGACTTTCTCATCGACTGCACTATATTTTTTTGTTGTTGCTGTTGTTTGTTTGTTTGTTTTCAGAGGCTTTATTCTACTCTCAGCACAGGGAAGTCCAGTGGAGCTTATCTTCTGGTTCATGTTTTATCTTAGCAAATTCCTTCTGTAAAGCTCCATGATAGAAACTGTGTTTCAATTTTCTAGCTGAAAAGTCTACCAAAAGAATGAGTATTCAAGGGAACCACTCACTTATCCTGACTCCCTTAAGTAACAACTCATTTTCCACAATTAGAAGTCAGCAAATGTATCTATACAAAAGACAATGTCACTTTAGGTATAGAGACCTGTCTTCTGGGGCTCCTATGTGATTCTCATGTAAACCATTGGATTTCAATATTTCTCAGTTTTTCCCAGTTGTCACTTGAAAATCATCATTTGGTTTAGGCTTCTCTTGAGGCACTACTAGAAGGAACGTTGCTTATAGCAACTTATTTTCTCTCACTTTTAGTATCAAGTCACAACAATAAATGTGAAACGTAAGAGAAGCTTTAAGAATATGCCTTTGTTCCACTGAATCTTTTTGCAGAGAAATTATTTCCTAGGGGAAATTAACTGAAGCCATGCGCATACAGACATCCATGCACATACACACATGGTCTACATATACATGTGCACTATAGAAAACAAAGCTGTGGAAAGTTTCTCATAATAGAAAGTCTCTGAAAATTCCTACACTGAAGTAATTATTTCAATTTGATTTACCTACTTTAAGTTTCTCTGGATTTTAGAGTTTACCTACAAGATGAAAGGGAATTCTGCAAGTTCCCAGAAATGCTGAATACTGAATAAAGGAGGAGGGTGCCTTGGTAGCTGGGCAAATAATTCAGTTGTTCCTCCAGCTTGGCCCTCAGGACCATATTTGTTTTGAGTCACAGCAATTATTTTGCATATTTTTACTTTTAATCCCACAAAAATTATCAACCAAAATTCATTTCTTGGTGCTTTACAGAGCTTTAGGGATTGCTGCAAAATAAATCCTAATTTGAAAAGAAGAGATGGACAGCTGTCAGCCTCATCAGGCTAATGTCCCACAGTGTTAAAATGGACTACTGTTCAGCACAGAGCCACTAGAGAGGAAGGTGCTACCCTGGACAGCCTCATTCTGAGAGACAGTCTGCAGCAGCACTGTTTGTTTGACCCTACACTTTTTTTCTAGTGGTTATTTTCTTTATTTACATTTCAAATGTTATCCCCCTTCCTAGTTTCCCCTCCGAAAATCCCCTATCTCCTCCCCCTCCCCCTATTCCCCAACCCACCCACTCCTATTCCTGGTCCTGGCATTCCCCTATATTGGGGCATAGAGCCTTCAGAGGACCAAGGGCCTCTCCTCCAATTGATGACCTACTAGGCCATCCTCTGCTACAAATATAACTAGAGCCACAAGTTCCACCATGTATTTTTTTTTTTTTTTGATTGGTGGTATAATTCCAAGGAGTTCTGAGGGTACTGGTTAGTTCATATTGATGTTCCTTCTATGGGGCTTCAATCCCCTTCAACTCCTTAGGTATTTCTCTGGCTCCTTCTGCTGACAGGAGCCTGATATAGCTGTCTCCTTTGAGGCTCTGCCAGTGCCTGGCAAATACAGAAATGGATGCTCACAGTCATCTGTTGGATGGAGCCCAAACTCATTTCAAATGTTAATCATGCTCTGTGAAAGACTACAAAAGATCATTCTTCTGTCTTTTTACTCCCTGTAAAACAGCACATAAAATTAGTAAATCCCATAGCTATAATTCTGTATTTCATTTCATGTATCAACAATGGCATCTTGTGAGTGGATATGGTTAAGCAAGGGAAGTGAAAGAGGGCAGGGACACAAAATGTGTTTTTGAAGATCATATGTTTATTTGTATAAAATATAAATTAGAGATCTTATTTATCTTAGGTCAGTATCCTATTGCTGTGATAAAATACAACTCCCAAATCACAGTGCATCAATGAAGAAAGACAAGGTCAGAAACTCAATGCAAGCATTTGGATGCAGGAACTGAAGCAGAGATCATGAAGAAACACTATTCCCTGGCTTGTTACATGTCTTGTTCAGCTGGCTTCCATATAAAACATAAGAAAAAGTGCCCTAGGGAGGTACTATACACAGTGGCTGGCCTCTCTCACACCATAATAATTAAGAAAATGCCTCACCACTTGCTGACAGGAACCTGGTGTAGCTGTTCCTTGGGAGGTCTAGCCAGCAACTAATGAATGGAAATGTGGATGCTTGGAGCCAACCATCAGACTGCACT